>NC_141142.1:126328007-126928007 GCF_053477565.2 Lygodium microphyllum
GGGATGAAGTTTTGTCTCTTTTTCTTTCTTTTTATCTATCCTTTCTTGGTGAGAGATGGAGGCTGTGTGTGAGGTTGAGTGAAGCTCTTCCTTACCTATGTTTTCCCCTTCTTCTCTATATTCTCCTATCCATGTTGCATGTGAAGTTGGTGGCAAGAGCATGGATGACTCGAGGAGTAACATGTGGATCATGGAGTATGCGATAAGCCTTAGAGTGAGACTATAACAAAGAGTTAAATTGATACTCATTACACATGATATTGGTTTATGTCTATCATTTCTCATATAAGAATAGTAGGTGTGTGATTGGTTTTGAATAGAGCACTTGTAGTGGTTATGTAAGAGGTAGTTGCTCACGCAATGTGGTTTGAAGCACTTGAGAAGGAATAAGACTTCATCCTCAAGTCTCTCATGTTGCATGTATGAAGCACAACATTTTGGTTCCATCGTTAAGATGACTAAGGATGGTCGACCAAAAGGTCACTTACGCTCTCATCACATGGTGGAATAGGAGATCATCATCATGTGCAACTCCACAATGCTTTGCAGATAGATAGGTCACTTACGCTCTCATCACATGGTGGAATAGGAGATCATCATCATGTGCAACTCCACAATGCTTTGCAGATAGATAGGTTTAGATTTGTGTATTGTAGAAAAAACTTGTGAGTTTATGATACAAATATTTAGTAGCTCAGGAATGACATTGGATTAGGAAAAATCCATGAAAATTTGTAAAAGAAAGTTAAAGAACATTTTTTTTTCGGGTGGAAACTTCTTAAGTCTCTATTTACATTGGACTCACCTATATGAATGCAAAGACATGTTCATTCACTTAAAAACTACAACTCCACGAATATTCATTCTAAATATTGTGTTTTGGAAAGAAAAGAGATGTCTCAGAAAAGTAGAGTTGTAAGGGGAGAAATGTTTCATCTTGAGGGATATGACAGGAGTGGAAAGAGCTTTCTATTTTGTGATGTGTAACAAAAGGGAAGAAGAACAACGGTGTGATAGAACACTTGTATTTTTCTTTTTTGAAAATAAAGAGGAGCATGTTTGGTGTATGTGCTCTGTTAGATGCACAAAAGTAGAAATTGAAAAAAAAGGCAAGCGTAGAAAAGCATGGATGGTAGGGATTGAGATCATAAAGGCAAGAGGTGAGAAGTTGTGTTAAGGAAGAGGAACCGAGCTGCACAAAAAAGAGGGAGCTCACACCCAGTGTCTACAAAAAGCATTTTTGGCAGTAGGTACAAAAACTTGTAGCTCAAAATTTTGCAGGGATTTTTGAGTCAAATTACATTTGTTTGCCATTTTTGTAACTAGAAAATTTCAAGAGTTCTAGGTTTTAAACCGTTTTCTTTAAATTTTGAAGGTTCTTTTTTTGGGGAAAATTTTGCAATTCAATTTACAGCAAACCTCAGTTTTCTGTGAACACTACTTGCACCATCAATATGCAAGTAGCATCAACAACATCAACAATGATTGAGGAGGTCAACTTCATCATCAAGGAAGCCACTCTGATTCAAAGCACAAGTATAGGAACACTTAAGACTCACCAATGGCATGTCTTTATCTCCATGTGATCATTGAAGAGTGGTATCATGAGAACGAACATTGCAGAGAGAGTTCAAAGCATGCCATGTTTAGGAGACAAGCATGCTTGAGCCACCCTTGCTACCGATCATGCCCATCCTATCTTAGGCACATATCTTAGGCACTCAAGTGCTGCATTCTTGCAAATGCACATGGGCACACTTGTTAGGACTCACACATACTAGGTATCGTTTGCATTCGTGTGCATGTAGCTTAGGAACTTTTGCACATTCCCAAGCACCCCCTACATGCTTGCCCTAGTACACCCCTTCAAATGCATAGCTATGCAAAAGGCACAATAACAAAGCATATAGTTACATACTTGGATACATAGAAAACTTGACACTCAAGTACATAATAAAGTCATCACCTATGCATTAGAGGGATAGTGCACTTGAGCATAAGGAACCATCCACACACAAGAAATAAGGCTCCTTGCGCCACAAAGAATTGCATTCACACACACAATGGGTAGGTGCATGTAAAAGATACTCTTGCACCTAAGAGATTTAGCCACACACAACATTAGGAGGCACCTACACACATCGACATGTGCACATCAATCAACAAACTAAGCTAGGCATAACTATACTCCTCAGGATACCATTGAACACCAAGGGACTAGATCACCACATTAGCCTAGCATAGCCCTAGCATTTGGGGAGCACACAACATTCATGCATTAACTTAGGCACATTTGCATGGGATCACATGAGGCACTCGACCTTATGCAACCAATGTCAACCCTAGGACCCTCTAGCACCCCACCTAGGTCACCCTTTGTGTGACCACACACCACGTAGGATATTCCACCCTTAGCACTCCACTCAAGGTAGGCTTACATCATACCTTAGGAATCACTAGGACCACCAAACCTTAGACCCTTCAAGATGTGCACTAATCTTAGCTTAGGAGCCTAAGGTCTACAACACATCACTTAGCCAAAAATGTTCTTACGTAGGCAATTAGGTTGACAAGTCTTTGTCTTGCTTGTCACGCTTAGGAGTCTCTAGGTTGCATTGTAATTCTTAGCAAATTGATCAACTTAAGCCTCCCACTAGTCGACCAAGCCTATCAAGTTTCCACACTCAAAAAACAAACAAAATGACAAGAACAAATCCTAAGCTTGACAAACACAGAAAATCCAACTACAAAACAACAAAACAAACAACCATGCAGACAACTAAGCTAACAAAAACCAAACCTATCTATAGTTTTTCTAAGGATTTTCAATTTTTGAAAAAAAGATTGATATATTTTTAGTCCTCCCTCTAGTCTGCAATTGTTTTCAGAAAATGATGCAACATTTATAAGACAATCAAAAATTGAATCCAACAATCCATTTCCAAGTTCTACATACTCAAAAATCATGAGAAAAATCAATGACACATCATTCTCAAACAACTCTTCAGTGAACACACAATATCCATCCACCAGTTTCTTTTTAAAATCCACAAAATTTTCAAATCCAAAGTTCTCAAAATAGCTCACATTGTCAATGCAAAACATCTCATCGCCCACAACAATCCACATACCCCTCCCATCCTCCCAAAGGGAAAACATGACAATTCTAGGGATTTGAAATGAGGTTTGGACCCTTTCTATGTTGCCAAAATCCATTCCATTCCTAAAAACTTCAAACATTTCAGGGAAAACTAGGAAAACATCTTCCAGCACCACAAAACATCCAAACACACCGCCATCCACATTAAATTGAGACATTTCCTGTCAAAACTCATCAAGACAAGAAACCTCTCCAAGACACCCATCTAAACTACAAGACTTCATCTCTTCAAAGACACAAGACTCAAACTCTTCAACTCCACCAACACAATGGTCAAACTTGTTCATATCATTCTCACAAACAATGTGAGACAAAATCTCACAAGAAACTTCGACAAAATAAAGCAACACATTTGGGTCATTGTCCTGATTCAAACACCCAACTGTCCAATCCTCTTAAATTGCAACCTCACAATTCATTTCAAACTCTTTACCCTCAGTGTTAGATCTCTCTTCCCTCAAATCTTCAATCCTTTCCAAGGCCTCATTCAAATTTTCTCTCACATCAATGTCACTCTCAGGGTCTTCAAAACCCCAATTAGAATCATCATAGACACTATCGCAAACTCTACATAAGGGCAAAAAATTCTTCAAGGCACTTGTAAGAAAATTATTAAGTTACTAATTAGTTGAGATTTTGGAAGAATGAAAACGCCAAATTTGGTTGCTCAGATGTGATTAATGAGAGAATATTGAATTCATTGAAGAGCTCAGCCATTAATTGTCCCTCATCTTTAATTCATGTCAAGGTCACTTTTTTGGTCATTTTTGTCTTGGAACTTGGGAGAACTTGTATTTTCAAGAAATGTCCACCTATATTGTGTTTGTCTACTCCCGTGTCTTCTTTTCACATGCTCTTTCTCCATTCTCTTTCGCCATTCTCTTCTTTGTGCTTACTTTCTTATCACTGTGATCATTGATTTGCTAAAATGTTTAGCAATACCTCTGCAAGTAATACAGATGTGAGCACATGCAAGTACAAACTTACCATCCAACTAGATCCAATTTATTCATCTTGGAGAAGTATACATCGTCGAGTACTAATAAATGTAAACTCAAGGAAAGAAACATATAGATTTGTAGGTGGATGGAAATATTTATCCCAAGGATCCTTCAACAAGCAAACCTCCTAAATTTTTTAATATTCATGACTATGTGAGATATGTGGAGGAAGGTTATAATGGGATGCTTAGCTATTGTAAAAGGTTATACTCTACATCTTACACATTCATGGCTCGAATGAATGAAATGAGAAAAGCATTATTTATTGCACAGACAAGAATTTGTGAGCTTACAAATAAGATTAACGTTCTAGAAAATGCTAATAAGTCATTACAAGAAAAGCTAGCACACTTAAAGAAAACTCCAATAGGATTCAGAGAGAGAAAGAGACCATTAAAAAATATAACTAGCTTGTGTGTGAGAGAGTAAAGAAAAGAAAATTGAATGTTGCAAAGAAATATGTCTCTAACATATCAGGTATTAATATTTGAGAGACTGAGGAGATAATCAGTCTTTTAAAAGAGACCATGAATAAGAATGATATTTTGAGGATTCTTAGGTCACCTCAGAATATGGATTTGAGAGACCCAACTCTCAAAGAATTGATCAAGAGCTTAAAGGACACAGTAAAACCAAACGAAATTGTAAAGACATATAATACTGTGGGCATTAGTCAAAAATGTTATCGTCCTATCTCAAGATTATGGTTTAAAAATCTAAAATGTAATAGAATAAGTGCATTTGGGATACCTCAAGCCCTTAACGTATTGGTTGCAAGGGCTTCCATGAATCGTAATATTCCACAAGTTTTTGGGAAATACATTCATATTGAAGCATCTATGCCATATGAAAAGACAAAAAGAAAATCTCGTTTTGAATATAATGAATTTAACAATATATGGGTTAATCTAAGAAGAGTGCAGATTGCAATGGTTCACATGTATAGACTCACGTTAGAGGAATGTCACTATGTTTTGAAGTTTGCCCTAAAGTTAGATGAATCACATATTCAAAAAGGACAAAAGATGGAAAGAGTCAACATTTGCATCATGAGCAGGGTATTGGAATACAACAATGGTAGGGATCAAGCACCAGTGCATAATTTCCAGTCTGAGATGGAGATTTGGTGGGTTGGTGCAGCTCAGAATACCGATTGAGAATCATCAAAAACTGAAATGGTTGTTCAGTCATACAGGTATTCCAAACATTATTAAGTCTCAAAGTGAAGGAGAAATGTTGGTTGTTGATGGGGTTGGTACTTGTAATGTGGAATGGCACATGAGCCTTAACTTGAAAACTATCAAATGCATGCTTGGAATATGTAATGGGGCAAATGCAAAATATCATTGTATTTATTGTATGGAAAGTGTTGGATCTAAAGATTGGAGCAAATTGTGCCCTACAAGAAGAGCCCCAACTAGAGATTCTATAGATCTAAGTAAAAATAAAAACAAGGAAGATATATGGGATCCAATTCTTTCAATTCCTCTTACAAATATTCATATATATACTTTGCATGCAGAGATTAGAATTATTGATAAACTTCTCAAGTTGCATCTTGACTATGCATACTCAATTAAGCCTTTGTCTTTACTGGATGAGTGTATTGACAAATGTGAGGCATTACTCTCCAAAATGCAATAGGGATGGGATGGGAGCCTTACCCTTGCCTTCGATGACCATGGGCGGCATGACTTCGGGTACGTGGGTGCTTGAGCCAGGTCTGTCCTCCCTAGACAGACTTAAAGCCCCTAGGCCATCAAGTTGGCTTTGTTGTTCTATGGACTGACGAGTTGCCTTGGCCATGTCTTCCTCCTCATGTCTCCTCAACTCTGACTCCTTTTCCACAGCTCTTCTTTCTCTCTCTTCTTCTATTTTCCTTGATTCTTTGGCCAGCTTTTCAATTTCTTCCTTCTCCTTCTTTTTCCTCTCCGCCGCCTCTCTTAGGGATTCCCTTTTGGCTCTCTCTAGACCTTCTTTTTCTTTTTTCATGCCCCCATTCTATTTCTTCTTTTGAGTCGCCTTTCCAGTGGGCTTCTATGTTTTTTTTCTTCCGGATTGAGCCTCCTGCTCCTCCTTCTCTGTCTCAATTTATGTTCTGTTGCTTGATGGCTCTTTCCCTTGGTGGATTAGTGACCTATCTGGGGTCTCATCCGCTCCTTCGTTTCCTTGTTGGGCTTCTTTTACAGCCTCCTGGATGATGGCCATCAGCACACTTCCATACCCGATGAAGGAGGCTTTCGAGGAAGGTTTCTTTCTTTCCATACTTTTAGAGGCTGGGGATTCTCTGCTTGCCTGTCTATTTCCCAGGGCTAGTGCTTTGGCTGCTTGGTCTATCATCTTGTGCACATAGCCATTCCAGTCCACGTCATCCAGGGTGTGGGCTACCACATTCTCCAACATAGGCACACTGATTCGGTGCATGAGGGAGTTATAGCGTTGGCTGGAGAAAAGTGAGCGCGCCAACTTTGCTTGCATGTGAATCTCAGCGTCGGGGATATCCTGTATGCCGATGTAGTTGTTTGTCAAAATATCTTCCCTCTTCATCTTTAGCATAGCACACACATCTCTCTTACATTTTTTCTCCACCTTAGGTTCTAGCCCCAGTGCCTTCTCCACCAAGGCTTGGTTTAATGGCACTTGCACCTATCGAGCATTGTCCCCTCTTCCCACAATCATCATTCCGCATTCTTGGTCGGGGTTGTACGTTCTCAGAAATTCCACATACTTCGTGCAGCCAGGTTCCTGCGCAAAATTCTCTAGGTACTTGGAGAGGTTACAGTATTCCACTACTCTCCTTGTGGCCTGCTCCTTGGCTACCACCTTCTCAAGGTTGTGAATGCTGCAGAATTTTAGCTGACTATAAGCATAATTTTCTAAGCTGATGCCGTACTGCGTTCTCTCCTCCTCCGTGAAAGGGAGTTAGTGATTGTGTGATATAGACAGTATATATTGAATCAAGCCATTCACATGGTGATGCATGTAGCAATAGGTAGCATAGGTGAGCTTATCTATTTCCATGATGGGCTAGCACCACTTTTGTAGCCTCAACCATGTGCCCTAGGGCTTATTTTTAAGGTAAATATTCCTAATATCATCCAAGCAATAGCTCTTGCAAAAGGTGTCCACATCTCCTTGATCAACCATTTTTGCACTATGTTCTCCCATGTCTTGATGAGCAATTGTATCTTTTGAATATAGGGTCCTCATGCACCAAGGTCACTACAATGTCGAATTGGTGCCTTTCTTGATATTCATGCAAGGCCTTGTTAGGGGCTCCTTCTTCTTCTTCTTCTTCTTCTTCTTCTTCTTCTTCTTCTTATTCCATCTATGGCATATCCAATGGGTGGTCTGACACCTTTTGAGTGGGAGATCTTAGGACCTTGATCATACTTTAATAGATTTTCTATTATTTCTTAATCATTTCTTCTATTGTCTGTGTTTATTTTGGCCCTTCTTTAACATAATTTGGAAGCTTTGACATTTATATTAGGGGTGTCTCTCTAGATGATGATTCCTCTTGCATCTCCATACTTGATAATTGAAAGGAACCAAACCAGAGATCCATACACTTGAGGTCATCATCATCATACCCTACTTGCATTTGTTGGGGGTGTCTTTGTAGATGGTGATTCCTCTTGCATCTCCATACTTGATAATGGAAAGGAACCAAACCATAGATCCATACACTTGAGGTCATCATCATCATACCCTAATTGCATCTATTGGGGTTGTCTTTGTAGACGGTGATTCCTGTTGCATCTCCATACTTGATAATGGAAAGGAACCAAACCATAGATCCATGCATTTGAGGTCATCATCATCATACCCTACTTCATGTAGATGGGCCTCGAGTCTTCCCCTAGTTGACTCATAGTTGATCACTTGAGGTCATCATCATCATACCTAGCTACATGTAGATGGGCCTCTAGTCTTCCCTTGGTCGGTCATAGTTGATCACTTTGAACTCTCCCCCCAAAGTCAACCTACTCCATACAATTGAGGTCATCATAATCATACCTTACTACTTGTAGATGGGTCTCTAGTCTTCCCTTGGTCGGCTCATAGTTGATCACATTGAAGTCTTCCCCAAATTCAACCTTGTCTAAAGTGGCAATGGTGAGGCTTAGTTGGGCTTTCAGTTCTTCCATGTAGTCTATAATCATCTACATTGGGGTTGTCATAGCCTTGTGGTACAACTCCTATTGCAACCTAAAAACATGTCTGCATACTACAACCTACTCTTTACAATATCTTTCTCTGAAGAGAGTGAGTTGGCCATGTCAATAAAGGGCATCCAATCCATCACATTAGCTTGGGCACGTTCTGCTCTCTTTCTATCTTACTTATAGCCTTAGTAAGGATAGCCTCATAGATGGCTTATACATAGATGAAGGACAAGTCAAGCTGGTCATAAACCTCTTGTTTATCCACAAGGTTCTACATAAGGGTTGCTACCCTTGCCTTTTTTTAGTCTACATCCATTGGCCACTTGGGCCTTAACCTTTTCTTCTTATTGTTGAGCTATTTCAAGGTTGTGTAAGTATGTTCTTAGATCTTTTATCTCCATATGATTTCTTTTCTCCTCTATTGTATTTAATGATTATTCTCTTCTATTTCTCTATTTTTGCCTCAACCTCATTACTCTTTTCTTCTAGGAAATCACTTTTGTCTTCCAATCCTTTGTCCTTGCCTTCCAAAACTTTGTTTTTGTCATCTCTATCCATACCCTTGCCGTGACATCTTTCGTTCTTGTCATGAACCATCATTCCCATTAGTGCTTGCAAAAGAGTTATTTGCTGAAAAGAAAGGCTTCGTGTTTGTTGAATGAAAACATTTGAGCTCCAACATAAACTTTCCTTTCAGACTTTTCCACCCATTTAATTCAACATTTTCGTGACATTCTTTCTCACTCACAATTTAATGTGTTTCTTTTCTTCTTGCGTTTAAATGTCGACTAAGATTTTCACAGTGGTGTATTTTTTCCTTACGTGTTTATGCATTTGCTTGATTTTGATTGGTTCCGATTTGACACACCCACCTTGCTTTATCCCCTTCCCCTTTCGGATTTGGGGAGATTCCTTCCTAGGATTGAAAGCTAGCAGATCCAGGGCTGTCAGCTTATGGTCGAGTGTTTTACTTTTGCATGAGCCAAGCATAAAAGTTTGGATTGTACTTCAACTGAGTGTTGAGGTCCAAATCAAAGGGTCGGCTACTTACATGTGTGATGTAAGTAAGGACATCTATTAGGACATCATCGGAGTTGATGCGACTAGCAATATATAACTCTTTCTCCGTCAGGAGAGGCGGTCAAGGTAAGAGTGGACTTTGATGTCCTCTTCTAGGGGTTGGTCACGAATAGTTATTAACACCCTATACGAAGTTGGAGCGACATAAGTTGGGTTGTACTTCGATGTCTTGATGGCGCGTCGTTGCTCCGTGTTGGTCATTATTTGGCATCCCTTGAGTTCCCATTGCAATCGAAGAGCACACCAGCTCCGTAAGAATGGGGATTCTATTTTAGCAATCTTTTTTAACTCCTCTAATTCTAGATCAGTGATGGCAGAAGAAGAGGCTCGCTTATCATTGGTAGACCTGGTCGATCTTCATGTGCATAATCAGTTGCGAGTCAATGTGCTTGGTGTCTCGAGCCTTCTGCGGTGTTAGGCCTTGACACTTGTATGGTGGGGTATGGTTACGTGTGAGGGTGGCACTTGATCGGTGCTCTTGGCTGCTTTAGGCTTAGGGATCCATATCTAGGTATTACCCTCATAATAACCTTGTGCTTGCAATAGGGTCTTAGGAACCCATCGCGGTTTGACCACCTGTCGCTGTTTGTAGCTTTGTTTTGGCCTCCTAGATTTTGAGGTTGTGTTGTTAGCCTTGCAAAGGCATGGCCGATTGCTTTTTTCAGCTGTAGGTTTCTAACATTTAGGCACCCACCTTAACTGGTGTTCATGGTCCTTGACCTTGGTTTTAGCATGTTGTTGGCATAGAGGCTTGGGAGGGTGTAACAAATCACAACCCTCCTCCTTGGACTTGGTTGAATGCGTGTTTACCGTTGGCATTGCGGGTCTGGTGGGAGTCATGCAGCCCTTGCTGAATGCCGCCACTATGCGAACATTGTCAATGGCTAAGTGGGTACATTGCGTCTCACAATCGACATTGTAGTGAGCTTGCTTTTAAAAGGTTCGACCCAACAGTGATTCGGTGCTTGCATTTTTAGTGTTCGACAACACATAAAATGTCATTGGTATGCTCGCAGACTCGATAGAAACTGTAGCCCTGCATTTCCCTAGGAGTGCATATGATCGACCCCCATATGGGCTCATTTTGGTGGTAGTTGGGCTGTAGTTGTTGCTTGCCAATATGGGTCCAATGATCATAGGTTAAGACATTGAAGTCTACTCCCTCATCAACTAAGGCGTTGATAGTGCATGTTTTCTTTGCCAATGATTGTGATGTGGAGGTAGGCAAGTTCTACGGTTTCCTCATTTTCATCGTCAATCTCCGTGATTGTGGCTACCTTGACTGGCGGTTCTAACATTGGTGGTTTGTGTAAGGGGTGTGTGGGGAATAATACTTCTTGATGCAACTGCCATTGAAGAAGCCTACACCCTCGCCTTCCAAAGTCTTGAGTTTGACATTAACGGTTCGGCTCATGACACGAACCTTGAAGGGCCCTAGACCTTTAAACTTCATTTTTTGTTTATGCCCCTTAATGGAGCACATGAGCACTAAGTCACCTTGTTCAAAGTTGTATTGCATGCTTGTCAAACCAGCTTTTGTGGCGTGCTTTCTCGCATATGAGTGCATGGGTAGCTAAGAGGCAAGTTTTTGAGAGGCATTTGAGTTCAATTAGACGTTTCGTCCATGCTTTCTTCCCTTCCCATCTTTCATGAAGTGCAATCCTTAGGCTAGGAACGAAGAACTCTGTAGGTAGAATTGCTTTAGTTCTAGCCTACAGCCGTTTTGTAGGCTGTGCGGTAAGCCCACAAGGCTGCCACCCCATCAGCTTGTTATCCCAGTCACTGCACAAAGCAGAGACTACCTTGGTTAGGATGTTTACTAGAATTTTATTGGTGGATTTTTCTTGGCAGTTTTCCTGAGGGTAGTATGGCGAGGATTTTCGATGGATAATTAGAAAGGTGGATAGAAGACGTGTGATCACTTCATTAGTGAAGTGTGTGCCTTGGTCGCTAACTAGTTTGATGGGGCAATCGAATCGTGAGATTACCTACTCCCATAGGAACTTGCAATCATTCTCGCGTCATTCTTTCTTGTAGCCCGTGCTTCTACCCATTTCGTTAGATAGTAAGTGGGTACAATAATATACCTGGCTTGAGAGTATTGTGCTACAGGACTAACAGGTCCTATGAAGTCAATTTCCCACTTCTCCAAGGGTTGTCATGCAATTACTAGAGTTCCATTTGATCCTTGCCAATCGGGACCTTTGTCCATTGACACTCATCACAATGCTTAATGAGCTGTGACGCATTGCGAGAAAGCGTGGGCCATCACAGTTGAGACTACAACACCTTGTGGGCTGATGTTTCTCTGCTTAAGTATCCTCTAGCGATTCCGTTGTGTGCTTTTGAGAGCACTTAGTGTATCTCGTACTCGCATACGCATTTGCACAACAATCTGTCTTGCCCTAGCCTATATAGCTAACTTGCTATCAACTGATAGGGTTGGATCTTGAGGATAAGCCGTCTAAGTCGGGCTTTCTCTATTGGTCGTTCATGTAGTCCATGCTCAAGCACTTGGACTATGTTGTCTGTCCAATATGGCGTCAAGTCGGCTCGAAATAATTCTCTCTCGCTAGACAAGCTAAACAAATGCATGTCTGGCAAATCATCTATGATGCCTTGTCTAGCAGCCTCTCCCGTGGGGATGTGTGACATGTGGTCGGCCATGTAGTGCTGTTTCCCTTTTCATACAACCACAGAGAAGTCGAATTCTAAAAGTAGAAGGAGACATCTAGCTATGCTTATAGCAAGGCTTGATGATCCACAAGGAAGGTAAAAGGAGTGGCTAACAAATAATGCCAAAATTTCTTCATGGAAAATACCATGGCCAGACCTTCTCTTTCTATTGTCAAGTAGTTCATCTCGGTCTCAGTTAGTTGTCTGCTAGCAAAGCTCATTGGATAGTCGAGATTGTGTTTGCCAGGTTGGCACAACACTGCCCCCACAACGAATTTTGAAGCATCAATATGCACGTGGAAGGTAATGGTCCAATCTGGGGCTCGTAGAATCGGTAATGTGGTCAGAGATTTTTTTTGTTCCTCATATGCGTGTTGGCACTCTTCAGTCCATTCAAATATACTCAATAGCTTATACAAAGGTCTAGCAATCAATGCATAATTCAGCACAAACCGCTGATAATACCCCGTATGGCCTAAGAAGCATTGCACTCCCTTATAGTTGGTTGGGGGTGGAAGATCAACAATGACCCTAACTTTTGAAAAGTTCGTGGCAATGCCACTTTTCGACACCACGTGCCCTAGGATACATCCGTGCTTTACCCAAAACTGGCACTTTAAGGGGTTCAGAGAGAGGCGATATAGGCGACACCGTTCAAAGACCTATCTAAATGTTCTCTCCAGGTCGAGTGAACACATAAGTCGTCTACAAAGACCTCCAACTCTTTCCTAAGCATGTCTTTAAATATAGTGCACAGAAGTTGTTGAAAGGTGACTGGAACGTTCGTATATAGGCAAAGACACCCCACTCAGTAGCGAATGCAGTCTTATGCCTATTGTCAGGATGCACCTGCACCTAATTGTATTTCTTTGAAACCATCCAGAAAACTATAGGCCTCTTTGCCTGCCACTCTCTCGAGTGTGTGCTCGGTGTACGGCAATGGGTAGTTGTCCCTCTTAGTTGCAGCATTCACCTTCTTGTAATTGATGCACACCCTAATCTTACCGTTCTTCTTCATTACAATGACTATGGGTGACACCCAGTCTGTGTGCTCAATTTTGTAGATGAATCTCGCTCTCATCAGCTGGTCGATCTCTTCCTTGACCGCATGAGCATGTTTTGGATTCATGGGGTACGGTCGCTACTTGGTCGGCATTGCATCTGGTGTCATGGGTATATTATGAGTCACTACACTTGGGTTTACCCCTTGAGTTCTTCTAAGGACCATACGAATATGTCTATATATTCTCAAAAGAGGACAATAAGACGTGTCTCCTCCTCCTCCATCAAGTCATTGGTAATAAAGATAGGTCGGGGTGTCTCCCCTTCCTGGGTTAGGTTCACCTCCTTGACCTTGGCAGGTCCCTCCATGGGTTCACTTGTTTGCCCTTGATGTTTGGCACCCAATAGGATCACTATCCTATCGCCCTTTTTGAACTTCGTAAATCTCTTGGGGAGGTCATGTGGTTTTCATTGTTTGTCCGCTCTTATGTCCTTAAGCGTCTGCGCCTTAGGTGGACAGGGCAAGTTCGTACATCTAGTCTTAGGATGCCTCGGTATTTTTGGGTCGATTTCTGAGCTCACTTTTGACTCGAAATCAAACTCCCCATCTTTGCTAGATGAGGTAGTCTCCCCTGGTGGTCGCAGCTTGGAGGGTGACTCTGTTCTAAGCACTGGTGTGTTACCTGGTTGGGTGAGGCCTACTTGTCCCAGATCTATGGCTCTTACACATCCCAACCAAGTGTGCTCACAATCCACGTGCATGACCCCTTGCTCTATCTTGAAGGTGTTCTTTCTCTTCGACCTGGAGTTTGCCCGTATATGTTCTATAACTCGTCCTTCGGTGTCATATTCTATGGTATCTATCTTGTCCTCACTCTCGGAAGCAACGGCAGTCCTTGTGTTCATCATTGGAAGCATCTTCATCAGATCGATCTTCATCTCTTAGGTCTTAGTATGTCTCGTGTGTTTGATCGAGAACCATGACCTAATTATACCTGAGGTTTAGGTCATGCACCTTGGTCCATTGCCCCCTCTGTTCATTTAAGAGATCTTGGAGTGGCTTGAAGTTTGCTGTTGGATTGCCTGCTAGCTTGCCGGTCAAATACTCTAAAACCCCATGGAGCTCCCTCCAATTGGTTGGCACTTGGAAGGTGACAGGGTTGGGTCTTCTGCCAGTCAAATACTCTAAAATCCCCTGGAGCTCCCTCCAATTGGTTGGCACTTAGAGGTGACAAGGTTGGGTCTTCCGCGGAGGTTTCCTACCATCATGCAGATTGGTACTGAGGGTGAACCCTTGGGCTCACTGATCATCTTAATGGCCTATTCGTACTCCTCGTCGTTCGAGAACGGCAGGTCGATGGTAGCAAGGATATGCATCTAGTCTCGCTTGTCTTCAGAACATGGGATATACTTAGTTAGGGGCCCATAGGATTTCTTGATCTGGGTATCACCTTTGAGCATCGTGGAGATGGCATCGAGGTCAGCTGGTGCAATTTTCCAGGAGTCCATTTCTACCCTCACAATTTCTGTTCTATTTCCTAGGAAGATGAGACCATTCCCCCAATCTTTGATCACTCTATCATTTTGCATCTAGGGTCAGGCCAGTAGGACATCCTAGTCCACTTTCTTCATGACTATAAAGTCAACCGAGAATTGGACTCCAACAATTTTCACCGGCCAGTTTTTTAGCACCCCAAATGGCTTCACTTTCATTCCGTTAGCTAATGTGATGTTGAACCTAGCAGTCTCGATATGAGGGTTGCCCCAAGTCAGCCCCAAGTCAGGAGCACTGCATGGCTTAGTACACTAACTCCAGCCCCTGTGTCTACAATCCTTTTCTTATTGTATCGCCTAGGGTTGAGATCAGTGAGACTGCATGCTTCTCAGTGCCTTTCTAGAAAGCATTAATGTGCAAGGATTTGAGCATGGAGTGCAACGTCAAAATTGTTATATGCGTCTCTACATCATGTTCTTGTAGGCTTGCAATAGCTTGCTCTTGTGACCCTTCAACCCATTGCTTCAAGTCTTGCCATAGGATCGGATGCTGCCTAAGCAGATCTCCTAGTCTTACCGTCACCGCGGTGGTCACTAGAGTGGTAAGGAGGTCATTGACTACTCGTCTTTCTCCTGTTCTGGATTGTCCTGGCCAGTGGCCCTGATTGGGTTACTGGCCCATAGAGTTAAGACCTTGCCTAAGCAATACTGCTTGTGGCACAGCCGCATCTCTCGGTTTCGGTGGAGGGGGTGAGAGTAGCATGCCAATGATCGAGAGATCCTCGATCTCATCCTCCAAGATGGGCTCCGCATCTTTTGGGTGTTCCTGAGCCTCCTTTACCCACTCCTTCATCTTCTTGATGGTCTCTAGTTGGCGCTTCAGGTCGTCGGGGTACTCCCCAACCTTAGCACTTTCCCTTTTAGCAATCTTTGGGACTAATGTCTCTACCTTAGCGTTACTGACTTTCTTTCCAGCCCGTAGCATCGTAGCACTCTCAGTTTTTAGCACAATTTTAGCTTTGGGTCTCTTCTTCCTTTGCCTATGGCTCTTCTTCCCTATCAAGGCTGCGTCAAGATTGCTAGGACCTGGCAATGATATGCCAGCCTGCTTTGTTTGTGCACGTGTCATGACATCCAATGGTATAGGTGTAGCCTCCCTGTCCAAGTTCTCGACACCGAATAGCCCCAATGGGATGGATGGCACATTAGCTGAGCTCGAGGATGGTTTTCGCTTTGGACAGTCAACTAAGAGATGTGTGATTCCACATTCAGGACACCTTAGGTAAGCCTTGTCTCTATTTTTTTGCTCCCTTTTGGGACAACGTGATGAGATATATCTCGGGTGACTGCAAGTCCAACACATGATTGGCTCTTGGGTCTATCCTCCTAGCCTCTAACTCATCCCCTACCTAACGCCATCACCGGTACTGGTCAATAGTCCATAAGGACCGTGCTGCCCTCATCGTTATGCGAGACGTAAGGGTATACATAAGGCTCTTCCTCATTTGGCTCTTCCACGTAGTGGATTGGAGCATCGCTCGGTGGATGTGTCACATAGGGACCAAGTGGTCTGGGTTTTCTAATAGGATTTATACCCATCCTAGGAACAACCAGCTTAACATCGTTTGGCACGGGAAGGGCCAATGGTGCTCCCCTTTCTAAGAATTGTTGCAGCCTATTCGATAAGATTGACTGTATAGTTGTGAGTAGGAAGTCTTTTAGGAAATCTGCAATGCTCACTATTGTGACCAAACCTACCGCAATTAGAACAAGGTTGTGACCTAGGGTCTTGACACTCAGCTGACAAGCAGTTTCCGCCACAATACACGCATTGGACATGTGGTCGCATTGGTCGTCTTAGCATTTTCTGCATCTTGGCTATTTCCATTTTCATGTCAGTCAATTCTTGGTTGGTGTTTGCAGCCTTTCCCTTATCTTGGGTACTTGCGCCTGATTGCTTGCTCGATGCTGAAGCTCTCTCCAAACTTCTTGAGTTGGTCTCATCTTGGTTCAAGTTCCTAGAGCTCCTCTCAATTGGTTGTTGACTTGAATGGCCTCTTCGAACACCCTTGCTAGCGCATCTCACTGCAAGCTCGAGTTGCCTATAAAGCTTCTCATTTCGTATTCCATTGATGAATATCGTCGACATTTCTCTTTTGGTCACATAGTCACGGATGTCCTCTTTTTCCTTCTGCTTGATGTTCATAAGTCGTACTAGCAGGTTGTTAGAGTATTCAACTCGGAAAACCTTTTAATGAAGAGGTTTTTCAATCCATTGATGTTCACTCGCTTTGCGGCATCTAGACTTGTGCACCAAGTCCGACCCTTGTCTCCTAAGCAATGAGAGAGTTGAGTCAAGTCGGTGAGATTGTTGGCCTCACAGACCTGTTCGAACTACTCTATGAAGTTGTACGGATCGTCTTGGGGCTGGTACTTATCGAGTTGCTTAGCGACAACTTATATCTTAGGCTAGATTTTGGAGCCTTGGTTCTCCCCTAACCCCGCTAGTAGTGACGTGGCCAATGCTGTAGCACTTTGCTCTACTATCGTGTGTTGTCTAGCAATTGCTTCATGAGAAGCTCACTTAGCGTCAAGTCTCCTTCTAGCGCTCCCTCATGGTCAGTTTGATTTCCTCTTGCTAGGTTTAACACTCTGTATCTCTTGCATCTCTGCGTTTTGCCTCAGGCTCCTAGTCTACTGGTCTCAGTTGTATTCCACTATGCCTTGCAGTGCTTTGTGGGCTAGTTTCCTTTCCTCCCCTAGGTTAGCTATGATGGCTTATACCACTCTACAGTGGTGCTTATACTGAGCGTGAGAGTCATAGCTACGCACCAACTGCTAGATCACTTCTAGAAAAACTCCTAAGTCAAAGCCCTCGTTCTCCTTGCGGTTCGACATGGTTGTGTTCTCTTGCTTCACCAAGTTGTTGATAAGGTTAAGAAGGTCAGGTAGATCCACGTCTTTGTTGCTATTCGCTTAGTCCTATCCTAGACTCCAATTGCCCATCTATGTCTTGGGATCTCCTCTTATTGGTGGGTTCCTTCAAGTTCCTTTATTTGAGTGAGTTCCTTAATTATTCCATACAATCCTCAAGTTACCTCCACTCAGTGAGTGTGTTCTTTCCCTTGCACTTGTGCTCAATCAGGCTTTCGACCATTCTTAGGTGTACTTCGAGTGCTGGAATTCAAGGTGAGTACCAAGAGCTAGTGTCTAAACGGCTTGCATACTCTTAGGCCTGATAGGCTTGTTCGGTCAATTTTTGGTTGTCTTGGTAGGTTTTAGGGTTCTTTGATGTGCTGTCTTACTCAGTTTGGGTTCGTTTGGGGTTTGTGTCTCCACTGGCTATCGTTAAGGCGCTGACTCTCTCGACAACCTACTCAAGATGCCAAGCAGCCGCGTCTTGCTAATTTGCCTATTCCTTGCATCTGAATCGAGTTACGGGCGTTGGGATGGCTCACAAAGGTTGGCGCCATTGAGATCTAGTTGGGTCTGGTGTAAGCTTTCACAAAATTTGCAAAAGTTTGACTTGGACCAACTCATCCAAATTGCAGGGGCTGAGTGGTAGACTCGGATGGGCCAAATGGTTGAATAGGGACACTGGCCAAACTTGTAGCTTGGACGGCCGAATAGATGTGGCCGAGGGCCGAGTGGTCCAAGGGCCGAGTCAAGTTGGCCGAGTGGTCCAAGGGCCTCCAAGGGCCAAGTCAAGTTGGTTGAGTGGTTCGAGGGGTTGACTCCCTCAGACGGGCCGAGCGATACATGTTCGAGCCGAGTGGTCTAAGTTATCCGAGGGCCAAATGGATTTTGTGCTCCGAGGGCCGAATGGTTTGATTCTGGGACTTGGCCCAAAACCAAGCCACTCGAAGGGGCCGAGTCGTGTGTGAGGACGGCCATGCAGCGGATGATCTCATTGAATCCAACAATCCATGCAATCACTAGGCATGCCAACTTCCAAATTGCAACAAATACATAGCATGAAGGTTTTGATATACCTGAATCGTGTGAAGAACTCCTCAATGGCAAGATTGAACCAAATCAATGCTGAAAACTCTCTCTCTCTCTCTCTCTCTCTCACTGCTAGGGTAAAAAACGAGTTGTTCTATGGTCTCATGGCCCTTAAACCCCTTCCCGAGCAGGGTCTTGCTATCCCCAATTACTCCCTTGCCGGAATTAATCATTCCAACCACTATTTTTTTCAATTTACCCCGATTTGTGCCTGTTTTATCCTATTTTACAGTAGTAAATCTCTTGATCGACAAACTCACTATGAATCTCAAAAAACTCACTAGGCAACAAATCTGAATCATCTACTTCATCTTGGAATCTTACAGTTTCTAAGCCCTCCCCCTCATGGTATTCTAACAAACTCAAAAAATCCTCCTCAAAACTCTCTTCTTCTCTCTCAAGATTAACTAACTCAACTACAATTGATGATACCTCCCTATCAAAATCACTTTCTGAACTCTCATCCTCACTATCATCTTCATCATTAGAGCTATCACTCTCTTCATCATCTTCTTCTTCCTCTTTACTATCATCATTATTCACTAGTTCTTTTCTTGAAGACATGTCAAACTTCTTTGCTACTCCCCTTCGATCATAAATTGTTACGATTCCTTTTCCCCAATCTTGAAATTCTATTACTTTCCTAAGCCAAGGTCTACCCAATATAAACAGAAAAGCTCCCAACCTTGTTGACATAACATGACAATCAATTTTCATAGACACACTATAAACCTTCACTTTCAAATTTTAAATGATACCTAAGCACCTCAATTTAGCATGATTAGCAAGCTTGATTCAAAACTTAGACCCTTCAATAATTTGAAGTCAAAACTACTCAACACAAGATTGAGTGTTAACCCTCAGTTGAACAAGGTGGAAAATCTACATTTATCTAAAGAGGAAGATATAGCCAAGGCAAAGTGAAATGGAAGACGAAAGTAGGCCAAGAAGAATCTGAAAACACAAGAAGTATAGAAAAGTCCTAAATCAAGGAGAAAGGTGCACAAGAAAAAGCACATTTCAACACTTTTGTAAAAGAGCGCAACGCGCACTATGATTTATTTTAAGAAGCACTGGGCTCTAACCCGTGCAATTTGTAAAGGTAGATGGACAGTAGGAAGGAAGCTAGGAAGATGGGAGAACAATGGGAAAAAGGGTCTAGGCAATGGCCGATCATGTAAAAAAGGGGATAAGGGGATGACTACCCTAGGGTTTTGTATATAAAGTTGAAAAGTGAATGAAAAGATCATTCTTGTGTGTGGCCAAAGGAAGCTATTCTTCTTCTTCTTTTTGGTTGCTTGCTTGAGCTTGTGCTTGAGAGAGGAAGTGTGAGAGTGTGAGGGAGTGAGTGTGTGAGGGTGAGGGACCGTGGTGGAGAATCTCTCCATCTTCTCCTCTCTTCTTCTCTTCTCTTCTCTTCTCTTGATCACGGCAATGGATCTTGGAGCGTGAAGCTTGAGGATGGAGCTTTCTTGAAGCTTGCACTTGGATCGTGGAGCTATCCGAGTGCTCGAGAGAGGAGGCAACTCGATTAGGCATGGAGGTAAGCTCATTACACTCAAAGATAGATAGTGCGTCGGCTATGTAAGAGGTAGCCATTAGTGCTTGACTTGGAACACTTGAAACAATAAGTGGTCCGTGGGTCTTGGTGGTAGAGCTTGCGCTTGCCACTACATTTTGGTTCCATTGCTAGAACCAACTGATTCAAGCCTTGAGTGCTTGTGCGCTTTGAATCGCATTGAAGTAGGGTTTTCTCCAAACCGGTGCTTGAGATAGATAGGTAGGAAGCGAGGGAGTTTGAAGAGGTATCCGATCTCCTTAGCAAGTAGGTTTTTGGTTTTTTAGATTTGAAAAAGTAGGTTAGTGTAGGTGTTCTCTTTATGATTTATGTTTACATTTAGGTAGGATAGGAGCAAAACAGTGTGAGCACACAGAAGGGTTTTTCCTACTGTATAATAGGTTGAAACATGGAAAAGAAGGGCAAAACAAAGAAATTTTGGGTTAAATGCTGGTAAGAAGAGCAAGACTAAGGTGAGTGCAGACCTGGCCATGGTAATAAGAGGCCAGGAGTGGCAAGGAAGACCTTATTTTGCATTTGAAAGGTTAAGGAGAGCTTGAGAGAGAGAGAGAGAGAGCGAGAGAGAGAGAGAGAGAGAGAGAGAGAGAGAGAGAGAGAGAGAGAGAGAGAGAGAGAGAGAGAGAGAGAGAGAGAGAGAGAGAGAGAGAGAGAGAGAGAGAGCTTGTAGGTCCAGGCCTACATCAGATCGATCGAAGCGTATTGGGACTTTCAGTGAGATTCAGGTATGGAATGCCCTTGGTCCACATCCCTCTTTGATTCCTAGAAGTTTTGGTAGGCACTAGGGACATCTATCTTAGATTTTTTGGGCAAATAAGTGATCGACATGCGTTTCGGTTAGTGGAATCGGATGCCCCCCACAGTGTCCGATTCCGAGAATCAGATCGAGCGAACCGTCCGACTCCCAGAGTCGAACCGAGTGATCTGTTTGATTCCCAGAATCGGACCAAGCAAACTGTTCGATTCCCAAAATTGAACCGAGCGAACCATTTGATTCCCAGAATCAGACACCTAGACAAACCCATATGGTCCGATCAGACACCCTCCCCATAATCGGACCACTCGGACTCGAACCGTCCAATTGGCCTATCAAACCAACCCCAATGGACCATCCAAAATCAGACACTCTAAAATCAAACACAAAAGTTGGACCATTCAGAATTGGACACTCCAAAATGGGGTACTTGTCAAATCGAACGTATGAAAATTGGACACACGAAAATTAGACCAACCGTCCGATCAGATACTCAACCGTCTAGTTGGACACCCCATTTATCCAATCGAATGCACACAACAATTGGATCACTCTATAGTCGGGGACCAATCATAGGATTTCGACCCAACTACCAATCGGACTACTCTTTGGAATTGGACTTAGTCTAGTTGAACTGTCCAACTTTGAAAGTCGAACCACGGATTGGACAGTCCAATTTTGAGAATCGGGCCAATAAACTAGAACAAGAAAATATAGACCGAGAGACCATATAGAGTCAAAAGCACATTATAGATTTATCACTTGACTAAAATCTAGAGTAAGTAGTTCAAAACTTGGCTACGGATGGTCCTTCAAATCACGCATGGTGTTTAGCATAACGGCCCTATGGGCCGAGGGGGATTACCTCCCTTCCCACGTGAACCCCTGCAAAGGGAGCTCTGTCCCCTCGGCACCTCCCCAAGTAGGTTGGAGAGAAAATGCGCGTTGTGACAGGTCGTCCAAATTAGATCCTAGTGTATTAAGGGCTCTGCACAAGCATAGATCCTCACTTGCAAAATAGTAACCAAAAGCCCATACCCAAATGAAGACAAATAGACCCTAGATTCTCAATGGGCCAATCTAGCAAATAAGGGAAAAACGGCCACACCACAAAAACATGTATGTGTTGCATTCGGATCGCATCTAGTCAAAGTGGAACGAAAGAAAATCAAGCTGCAACTGTGAGGATGACTAGAATGACAGTCTTGACAATACATGCACCTTGAGTGGCGTTGCACAGACGACCCAAGACATCAGTGGAGAATCCACATCTGGTTGTGTAGTTGAGGACTCAAAGGCATGCATCAGAAGGCTTGAATCTATAAGCCAAGACCTGGAAGATGAAGACATAGTACTGCTTGCTTATCTTAGGGTCAAACTCACTACAAAAAGAGAGCATAGTGTCGATGCTCTCATCGATGAAGGAGCATATTTTAATATCTTGACCTATGAAGCATGGACCCTACTAGGCCAACCAGAGCTCACACCAACTGATGAAACTCTTAATTCTTAAGGGGAACACCCCACAAGCACTTATAGGGAAGTGCAAAATCCTTGTAACTATTGAGACTGAAAGCTTGCCTATCCTATTCAATGTTCCTCCAACTAGTGCTAATTGTGGAAAGAAAACCCTCCTAGGATGACCCTCCAAAAGGGTGACGAAGTGTGAGGCTGATTATGTAGCATAGAGGATACACTTGCACTACTGGGTATGAGGATAATCACAACCTTTAGCAAGGGTGACCTCATCAAACCTTGAGGGAAAGACAAGGAACATTTTGACATACAAAGCAAGCCTAGTAACGAGAGCAAGGACTTGTTGAAAGAGTTGATACAAGCACATGTTGAACAGAGAGAACCGATGAGCGAGGCCATGCTTGAAACAAGAAGGGCAGAAGACAATTCCAAGAATAGGCTTTGGACTTACAAATATCATAGAAGAAAACAAAACCAACACCTGTGCCAGCCATCAGTGCAATTCCCAACAACGAATAGCCCTATCCCCAACTCCAACAACCCTACCACCAGCCGCCCAGACCACCAATGTGCCCCTAGTGGCCTTCAATTGCACCACCACTAAAACTCATCCAAGGCAACCACTGATGTCCCTTTCACCCACGTCTTTGGTGCATGATAAGCCTGCTACCTACAATGGTGAGTGCCATGGGACTGGCACTCGTTTAGGAGGGGGCTAATGTTAACCCTCAGACAAACAAGGTGAAAAATCTAGATTTATCTTAAGAGGAAGATAGGGTTAAGGCAAAGTGAAACGGAAGATGAAGGCATGCTAAGAAGAATCTGGAAACATAAGAAATGCAAAAAAGTCTTAAATCAAGGAGAAAGGTGTATAAGAAAAAGCGCATGTCAACACTTTTGTAAAAGAGCGCAAGGCGCACCATGATTTATTTTAAAAAGTGTTGGGCTCTAACCCATACAATTTGTAAAGGTAGATGGGCAGTAGGAAGGAAACTAGAAGATAGGAGGACAATGGGAAAAAGGGCTTAAGCTATGATTGGCCATGTAAAAAAAGGGATAAGGGGATTTAGGGTTTTGTATATAAAGTTGAAAAGTGAATGAGAAGCTCATTCTTGTGTATGGCCAAAGGTAGCTCTTTTCTTCTTCTTCTTTTTCTTTTTCTTCTTGCTTGCTTGAGCTTGTGCTTGAGAGAGGAAGTGTGAGAGTGTGAGGGAGTGAGTGTGTGAGGGTGAGAGACCGTGGTGGAGAAGCTCTTCATTTTCTCTTCTATTCTATTCTCTTGCTCGCAGAAATGGAGCTTGAGCACGGAGCTTGAGGATGGAGCTTGCTTGAAGATTGGACTTGGATCGTGGAGCTACCGAAGTGCTAAGGAGAGGAGGCAACTCGATCGAGCATGGAGATAAGCTAACTACACTTGGAGATAGATAGCGTGTCGGCTATGTGAGAGATAGCCATTAGTACTCGGCTTGGAATGTTTGACACAATAAGCGGTCCGTGGGTCTTGGTGATAGAGCTTGCGCTCGCCACTGCACTGAGTAATCACACTAATTTGTGCTCCATCAATATACATTTCACCTATGTTTTGGTTCTTATGCCAAGCATCCACATTAGGACAAATATCATGCAATTCTTCTACACTCAATTCCTTTCTTTTTTTCCTTATACTTTGGATTTACTAATTTCTTTCATTGTTCTCTCATCTTAGGGCATAACTCCATCAACTGGGCAAAACATATATCAACTCTCTTACCCATCATATCCCTTGTTAGGGCATAGTCATTCTCTCTTTCTCCCAATGAAATATCAGCAACATGATAGTATTTCCTAGGCGCTCTCAATTTACTTTATTCTCTCTTCACTCTTGTTTTTTTCTTCCTCTTTCCTCACCAACTTTACTAGTTGCAGGTTCATCTCTCTCAGTATCTCCCTTTCTTTTAATTGCAAGCATTACATCAATAGTTTTCTTTTTCTCATTTAGATTTTCTAGAAGAATACAATTAATGGCACTTTTTCCATTCTCCTCTTTACTCAACCTGGGATCTTGTGATGTAGAACCATTTCTTATTTTATCCCAAAATCATTTTGTCTGTTAGGTAAATTTTGAGGTAAGGATATATATCCCCTCTTGCTTTAGGTGGATAAGGACAATTTGTGCTCACATGATGTAACTCTCCACAGGAAAAACAAGTCACCATCGATCTTTGAAAATATCTTCTCCCATTTCCTCCTCTTCCACTTCCTAAATTTTCCTAATTGGTTTGTCCAACATGTCTTCCACTTCCTCTTTCCCAAGGTCTTCCTCTCAAACCTCCTAAGCCCATGTTTTGCAATTGACTTGACAATTGATCAACCTTCGATGCTAATTGAGTATTTTGTCGCATTAAAATTTGACAATTTTGTCCATCCCCCTACCAATTTCGATTTCTATTTTCAACATTAGGTATTCTAAATTATTCTCTCTTTTTAATTTTCTCAATTTTTCTTTCTTTTTCTATAGCAATCATTAGAGCTTCCTCAAAGGTACTTGGTTCCTTAATTGCTAAATTTTCCCTCACCTCTCTCTTCAAAATTTCAACAAAATGTTTTATTTTGAACATTTTTGGTGCTCTCTCTCTTGGGCCTAAAGATACATTTCAATGATCGCAAAGTCTGGTGTATTCTAAAGCAAAAAATTCTATGGTCCGGTCTTCTTTTTTCTTACAAGTTTCTATTTTTCTCCAAAGGTCATGGGAAGTTTCAGTTTCCTTAAAATAGTTAAGAGACACTTGCTTGGTTGCTTCATATTCCATAGGAACAGGAGGATTTCTCAATCTAAGGGTTTTTTCATAATCCTCAAACCAATTATGACCTTTAATAATTGAAATTTTAGAACTTGGAGTTTCAAGATTGAGTCACTTATTCCCTAGATAATATATCCAAGTTTCAATTTTTCGAGGAATCACTGAGGATCCTCTCCCTTCTTCCCATAAAATCAGGAAATGAACTAGCCATCGGAAAACAATCTCAAACAAGAAATCAATATTCAAATCACACAAAGTCAATTTTTTGGACACTCCTCAGTAGTGGGGACATAAAAAATAGATGTTATGAGAGCGGTCTTTGAGAACAAGCCTCACTCATAACCTGACAACGAGACGTTAAGGAGTGCCAGATGGGATAATTCACTTTGTTCATGAACAACACAAGTACAAATTTTTTTAAAATTTTGCAAACACCACACAAGCCACACACGAAACCCAATGACCACAACGATGCCTCTCGTAGCTCAAATGTGTCTAAAATCAAGCTCAAACTAGAGTATCAACAACATTCAAACATAAAATCTTTGTTGATAATCATGGACCTAGAACTAGATCGGCTATGGTGGACGCAAGTCAAACACACGATACATTATCAGAATGAGGAATTGTAACTCAAGTGAATTAGGTTCCACGATAGATTAGCTTGGACTCATAAACACAATCTTGAGTAACTCAAATTGATTGTACCATTCCATTGAAATGAGTGTCAAGTACATGCTTATATAACTTTTGGGCAGTACCACTCTCGTCACTATGCATATGGGATTCTAAACATCTCTTCCTAGAGCATACATAATTTGTCTATCTTTTAGCCTCTTTAGGGCATACATCTAGCCTCTATGAGCAAGCATCATTTGCTTTTCTCAACACTCCCCCCTCAAATGATGAGTCTCTATCCCTGTTGGCTTTTGGCCCCCCTACATGTGAACATGGATCAGGAGACTAGCTCTTTGTTGGTAGCCTAGTCAAGTTAAGGCTTGAAAATTTACATCTTGGTAGAGTTTTTACATCCACTATGGGAAACAAGATCCACTAAGGAAGATTCACTATGAGAAATTCTTTGTTGTCAGTAGAAAAAATTTCTTCTTTATTCTTCTTTGGTATTCTTTACTTTTCTCAATTTTCTGGGTCTTCTTGGTTGTCTTTGTCTTCATGCTCTTTTCCTTTGTTGTGATATTTATCCCTTTTGTTGATGCGTGGTACTTCTCTTTTTGCTTCAGTCTTCTTGTGAGATCCTTTTGATCTTCTTTCTCAGTGAGTTTGAGATGGATGCAAACATGTACATTGATGTAGCTTGATATGACATAAACCTTGGGATACATAGATTTTCAGATTTCATATGGCTTTGACTCACGTCTTGACATTACACTAGATTTTCTTCTGAGTTGAACCAACGGGCACACCAGGCTTCATAGCATTAGCTCTCTAGATGGGTCAACTGATCCATTCTTTGTCCTCAACAGTGATGTCGTCAGTGAGTACCCTATCAAGCAGAAGGTAGACTTCTACAAATTTCATGGAGGAGAAGTTTTGATAACGCTCACAAAGGAAGATGAGCTTTTCAAGTATGGAGTGGATTGTGATGGATGAGAAGTCAAGTCAAGTGCACCAATTTGTGGAGAAACCACAAGTTTTGGTGGGAAATAAAATGAGAGTTGGAATTTACTTGATCATTTTAGAAGTACTAGACAAGATTAAATTAAGGTCTACATCAATTGAGAAGGAGATTTTCCCAAATAATTTTCAAGAACATGAGCCGTTTGCAATGGTTTTGCCAGGATTTGGGATTGATGTCAGACAATTTAAGGAGTTGTTCCCTCTACTCTTGATGGTGGGCGGGCCATGATGGGAATAAAAAAGAACCTAGTAAGAGCAATGTGTTGCTTGCGTTGACCAAAAACATGCAATATGATGTGACAATTGATATGTTGCATACGACTTTTGGGGGCCTTCGGGGACAGTACACGTGCTTGCAATGTTTGAGAAGCATTTATGAACTTGGAGGTTTTGTTATTTGAGCTTCGTCTCGCCATATCAATCTCGATGATGTTAAGGCTAACCAAGGATAGAAGCCGAAATTATCCAGGAACTCCTCAAAATCTCACAAAAAACTTGCAAAGGGTACCTGTAAGTATGACGAGGAACGTTCTCGTGTAGCTTTGGAATGAAGTGATTAACATCATCAGAGAAGAAGACGTTATCACCCATGGATTCACATTTTCAACACATGATGCTGACAATTGCACCGATGAATTCGCTCATGGTACAAAAGATGGCAAACGAAAAAAGCTTTTGTAAAGCCTAAGGTTGTTAAGTCTTTAGGCTTTCAACCTTCAAAGGCTTGGAAAGCTTAAAAGCTTAAAATGATCAAAAAGGCTAAAAGCCTTCCAAAACATGAAAACGTGTGTGTTGGTAGATAACCTATTTAAGGATGAGAGAAGGAAGTGCAAGTGGCCTTTCCCCCAAGTTTGTAAGCAATTTCTTGTCATGTGAGAGGAGGGCCCATACTTGAGTATGGTTTTTGGTGAAGAAGTCCGTCAAATCTTGCGGAAGTTTTGGACACAATTGAATTGACGCATGGTGTATCAAAAATTAAAGAGGTATGAAGAAACTATTTGTTTCTAAGTCAGGATTTTATGTTTGAATGTTGTTGATGCTCTAGTTTGAGCTTGATTTTAGACGCATTTGAGCTACACGAGGCGTTGTTGGTCATTGGGTTTCACATGTGGCTTGTGTGATGTTTGCAAAAATTTACATTTTTTTTGTGTTTATGTTGTTCATAAACAAAGTCGATTATCCTATCCAACCGCACTCCTTAACGTCTCGTTATTGGGTAGTGACTGAGGCTTGTGTTCTCAAACACCGCTTGTGTAACAATGCTGCATTCATTGAAAAGTTTACTGAGGCTTGTGTTCTCAAACACCGCTTGCGTAACAATGTTGAATTCATTGAAAAGTTTGTTTGAACACCACATATCACTTTGAATGGGGAAGTATTATACACTAACTCAACTTCAAGCACTATATGTGCAGCTTTGTCTTAAAGTAATTGCGTAAAACCTACCATACACTAAGAGCTAATAAATGAAAACAAATAAAAAGTCACAAATAAATTCAACTAGCCAAGATGAGAAACAAAACCTAAGCCAATGACAAAACTCGTGACCTATCATAACCCATTTAGTTAAGGAAGAATCTAGAAACACTACATGTGCATGTGTTTACAAGGTGGCATTGAGATCCCAACTCCCACAAGAAGTAGAAGTCCTAACCCTAGCATGCTAGTAGACTTGACATCAAGAATATTGTAATTCTAGAATGATTGACAAGGTCATTGAAGCTTTCAATCAAGAAGCCATGGGTGTCCCACACAACGCCATGGTAGGACTCATACATTCGTAGGATATCTTAGGCGAGCTCCATGCATCCATGGATACCTTCTGCAATATTGTGAAATTACTTATCACAACCATAATGGGCTATGGAGTAGAAAATATTGGAGCTAAAGAACCAAGGTACTAGTACTCTCAATAGGCTAGTCAATATTAACAAGGTACACAATAACAATTTATTAGCATGCAATATGAAATGGATATCATTAGCCAAATTTTACTAAACATAGGTGCTACAAGGTCATCTCAAGTTTTGATATTGGACTAGTATAGAGATGACTCTTTGATAATACATATATGCTCCAAGTTGGAATGCAAATAATCTAAACCTTGTTGATGGAATGGGGAACACACCTAGAACTAGAGATTAAGTAAAGTCTCCCCCCCCGTCCCCCGGTCGCTCCCCCTCTGCCCGTGGTTGAGAAACTAAACAAATATAGATTTGGGGACATTCCTTATAGTTTCATAGAACGATTCAAATGATTCTCTGAGAGTAACAACCTCATAGGTGATGTAAAGCAAGCATAAGCATTTGGATTGTGCTTGGGAGAGAAGGGAACGACCTAGTTCATGGGGCCTAATGCCACTAAAAAATCTTCACTCCTTGTACTTAAGAACCTCCTCATAATGATATTTACAAAAGATCGATAGAAAGATAATCTTATTATTTGGCTCATGAACATAGAGCAACATGAAGAGGAAACTGTGAAAGATTATGTCTCTAATGTCAGGATTTTTGTTCAAAAGAATATCAACTATGGAGAAACCTATTGCTAAAAGCAATCACCAAAGCTTTCATTAAGGCAATTTATAATGAAAATATTCATGAGAGCACGGTAGGAATTTTGGTTCTAAATCAGTCCAATATCAATGATGTGCTAAACAAAGCCAATAGAGTTGAGATCATGCTGAACGAAGTTATTAGGATTGACAATCTCCACTGAGAGAGTAGGGATAAGAAAAGAGTAGGATAAGAAAAGAGTAGGATAAGAAAAGAGTAGGATCCCATTAAAATCCTTGATTTACTAGAGGCCAGATAGAGACCAACACAACACAACTCATGATTGATGTCAAGAGGCAACAACAAAAGCTCTTAAAGATGATAGAAACCTTGAAGTAGTCTCGACCCTATTGGCAAAATGTCCAATGCATACACTATGGTAGAGATCACTTTCCCAAAGAATACTCTAGATAGAGTTAGACTTATATTAAATGTGAATGATTCAAAAACGATGCAGCTTATTGTAGAATGCCAAGAAGATTCCTTAGCTCCATTGCAAAGATTAACTATCAACAGTCTACTAACTGAGGCCTTTCTTATCCATTGAAAAGTTTAATTATCAACAGTCTACTAACTGAGGCCTTTCTTATCCAAGATAGCCTCAACTAGCCTTACTTGCCCTACTAGACTAGAGAGAAGTACCATCGAGAGTGGACATCAGTCTCTCATGAATCCTAGACCTTTTGGAACGTTGTCTTGCAAGTGATGCTCCCATAAATGATGTAAAAGAACCAATGGAAGATAAGGAATACACTAACCTCTTTGTCTATTATGACAAAGAAGGTCATCCCATCCTCATGGACTATCATCTAGTACTTATCGTCATATTGGGACATGGAAGGGATGTAGAATGATCCAAATGTGATAAATCACATCTTGCTAGAGTTATGGACAACTAGGTCATATATCTTCATGATGTCTTACTTCTAGTGAAATGTTTCATGTCAGCACCCCAAATTGAAAAACCTACCATAACTAAGATAGAAGGCTATCCTAACTTGTAGCAACAACTAGCCATATTTGATAAAGGAAAACATTGGATTAAGACAAATCAAGAAGAACTACCCATGGGACAAGTAGTTAATAGTGTGAGTACTCGTAGCCTATTGAGCATGCCATGCATGTCCACTCCCATTGGCTCCCATATATTTGGGAGAACTTCTATTGAGTTACAAAACCAAGACCAACAATAGAAGAAGTCCATGCATTCACCAAGACAACACATGCCATCAATGATTCTAGTTCTAAGAGATTAAGCCTAGCATCATGGTAGCATTAGCCTCCCGAAATGCCACAATTCCTTTAGGAACCTTAATGCACCTAAAGGAGTTAATTTGGAGCTATAATAGGGTAAGGCAATCTAATCACCACTCAAACTATAGAAGCCATAAGAAAGAACACATTTTGGGAAGGAGCAAAGTGTCACATCATCCTCTTAGTGGAAGCCTTACACGATTTTGTAAGACCGTGAATCATCGACAAAGGAGTAGGAGTAAGCATAGTTAATCAAAAATTTCTTCATGCTTGGGGGAGCCCTTCCCTTGAACAAGTCCACTTTAATATAAATGTATTTATGAATTCAAAGTTTGCTCTTTGGTAGTGCTCAAAGACTGGCCAGTTAAGATTCTAGGATTTAAGTTATTGATTAGCTTTTTCATAATGAAAGGAGTTGACTATGACCTATTTCTCAAACATCCCGAGATACAAAATGTACAACTAATTGAGGACTAGGGCAATTGTAAAATCTTCCTAGACAATGGTATGGATGTAGTGGGGATTGTAAGGGAAACTTGGAAAACCACTCTAGTCAACCTAGACACAATCTCTAGTATGCTACATGGAGATGTTATCTGAAAACCCCTCAGCCAATACATACCTTGTGAGGACAAACAAGATTAGATGCATATGCTTGCGACCTTGGAATTTTTATTCATAGGAGAAAGAGATTATTATGAATCCTTTGAGCACATGAATTAGTAAGGAGCACAAGTATCCATGGAGTATATGATTGAACCATATTTTAGAACCATCTCATTGCCATTGCTCATGATGAGTCTTGACTCAATAGCAACAAATCTTACTAAATGATACTTTAGCCCTAAAAATAGACTTGAGATTGAAAAGGTACTTGGCTAATGGCACTCATGTGTTTGAGGCAACCTCAAGGCTAACTTGTTGATCTTTGAGGAGATGCTCACTAATCCCAATTGGTAATGGACTGAACTTCATCAAGTAGTAGCAAAATGAGATCAACCTTGAAGCAATAATGTGGGGAATAGGACATTTGAGATTCTAGTTATTGAAAAAACTTGAAAACAACATCAATAGATTGCAATCAACCAGAGAGCTAGTAGAAAGCTATGGACTTGTACATTATGGGAAGGTTGTAGGGGTACCAACACACATCATGGCATGCACTAATTTTATTAGAAAATATAATCCCAACACTAGGTCTAGAGTGCTAATATATAGGTTGGGGAATGCACAATAGTACAAGAAAAAAGAGGTCACTCGAAAGTTGATAGAAGAGTCCTTTGAGATCTAAGTAGGTTTATGAAAATATGAAAGGCTGATACAGATCCCCCAATTGACTGGTGCACAAATCGGATGCCGTAAGCACGCGTAGTGAGCGTCAGAAGGTCCCTAAGAACAAAAGAACTCTATTTTTTGCACTCAAATCAATGTAGAAGACTTGCACGACATGAACAAGAGACCAATTGGGTGCAATCTCCCCCCCATGCCTTGTGTGAGCCCTCCACAAAGCATGTATTTTATGTATTAGTCATCTTCAAGCTCAAATAATAGCCCAAATTACAATATAGCACGCTTTTGGCTTTTGAGTTTGCTTTTGTGCCAAATAGAAAATAAAGCTAATGGGCGCCCAAAAAGTCAGGCATACCCAATACAATGTCCAAATACAAATATCTAAATCGTGCGCCCATGCGCATACAAAAATAATAAATAAATATCAAACGCCTTGATAAATAGGCGCGACAAAACATAGGCGCCATGCCTAAGGTATGCGCCCATCAAAATATAGATGATAACTCGAATACAAGCTATCCTCCAATGCTTTCCACCGCCATTGCTGCTATCTCTACACATCAACTGAAGCATTCACAATCGTTAGTAAAATAATAAAATTAAACCAACAAAAGTGAATACCTAGCAATCTTCAGCTACATAAATAAATCAATTGGTTAGAAATCAATCCTAACCTTAATTTATCACGAGTGCGCACTCTAAACTCATAAACGTTTATTAATTTAAATATGTATTTTGCGGAATCACCCGCTATGGAATCACCCATGTACACACTAAATTAACAAAACGCCCGAAAAGGATAGGCGTCCTCATCGACTTCTCGCACAAAGAATCCACTTTGTGTATGAGCCCCGATAATAAAAGTTTATGGAATCCACCGTAAAACCTCACGGAATCCACCGTGGTATGGAATCCACCGTGAAATATGCCTCCTAGCATCATACCCCGGGGGTGGGATAGCAATTGTCCTCAATTGCTATTAGCTCAATGTGGAGCTAACAGAGTGGGGAAAGCATTCAAGTCTCTAGCGTGCATCCATTGGGCCTCTTCAACAGGATGGTTTTTAAACTTGACTAAATATCTAGAATATCTACGGCCAGTTCTGGTGGTCATAAAGTCAGTATCTATAATAGCTTCAGGCTCAAGGATTTTAGTCTCTTCATCTAACAAGGGTGGGTTTTCATAGACAGGATGTACAGGTAATTGGACTCTAAAGGGTTGTAATAAACTAATATGAAAGGTGTTGTGAATTTTCCAATGTGGTGGTAGTTCTAGTTTAAATGCATTGGCATTGATTTTGTGTATGATTTTGAATGGTCCATAGAATCTAGGTGCTAATTTCACAACTGGGTGTTTATCTACACTTTGTAATCTACGTTTGTCTATGCGTAACCAAACATAGCCATCAACTTTGAAATTCATGGCTTGTATTTTCTTATTTTCTTGCTTTGTATATGATTGCTAGGCTTTGGCAATCATATCTTTAACTTCATAAAAAATAGTAGCGTGCATTTTAGCAATATCATCAGCAGTTTGAATTTTATTTGATAATGATGCAACATGTGTAGACGATCTATAGCCATAAATAACTTCAAATGCTGCTTTCTTTGTAGCTGTGTGTGGTGTATTGTTATATGTAAACTGAAGTAAATGTAGATGTGTATCCCATGTGTGTGGTTTTGAAATAGTATAAGCACGTAAAAGATCTAAAATAGTATTGTTAGTAGCTTTTGTTTGACCATTAGTTTCAGGATGAAATGCAGATGAAAAATCAATTTTTGTTCCTAAGTTAGCAAACAAAGTAATCCAAAAATTATTACAAAATCTAGAATCACGATCAGAAATAATAACTTTTGGTAAACCATGATTAGTAAAAATAGTTTTTAAAAACAATTGAGCTGCTTGAGATGTAGTTAAAGTTTTCTTGCATGGAATGAAATATGCTTTTTTGCTAAACCTGTCTACAACAGTCCAAATCATATCATGGTTAGCTTTAGTATTAGGAAAACCAGTAATAAAATCCATAGAAATCTGTTCCCATGGTCGTGATGGAATAGATAAAGGCATCAGTAAACCATCTTGTTTACCATGGTGTCTTTCAACTCTTTGACAAACTAAACATTCGGAAACAAAGTTAGATACATCAGTGTCCATATGTGGCCAATAAAAATCTTCAATCAATGTACGCAAAGTAGATATAATACCTCTATGACCTTGATATGGAGGACAATGAATCTCATTCAAAACAAAAGATCTAAATGGAACTGTAACATATAATCTCTTTTCATAAAACATGAATCCATTATTGTAAGACAGTGAATCAATAGGAATCCAATTATTTGCAACTAATTTATTCCAATCAGCATGAAAAATAATATCCCGATGATAAGTATCTTTCATAGGGATAAGGGAATCAAATGATATCACAGAAATATTATGAATGGTCGGTCTTCTACTTAAAGCATCTGCTACTACATTCTCTTTTCCTGGTTGATATTGTATAAGGGGATGAAAACTTTGAATGAAAGTTGCCCATTTGCTATGTCGGTCAGATATTTGGGGTTGACTAAGGAGATGTCTAATGTTTTGTTGGTCAATCTTAATCATAAACTTAGAACCCATTAAGTAATGTTTCCATTGACGTAAAGCTTGCACTACCACTAGCAATTCTTTATCATAGGTAGAATATTTAAGTTCAGATGGTTTCAGTTTACAGCTAGAATAGGCTATGGGATGATTGTCTTGCATCAGTATGGCTCCTATTCCAGATCCACTAGCATCAGTAACTACTAAAAAGAATGGTTTATTAAAACCAGGTAGTTGTAATACAGGAGCGTGGGTTAATGCATGTTTCAATAAATCAAAAGCTTTTTGTTGATTATTAGTCCAGTTATAAACAATACCCTTCTTTAAAAGTTTAGTCAAAGACAATGCAAGTAATGAAAAATTTCGCACAAACTTTCTATAAAAACTAGCAAGACCTAGAAAAGAACGTAACTCATGCACATTTTTAGGTATGGGCCAATTTAAAATTGCTTCTATCTTTTTAGGGTCAACCTTAATACCTTCTGATGAAACAATGTGCCCTAGATATTCAATTTCTGTTTGAAAGAATTCACTCTTTTCTGGGTTAGCATACAATTGATTGTCTTTTAACAACTTGAAAACTAAAGACATATGTTCATAATGCTCATTCTCATTTTTACTGAATACCAATATATCATCAAAGAATACTATAACACAATGCTGATATTTCAAAAATATGTGATTCATCATCCGACTAAATGTAGCAGGTGCATTAGTTAATCCAAAAGGCATCACTAGAAATTCATAGTGTCCAAATTGTGTTCTAAATGCAGTTTTGAATATATCAAATTTATCCAATCTTACTTGATGATAACCAGATTTAAGATCAATCTTACTGAATATGGTAGAACCTTGTAGTTTATCCATAAGATCATCTACCTTAGGAATCGGATATCTATTCTTAATGGTAATTTTATTCAAGGCACGATAATCAATGCACATGCGATAAGTATTATTATTATTCTTTACTAATAAAATAGGTGCACCAAATAGAGAACTACTAGGTCTAATTAATCCTTTGTTAAGCAATTCCTCTACTTGATTTTTAATTTCTTTTTGTTCAATTTGGTTATGCCTATAGGGTGCTTTACAGGGTGGTTGTGTACCAGGAATTAAATCTATTTTGTGATCTTTAGGTTGTGAAGGTGGTAGTCTAGGTGGTAAATCATCAACAAAACAATCTTTAAATTGAGCAAGAAATTGTTTATGCCTAGGATACATATGTTTTTCTTTAGCTTGAAGTTTCTTCACCCAAATTAAATAAGATTTGCTACTTTTACGTAATGCACGTTTAGCTTGAATATGAGTAAGCAGTGGAAAATTATTAGATGCGTGCATACCATGCAATGTGATTTTTTTTCCTTGAAAATAAATTTTAATTGAATGCATGGAATAATCTATGTCAGGATTATATTGATGATGCCAAGGCATACCTAGGATAATATCACTACACTGCAAAGGTACAACTAGGAAATTCCTTCGTTCAGTGTATTCGCCAATTTTAATTTCTAAGTCATGCACCTCTTGTGTTCCATTATATCTTGTGCCTAGGAATGCTACTTTAATGCGATAATGTGTAGAAACAGTTTATAATTTCAATTCTTTCACTAACTTTGCAGAAATAAAATCATATGTGCTACCATCATCATGCAAAATAATATTTTCTTTACCATGAACTAAATATTTCATTGTCAACAAAGAATGTGGAGTTGGCATACCTAGCAAAGTATCTGAAGTAGTACCAATGTCGTTGTCATCTTTTGTAAAGTCACGCATTTCCTCATGTTCTTCATCTTCCATTGCTCCAAAATAATTGATATGGATAGGTGGTTTCTTCGATTGGCAATTGACTGCTAGATGTCCAGGTTGATGGCATTTGTAACAAACTATAGGTTTGGCTTTAGATACATTGTTGGCAATGGCAGGAAGTCTAGGAATATTGGGATTTGGCTGTGAGGATGGCTTAGGGTTTTGATTGGTATTTGATGGCAAAGCAGGTGGTTGTGTCCAAGACTTACGGAATGACGATGGAAGAAAACGACTTTGATTGAATCTTCTAAAATTTGAATTGAATTGCTTGGAACCATAGTTGCCATTAGCTTGAAATTGTTGTGGACGCTTGTCTCTTTCTTGAATCTTGTCTTCAGTGTCATGAGCCAAAGAAATTGCATCTTCAAGGGTTGTAGGCTTGAACATATTGACTTCAGCATAGTAATGTCCAAGTAATTAATGTCCAAGTAAGCTAGACATAAACTTGCGTTTGTGAGTCGCTTCAGGTACATCTTCAAGCATGTGTAGTTGCAGTAAGGCATTCCAAAAACGTTCGGTGTATTGGGAAATAGGTTCACGATCTCTTTGCTGTAGAAGATCGCATTTCTTTATGGCTTTTTCATGGAATTGAGGAGGAAGGAAATTTTGCAAAAACTTCTTTTGGAAACTCTCCCAAGTAGTGGGAGAATCAATGCTCTTGCCAACCACAGTCCACCATAGAGATGCTCGATCGACTAAATGATTAGTGACACATTTACTTTTTTCTTTTTTAGCATATGTCTCTTCATAAAAGTAATCATCAAACTGACTGATAAATGTAAGTACAGTCTTTCCATCTCGAGATCCATTGAAAGTACGAAATTTGAAGTTTCTTTTACTTATCTTTGTTTCTTTGCGGATGGATTGAGCTTCGAGTGTCACATCGATGGTACGTCGGATAAGATCTTCGGGTTGCGGTCCATCTTTGTCGTCGGTGGTAGATCGTTGCAAATTGGCCAATTGAACTTGCAAAGCTTGTCGAGCTCTTCGTTCTTCATCAAGCTCCATCATAATCAAATCCAATTTTTGTTTCATCGTTGGTTCGGGAAGATCACCTTCGGCCATTAAATCGTCCATATTTTGTTCCGTCATCCTGTAAAAATCCAAAAGACCTCACACTCTCGAAATTTGATTAGAGGGATGAGCGTAGCTCAAAGTCGGGAATACAAGGCTTATAAATTTTTGTTTGGCTTTTACGATCTTTGTCTTTTGCGATTGCGGTGTTCATAGACTTCGTAGAAACTACGTATGACCTTCTACATTTGCTCAAACTGGTTCAGCAAGTCTGTTGTGTGAACAGAGTCTTCCAGGGAGCAATTCCGTGATTTTGTGCTTCTGCGCAGGAACAATCTTTATGGGGATAGTTGGAGTTAGTCTATGGTGACTTCTGTGACTTAGTTGACTTATAGAACTTGGAGTAGTAGAGAACTTAGTGAACTTAATGGATCAAAAGCTTAAGTAACTAAGCTCAATATGATCTATTGACGATTTTTGAGGGGGGAGGACCGTTTTTCACACCGCCAATTCCGTCCAGAAGATGCCGCTAAACCAGACGGAAAAATTTGGGCCCCTTAAGCTTTTTAAATAAGCTTATCAAGCTTACTTAAGCTTTGACTTAAGCTTAAACTTTTTTTGAGATATGGAAGCTTATCTGTTTGTCTGTGGAAAAAAAAAACGACTTGGAGAGGGAGATGTAAGAGTGGTCCTCCATCTCCTCAGGCCGATCCTTCGCGATCAGAGGCTGCAGATAGAGGTTCTTGATCGCTAGGAATCCGCTCGTATCGACCGTTCGCAATGAAACTCACTGTAGAGCTCGATCATTCCAGGAGCTCTGCCTTCGCGCAAGATGGTAAGTGATTGGAAGCTCTTGATCTCAGCTTCCCTCTAATACCATTGGTGCACAGATCGGATGCCGTAAGCGCACGTAGTGAGCGTCAGAAGGTCCCCAAGAACAAAAGAACTCTACTTTTTGCACTCAAATCAATGTAGAAGACTTGCACCGCATGAATAAGAGACCAATTGGGTGCAATCTCTCCCCATGCCTCGTGTGAGCCCTTCACAAAGCATGTATTTTATGTATTAATCATCTTCAAGCTCAAATAATAGCCCAAATTACAATATAGCACGCTTTTGGCTTTTGAGTTTGCTTTTGTGCCAAATAGAGAATAAAGCTAATGGGCGCCCAAAAAGTCAGGAATACCCAATACAATGTCCAAATACAAATATCTAAATCGTGCGCCCATGCGCATACAAAAATAATAAATAAATATCAAACGCCTTGATAAATAGGCGTGACAAAATATAGGTGCCATGCCTAAGGTATGCGCCCATCAAAATATAGATGATAACTCGAATACACGCTATCCTCCAATGCTTTCCAGCGCCACTGCTGCTATCTCTACACATCAATTGAAGCATTCACAATCGTTAGTAAAATAATAAAATTAAACCAACAAAAGTGAATACCTAACAGTCTTCAGCTACATAAATAAATCAATTGGTTAGAAATCAATCCTAACCTTAATTTATCACGAGTGCGCACTCTAAACTCATAAACGTTTATTAATTTAAATATGTATTTTACGGAATCACCTGCTATGGAATCACCCATGTACACACTAAATTAACAAAACGCCCGAAAAGGATAGGCGTCCCCATCGACTTCTCGCACAAAGAATCCACTTTGTGTATGAGCCCCGGTAATAAAAGTTTAGGGAATCCATCGTAAAACCTCACGGAATCCACCGTGGCATGGAATCCACCATGAAATATGCCTCCTGGCATCACTGACTCAAAGATTGGAGGATGCACTAGATGTAACCCAAGATAGACTACTTTTGAATCCATACTAGAGGAAGACATGAATCCCCCAAGTAACTCAAAGATGGGAGGATACAAACCCCTCAAGTGACTCAAAGGTGGGAGGATGCACAAGATGTAGCCCAATATGAACTACTTTTAAATCCATACCATAGAACGAGCTAAGAGTCTCAATGCAAGACTTTCACCACGTGTTATATAATAGGCCTCATACTTTTGCAATAAGGCTACCAAAACTACTAATGGGAGACATAGTACCAGCAACAGGAAACATTATGACTAAGGACTTCTAGCTAGAATAGATCTATGAACCCCTCATATGAGCCCACAAAGTCCTATAGAAGGCTCCCAAAGCCAAGCTTATAAGAATATAAACCAAATAGAGTGCCACTAACTATGGGTGCTTTCACAAGGGTCATTGCCATAGGTCTACAAAGCTTCCATTTAGGGCATTTAATCATCATATCCTAACCCATTTCCATAAAGGAGTCTAATAGGAGATAAAGACATTGAAAAAAGGCATGAGAGAGCACAAGAAAAAGAGCAAACAACACAAGAAAATGAACAAAAGATAGAAGGAGGGGGACTAGGAAAACTCATATTCAAGTAGAGAGCAAGAGAGCCAACAAAAAGATAAGAAATGAAGAGAAAAAGGAGAGAAGCTAATCTTTAGAAATTCTAGTGAAGGAGATATCAAAGAAGATTTAATACTAGTTCGTACTACCAAGAAGAATTAAAAAAAGGAACTAAAAACATTAGAATCCACACTTGGAAAAAACATTAGGACTTCAAAAGAGCGCTTCTATTGAGTCTATAGACCCACAGGACCATGGTTTGGTACCAAGTACAGTAGTTTTCCTAAGTGCTTTGGAACAACTATGTGAGAGCTCTACAAAGACAAGGACAAAGATGTTCATACTAACAAGGAACTCCAAGTACAATTAGGTGAGACCAAGGAGACATATGAGAGATTTTTAATACAATCTAGCGGGTAAGACGGAGACCTGCGAGCCCAAATAAAAGAAAAAGACAGAGAATTGGAAAACATGGATAGGAAACAAGAAGAGAAAAGTAAGGAGTTGGAAGGCCAAAAACAAAGATCTAAAAAAGGTGAAGGATCCCATGCACATTGTAAAATCGAATAGTAGAAGGAACAAGAGACTAGAACCTAGTTAGGTATACTTAGGGCACAACTAGAGTGAGAACAAGCAAAGATAACATCTCTCAAGAAATAGCTAATAGATAGTCAACATGCCTAAGCACAAACCAACTTGCCATTCATAATGCTATAAATCACTCATGAGTCCGGCATCACATGGGCTATACCTAGGATACATGGAGGGACGAAAGGACCCACAGAAACATGCTTCATCATATGGTCTCAAACTTGGCCAAAACCCTCTTCTAGAGGAAAGTTGCACATAGAGCATGTATATATGTATATGCCAAGATGTCATTACATTGCAATAGACATTATTCCATGAGGTTGTGAGTACCTTTATAAAAATGCCTATTGACTATGTGGAATATCTAAAGGCATAGCTAAGTATCGCAACCTTTACCCTAGAAAAGGTAGATCTAGCAAGGAAATTTAAACTACTAACCTATGAACGTATCAAGGGAAGAGTGGAGGCCCACCTTTGCAAGCAAGACACGGTGACCAAGATCTTAAGGCCATGGGTCTATGGATTACATCATCGTCAAGTGAAGATTAACATCAATATGAAATAGCCTAAGAGCCACCTTTTATCATGACACCCATAATAAAAATGTTAAAACTTTCCAAATATAATGTAGAAGAGGTAGGAGAAGATCAAGATGCCCAACAAACAAAGGAAATCACCAAAAAGCAGTAGGAGATCTATGAAAGGATGATTAAGGCCTCAAAACCTCCACTCAAAAGGTAATAGAACACCCACTTGACATTTGACAATAATAAGATTAAGAAGAAGAAATCCCTAAGAAGACCTTGAGGAAGTATCAGGAAATGTACATGCTAGATATCAAGGTGACCTTTGATTTCAAGGTGTATGTGGAGTAGGCTAGATATCAAAGTGACATTTGATTGTAAGTATCTAGGATGGGGGAGAACATAGCACATAAGTAGCTCAATCAATAGACCCAAAGGTCTTCTACAAATCTTGTTGCCTCCAAGGGAGCAGAAGTAATTGCCTTGAGAAGAAGCCTAGGGATGCATTGTTAGGGCAACTACGGTTGCATTATTTTATCTAGAAGCTAATGAGCACCCTTGGATTGGCTTTTGCTATGCACATCATGATGAGCGAGCTGATCTACTATACAATTCCTATCCTTGAAGGCATAACAACAAATACAAAGAAAAGGGGCATGGGCGATACAAGTTTCCCAAGATTTCCAATGCATGAGCCCTTGAAAATAACAAGATGTATCTATTCTAACCCGTAGACATAGTATATTTGTTGAGCCACTTTTCATGAAGGATCACCAAGTGTCTTGACCCCTTGGTTCATCATCACATGTAACTATTCTAGCCCGTAGACATAGTATATTTGTTGAGCCACTTTTCATGAAGGTTCACCAAGTGTCCTGACCCCTCGGTTCATCATCACATGTAACTATTTATAGCTGTCGATGAAGTTTCCTCAACATCCAATTATACCTTATGAAGATGGGTTCCCACTCTGATTTTTTTAATGTAAATACAAGGATTGATAATGGGATAATGATTCGATTGCACCTTCGGGCATTGTTGGCCATCTTATTATGTTGCAATACTTGAGGATATAATGGAGATCAGATTTTCCATATGTACCCACCTCTTCTTTCCATTATCTACAAGAAGCATGTGAGGAATATCTACTAAGAAAGAGCTACCTCAAAAGATATATTGAATTCTCTCCATACCACAGATATAGCCCTTTTAACCGAAAAAAATGGGAGAAAAGAAAGAAAAGAAGAAAACAATGAAAGAAAAAGAAAAAAGCAAAATAAAAGAGAGGCCAAGTAGGTAGGCATATCCACACATACACTATGCCTAGGTGTCTTTAAGTTAGTTATATTATTGGCCGGCTCCATTTCTAACCCCTAGCCTAGTTTTCCCCCATACAATAACCTTAGGGCACATCAAGGCTAGGACACCTCAACCTTTGACAACTTGTCACCCTAGGAATTGTATCACATAATAAAACGTTACAAAAACTAGGTCTTTAAGTGTGGAACAACATCGCAGGCTTGCTTGGAATTCGAACCATCTCCCAATTGCATTGACATGAGTACTTCATAATGCATACTAAGATGGTCTTTTCCCCAAGAAACACATGTTGATTACATGCACATAGACCTTGAAGATCATCCAATAACATCAATGGCTATGCATTCTCCAACCTCTTTCCCTTCACCTCTTCTACAACAACCACATCCTTGTAAAGCCATAATTTGCACTCTCGAGCCATTACCTATTAGAGCCATGATGAAGATATCCCTTACCTCTCTAGAACTTGTCTAGGAGGGCATAATGCTAACCCTAGTTTTCAAGGATTAGCCTAAAAGAAGAAGCAATGTAGGTACCAAAAGTGACCCTAAATGATGCATACATTTTTTGCTTCATTAAGATAAATTTATGAGATACTTGTATGTTTCAAAAGAAAAGTATGCTTAAAAATTATATTAAAATGAGAGCTAGGGTCACTCCCATGCAAGTTGTATATATTTCCATGGATTAATAAGGTTAAATAACATGCATACTGTACTTGTCCATCTTAGAAAGGCTCATGGATCTTAGGAGAAGCATGCAACTAGAATAGAACCTCATGAGGCTATAAAGTGGGTAGGATGCCCAAGGGGATAGAAACATTAGAAATCATGTATATAAGTGACGATAAAAAGTAGAACAAGCTATTCATGTGTGTAAAAACTTTGTTTTCTTGTTGATTCTCTTTTTGCTTTCTTGTGGAAGAGTGAAGGAGAGGGATAGAGTGAGAATGTGTGTAAAAACTTTGTTTTCTTGTTGCTTCTCTTTTTGCTTTCTTGTGGGAGAGTGAAGGAAAGGGATAGAGTGAGAATGAGAGGTAATGAGGGACTAGAGAGGTGAAGCTCCATCTCTTCTTCTTTCTTTCTATCCGTCCCTTCTTGGTTAGAGGTGAAGTAGAGGGTATGTGTGAGGAACTTGGGTGGAGCTCTTCTTACCCATCTTCTCCCCTTCTCCATATTGTCCTCTCCACATTGCACGTGAAGTTGGTGGCAAGAGCATGGATGACTTGAGGAGAAACATGTGGATTGTGGAGTATATGATGAGGCTTGGAGTGAGACTACAAGGAAAAGATAAGTGGTCACTACACTCAATATCAATTGGCATCTATATTTTCTTGGATAGGAATGGTAAGTGTGATTAGTTTTGAGTATAGCATGTGTAGTGGTTATGTAAGGGGTGGCATTAACATATGTGGTTTGAAGCTCTTGAATTAATGAGATTTTGTCATTAAGTCTAACATATGTGGTTATGTGAGGGGTAGCATTAACATATGTGGTTTGAAGCTCTTGAAGGAATGAGAGTTTGTCATTAAGTCTCACATATTATTCATGTGAAGCGTAGCATCAAGTCCTTATAGTAGTCTTTTGTATTTAAGTGGTGCACATGTTTAACTTCTTGAACTTATCACACACACACACACACACACACACACACACACACAATCACACCTATGTGAGCACGCACGTATCTTAGAGCACCTTCAAGCCAGGAGCTCCACAAAGGAACCACATCACTTTGGCTTGTTTTTCAAACCTTCACACAGACTGAGTGTGTTGCATTACGCATCCACAAAAAAAGGGATGGAGGATTCCTTTTTGTTACCCAAATGTCTTGTTTGTTTTGATGTTGGAGGTTCCTCCTCTCCTACTAAATGTATATTTTCCCTTCTCAAAAGATGGTATCGGAGGCTCGTCATCACCTGTAATAGGAGGTGCATGAAGCAACTAAAACATCTCGAGGAAAGGTGTTGCTTACACCCAAAATTGGATGGATAGGTATAAGGTTATACCATGCTGGTTTGTGCACAGTTAGATGGATAATAGGTGGCCATAATGATGATACTTGGAATATCACTATATTCAGAATATCAGATTTGTATGAACATGAGCTACTATGCTCGTCCATTTGAAGGCTGATGATTTTAGGCTGGCTTCTTTACATATATGAAGTGCAGTAAGCTCATGCTCATGCCCTCTCATATGTTTGCGCTTACATGGGTTACTCAAATCCGTGCTTACATAGAGTGATTGGAAGAACATACATCGTAACATTCGCTCATATTTCTCATGTTTATAACTTGTACATCTTCGCATACTTTGTGGGATTATAGTTGTTGCTTCTATGATAATGTATAGGGTAAAAGGATTGCTACAATCCTTTTACATGCAGGTGCCATGGCAAACGGATAGCTATGTCTCTCGATGATTACAAACATATTTCAAGGCATTTATTGTGTTTTTCTGCCTGATTGATGCATTTATGTACTACTCGGCGATTTCCACAGACATCAATCGCTGAATAAGCTCATCTTTTGTCCCAGAGATCTGTTCAATCTTCACCTTCATAAGACTAGATGCCTGGATGGCAACCACAAAATGCACTGATCAGGATTAACACCTTCCTCGTGCACTTACCTGTAAAGCTGCAAAGCTTTTGGTCCGTCACCCCGTTCCCCAGTACGTACACAGACAACATTGCATACCCCATGACACAATATCCCGTAGTGAGAGTTCACTGAACACAGTTTCTGCTTCCAGGATGTTGTCAGATTTTATGTACATGCTCAACGGCATGGTGGAGGACCTTGGGGCAGGTCTACTACCAATACAACCTACACTTGTCAAATTCAACCATTATGTTTGGATTGAACGAGCACATTCCTCTTTAGGGAACCTCTTTAATTGTCAAGTAGAAATCTAAGAAAAGCCAAGCCAAGGTATCAAAGCATTCTTTCTAGAACATCTACTTCGAAAGTTCACGGATCATGCTTCGGAATTGGAAGGGCAAAATGCTACTTTAGGAGAGGGGATCAAATTCATTGAGAAGGATCTCTTGGATTATTATCTTGGATTATAATAAGGGTACGATGGATGAAGTGGAACCCTTATTCAAACAACTTCTAAAGTCTAGTATGGAGTGCATATTAAGTACTCCAAGTGGATGTATTCAGTGATGATGTATTTAGTACTCTGTATCATCTGCTAATAATTCCATTATCAAGTCTCTCATTATGTTGAGTCTGTCATCAATTTTGATGTTCTACTCATGATGACACCCTCAATATTGATTTATGAATTTACCTACCATATTTTGTGTGGAGCATTATTTCTCTTTTTTTTTTGCTCTTCCATTCATTCAAGCTTAATTATAAATTATTCATGGAGTGTTGTTTTTTATGATTCCCTCTTAACTCACGGAGAAGTTATGAAAATAGCTTGCATTGTATGTTTATTCATGGTGCAACATTCGACTCGACAGCAACCACTACACGAGGATGAGCTTTTCGATTAGGGACTCGTGGTGGCTACTAATAGCATAGCATAGTAATGTAGCTTGCATGGTCTACTTAACATTCTAATACCTATTATGGTCTATTTCTTGTATTGTCATATATCATACATTTCTTAAACAACTTCATGCAATACAATTTTTTGAAGCAAGACACATACCTCTTAAACAACTTCATTCAATGCAAGTTTTTGAAGCAAGACATATACCTCACAAGTTGTAATTAGTATTGTGCAATGCATATCATACATTTCTTAAACAAATTCATGCAATACAATTTTTTGAAGCAAGACATATTCCTCTTAAACAACTTCATTCAATGTAATTGTTTGAAGCAAGACATATACCTCACAAGTTTGTAATTAGTATTGTGCAACACACATTCCAATTGTTGCAATGCACATCTCATTTGTTGCAATATATAATCATTTTTGTTGGTTGACCACTTTATGGATTACTAATAGCATGTATATTGTTACTACAATCTATCTTGAAGCCACATCCATATTAAATGTGAGAACATTTTGTATTAATTGAATATCAGGGCTCTACATTGATACTTGTAGTCAAGGAGCGCCTAAACCCTTGACCACGAATTTTACAAGTGGTCTCATTACAACATCCATCTTGGCAAACCCTTGACCATGGATTTTCCAAGTGGTCCCATTACAACATCTATGTTGGTGACCAGCCAAGCGGAGCTCTAATTAACTTCACATCACACATCATACATGGTGCCATGCTATTGCTCGCAAGAATGGAGCCCATGACCTTGGATTTATTACACCATTTCACTACCACATGAGCTAGTGGTTCTTGGCTGAAGCCACATCCATATTAGATGGGTGACAATAGGGGTTTGCAAGTGCCGACCTACAAGCTCTTGCAACTTTCTTTTTCCCTAAAGATGTGTCACTAGAAGCATTGAAAAACTATAGCCAAGTGTCAAGATTATGTTAAAAAATTACCATAAAAAGCATAATTAATAGAGATGCTAAGCGATGCTCTTGTGAGTTGATTTATGCTAACATTTATAACAACACTTTTTATGATGGGAAGGTTCTACAAACTTCACTCATGGCTAAACGTATTAGTTTCACAATAAATGCCAATATTTCCTCCATTTATAGTAGTAAAAATTGTCTAAGACTTTATATTTTACAAGTTTTTTGAGAATAATTGTGTTTCATAAATGTATAATGCTATATAGACTCAAGATTTTTAATGGTATTCTACATAAACAATAACTGAAAGCTAACAGTTGTGTAGATAAAAGACACTCAAATGTAGATCCTTAGTACAAAAACAATGAGACTAAAAGGAGGAGGGGGGGGGGTGGGGGGTTGGTGGGTGTAAATTCTTTTGAGAGCCACTATTTGGCCTAACAATGAGAGAGTTGCCCACAAGTTTGGCCACGCTGCAATCCTTACCCCTGCTATATTGGCAAAACACAAAAAGCGTCTCACTAAGCTCCCACTCTTAGGACTTTTTATCTTATCATTATTAAAAAGATAATTATCTCAAATTAGTCTTTTTAAACCAGGTATTCAAAAATATCTTACAAATACTTAAGTACCCACCCACTGCTTCCTACTCACCGTAGCTCTTGCTGTGAGCATTTAACCACCACGTCAAAGCAGTGAATTTGTGAGCTGAATTACTATAATTAAATCCACAGCATTCTTAATTTGCTGGGCAAAAGCAGGTATTGCTGAGATGTAGAATCTGGGGTTTGAGAAGAAATAGTTGTAAAGAAAGTAGATCACCAATGCTTTGATCTTGTATAAAAAGGGATCGTGTACAGAATGCCAATTCTGTTATTTGGCATACTGATTGCATACAGACTGAAATGAATGAGCCTTATAACAACTCTTACAGGTTGTGACAAGCATAATGTTTATTTACATGTGAGACAGTAGCTACAAGGAGAGGCCCTGCAAGAGCTGAACAAGACAAAATTTCTTTATCTGCTTCTTCTAAAGGTTTAGCAGTACGGGTGGCAATGCACATGGATATATCAGACACAGAATAATTACACGCCACAACTTGCTCTGCCCTCCAAAACGTGTAGTCAAAAGAATCACTTTCTTTCAAGTCTAGTGTCTCTTTGTGTCCTACGTTAGCCACGGTTGCGGAGCGAGAGAAATTGCTTTCTCCCGTGGTTCTTGCATCAATGATACTCTGAGCTGTGGGAATTAAGTGTCTATGAGCCTGCCCATCCTCCCTCCTATGAGAGCCAAACACAATTGAATTATCATTACATCTTCTTGTGCATGGAGATCGAAAAATCCTATTGCTCTCCCTTGTCTTACAACTTTCAAATTTCAGGCTCCTCTTGAAAGGGTGCCGATTTGCCAAATCCATCTTTGCCTCCCTACTTGGCCTGCAACCTTTCCATCTGTATCCATCTTCCTCCTCCCCAATCCAAGTTTCCTCAATTCTGCATAATGAAGGCCAACCCATACCTTCATCGTGATTCTTTGAATTAAAGGCCCACGGCTCTGTAAAATCCCATCCCTGCTGTTTATATACCATGGAACCCCCATCTTTAAAGGGTTCTTGGCAACCCACACACCCATCTACACAGGTGTTAGGTACACGTTCTTCACTATGTCCACTGCAATCCACTAACTGTTGCTTTTCCTCAATATCACCATCCTCTATGCTTGCAAAAGAAGTGGAGACAGAACTAGAACTAGCTGTTACAAAATTGCCCTCCCCAGCATTGTCACTAGGAAGATTGTCTAAGACATTCTCAGATAAGCTTCGTCTAGATGAGCTACAGTCATATGTTACATCTGAGTTTCCACAAGAAGTATCGATTAACTGGCTACTGCCCAGCTGATTCCAGTCATCTTTATAATCCACAAATTTTCCCTTGCCTTTTTCAGCCCCCCTCTTGTCAAAAAATAAGTTGGTCCTTTGTGTCTGGCAAGACAGATCCCATGGATCACATTCAAAGTTAGTCCCCCCGTTCTCTTCTGCAGTGTGAGTGACTTGATTAAGCGAGTCCTTACCCTTCAAATGCTTATTTCTCAGTCGGTCTTTCAGACTAGATGTGTCAATCTGGTTTTGTGTTGCCCCAAGAACATTAGTTTTGCTAATATTTCCACTATCCAGAAGATTCGCAAGCCCAGTTGACTGTTCATCACATTTCTTTGTAAATTCTCCAGCTCCAATACCTTTCTCTACTTCTGCACTTAACCTTTTACCATGTCCTGATCCTCTATACAGCTCTGTATTCCACAGCACATCCTTGGACTGCATGGTTGCCGCATGAAAATTATGCAAGTATGATAACCTGATCTCCTGTATGTGATGCTCTCTCAAATATACTGTGATGCTTTCCATCATATCAACAACTAAAAGCCTCCTTAACATAGGAAACTGTGCAACAAAAAGTGGTATAGAGTCCCGCAACTCATTCAAACCTTGGACTATAGCAAAGTGGATAACAGGAAGCATACGCTTAAGGACATCTTCACTGGGAGCAATCACTTGGCGAAGACTAAAATCTGTAAGCTGCTTCCTCACAGATGCTTCTCTGAAAAAACGTGCATCTGACTGAGTCATCTTGCCACATGTGAACCTCTTCCCAACTTCAATCCCATCATTAGAATCTTGCATGCTCTGTCTTTCAGTATTCCTAGAAGAAGCAGCCATATGCCCTCCTCCTTCATCACTTTCAATATCAATCCAAGAGTCTGAAGCTTTCTCACTGTCTTCATTACACCATGTACTTTGTTCAGGATTGCATAAAGCATCTCCTTCGATCATGCCGGTCTGTGACGTGACTACCACATCTTTGCTTTCTTCTGCACATCCAAGATTATCTAATCCCAGGAGAGTTGAATCTAGCTCAGAGAAATCACCAGATTTTGCAGCCATGAATACAAACTTTTCCACTGAACCTCCCAATTCCACATATCGCATACATCTTGCCCAAGAGGGTGGCTCCTCTTTTGGCTGCCCAACTCGCACTACTAAAGATTGAAGGCATCTGAATGGCTTTACCATAGAGTAGATTTTGTGCAGTCGTTCATCATAAGATGAGAAATTACCCGGGCAAACAATGGAGAGGGAGGATACTCGAACAGAGTATTGTAAAAAGGCCTTAGAAACAGACATGCAACGAACCAGAGACTTGCAATCAGATATACATGCAAAGATGAGGTGGATGACTTCATCTGGAAGTTGGTCAAAGAAGTCTATGAAGTTATCCATTCAGCCCCAGCCAAAGATGCACCTACGAGACAAAACAAAAACTGTAAGAGCCATCCACAAGCTAGAAAGGCCTACAATAAGATCCACCAGTGGGGAATAGGGCCCAGGGGACTCCACCAGCCTCACGTAGCACCGGCTATCAATGAAGCCTTTAGGCTGATAATCAAAGGAGCAATAGATAATCATATTTCACTCACCTTAATCAACAGAATCCCAGGTTGGATGCTGCTGCACAGTTGCAGCTGTGGAGTCCCAGAACTGGGACAAATATGAAGGGCGAAGATGTGCTCTTTTAATCCAATTTTTGGGCAGTGCAGTTCCCCTCCAGGGACTTACACAAGGTGCATTCAACAAATCTACTAAAAAGTAAGTCTTATGATAGTGATCCAAATCAATGCAAATCCCACATGCACTGGAAAAATGGCAGGCATCCGGAGGGTGCCAAATCCCTTAACAGTACGGTACTTAGAAGAAGCCATCAGATAACTCTGTGTGAGGCATCCCTTCTAGTCCAAAACAGAAGATGAGCATTCCAACCCTGCGAGTGGATCATGATACTGCACTCAGCTTGTCTCCGTGGCCATATAAACAACAGCACTGAGCCTGTTCTGTGACCATGTTTAAAAAAAAAAAAGGAAATCCCCAACTCATCAGGTGATCCTGCACTCGTCTCTGTTCTGTGACCGTATAAACAAAGCTGATATCAGCGTTTCTGATGCGCCCTCAGCTGTCTGAGCTCTAACGATATCCTTATATCAAGAGAAGACATCACATACCAGCGAAAGAGCTGCGGATGCAGGTACGAGATCTCTTCCTCTCCGCAACCATGGGCGAGAACGATCTGAAGAAGAAGAGAGAGACTGTTTGAACATGTAAACGTCGAACCTGATGATGCGGGCAAGGGCTTTTATCGCATATCGATTCTTATCCTCGCAAGACGATTCCTTGTAACGAAGGTGGAGAGTTAGCTGTAGCTTCCATGGGGCCATGCGACGAGGACGTCTGAGGATCTGCACCTGAAGCCATGGGGAGGGTCTGCCTACCTCGACAGGTCCGCCTAGGGTTTTGCGTGTGCGCAGAAGATCAGAGAATGAATGAGAAAGGGAGGAGGGATCGCTGAAGCGATGCACCGTCGCTTCGAGAGTAAAAAGTCGTAATCCTTTGCCCGCTTTTCAACTCGTTTTTTCTCATTTTCGTTAATCGTTACTAGAGTTCCGAATGCTAGGCCTCTTCGCAGCAACAAGTGAAATCGTGTGTTCAACAATCTATTTCTTATCTTTCTCTCTCCTCTTTTCCCTCTCTCACTTGTTTTCCCCCCAAATTCTCTATATTTAATTCTCTCTCTCTTTCTCTCCTTTTTTCTCTCTCTTCTCTTTTTTCCTTCTCTCTTTTCATTTTTTTTCTTTTTTAATTTTCTTTTCTTTTCTTTTCTTTCTCTCTCCTTTTTTTCTCTCTATGCTTTTCTTATATATCTCTCTCCTTTCTTTTCCTTCTTTCTTTCTCCTCTATTTTTTATTCTCTCTTTTTTAAAAAAAAAGATATATTTCCTCTTCCTATAATTCTCTCTACATGTTCGCCCCTCCCCTTTCTCTCTCTTTTCTTCTTCTCCTTCTTTCTTCTCTCCCCCTCAGTCTCTCTTGAAGTATGTAAATTTTATATTTTCCCTATATATGATTCTCTCTCTTCTTCTCCTCTCTCTCTCTCCTTTTTTTTTGTCCATCCATTTCTCCTAATTTTTCTTTTTATCTTCTCTCTTTTAAATTTATATTTTCTCTCTCTCTCTATCTCCCCCCTCTCTCTTTCCATTTGGTTGTAGTCACTCAACTATAACTAAGTTTTTCTATGAGGTGATGGAAGTCGTCATGAAGCATGGGGCTCACTTCATCTGGTGGCCTTCCACCCAATTAGAATTGGATGAGGTGAAGGATGGATTTAGGTCCCACTGAGGCCTTCCCAACTAGTGTGGAGCCATAGATTGCACTCACATTAATATGATTTTTTCTCCAAATGAACCTTCCATGGCATGGTTTGATTGATACTCTAACTATAGCTTGATAATTCAAGGCTTATGAGACATCAAGATGAAATTTATTGATATGAATGTTGGATGGCTAGGTTTGCTAATGACAGAAGTGTTTTGAAAAACTCTAGCTTTCATCGCCCTTGTCTAGGCCAACAAAGATTGATAGGTACTCCTTTTGATTATCATGGTCTTACAGTCCCCGAGTATATTGTTGAGGATGGTGGGTTCATACTTCGTTCATGACTCCATTTCCTCGTGCCATGTTGGGCAACTTGCACAATGCTCTTTACAACTTCCTCCAATCTTACACTTGTATTATTTACTGAGCAAGCATTAGGATGATTTAAGGGCACTTGGAAGATTCTAAATGGAAAGGTGTATGCTACCAATGTTGATTTCCTTCCTCGCAAGATCACTGTGTGCTGCATGTTGCACAAACCTCCTCATAGATATTGCTGATGAGCCTATAGAGCATGATGATGTAGCCATTGACATCAATGACACTCTTCTAGAGAACCCTTTCGCTGATGCTAGGGCAAATGACATGTTGGATGCCCTCATAGGTGGTAGTATTCATGATGACATCATCAAATACATCCACATGAGAGGGTTATGACTTTTTGTACTCGATCAATTAATTATATGCCTATCAATTGCTTCGCAATTCATATGAGTGCATGAATACATGTCTATATATCTATCATATGTTTTAAAACATGTCAAGAGGCGCATAAAATTATTGCATGTTGTGTTCATGCCACCAAGTGGTTCTGTTAATCATATGTCCATAGGTTGTTGCACGCTTTAGACCCAACTCTTGACATTGATTTATACTAGTATAAATAGTTTTAATTTAGAGTCAAAACAAGCTACTTTGTAAATGCTAGGCAAGCTTAGAACTAGACTATTTTGAATAAACTAGGAGGACATTAAAGAGTGGTAATATGATTTGATGTTTAGAGTTGCATCAAATAAGGAGCGACTAGGTCTTAGTCATAGCCTTGCATCGTGTGCTTTAGGGTAGTCCATTGGCCCATGTGCTTGACGATGACATGTTTGTTTCACCATCTTCAATGTCAAGGATCTTGTTGTGAGTACCCACCCTCCACCTTGCAATGTTGTAGAGTAGTGCATTCCAAGCTTGGATAATGTGTTAAAAGTGATAGGATGCACATTATTAAAGTGAATCAAGCACAAGAGAACCAAGCATATAGGATGCATGTTGTTAAAGTGAGTGATACAAAGGGTTAATAGGATGTAAAGTGGATAGGGATGAGGATAGTGAGAAGAACTAAGAAAGCCAATCAGGTCTTTACTTTCTTATGAGTTCATCAAGTCCCAACCTACACTCATCCACTCATACATATACATAGACTCCTTTGAAAAGAGAGGGGGAGAGATGCGCAATGAAGAGTGACAACATTGGAGAGATACGCAACGGAGAGTGACAACATTGGATATGGAGGCTCTGTCAAGATTGTGGGAGAGAAGGAAGGAGTCTCACTTGAAGCTTTCTTGCTTGCACAATGGGGGAATACACACAAGGGTGGAGGCTGAAAACAGTTTTCCTCTTCTTAGTTGTGTAAGCCAAAAGAACTCAAATACAAAGAAATAGAAGAACCCTATATATGGGTCTCAAACCAAACTCAACTAACTAAGGTGGCATACTAACTGAGCCACGAACTAGAGTAGATAAGGATAGCTATCATGTAGCTATTATTCATGGGTGGTGTACCAACCGCGTCTGCAACTGACAAGTCGGTGACTTAAATACACAACGGTCACCCTGGCGTATCACGAGTGGAGCTCGATATCTCAACACTCCCCCTCGAGCTCAACCCCAATTCCTGCACACCAAGCAGGTCTCTGAACTTGCGCAGCTTCTCTGCGCCCAATGCCTTCGTGAATATGTCAGCTACCTGATCCTATGTGCTGACATAAACTAGATCAATAAGACCTAGTAAAACCCTCTCTCGCACATAGTGATAATGCACCTCAATGTGCTTTGTTCTAGCATGATAGACTGGGTTATTTGCCAAGTGTATACTACTCATGTTGTCACAATAAATGACAACTAGCCCATCTGTAGACTGATGCATATCATAAAGTAGCTTATGCAACCAAGCTACCTCACATGCAGCCATTGCTGCACCCCTGTACTCAGCCTTTGTGCTCGACAAGGCAACTGTAGGCTGTTTCTTGCTGCTCCAAGTGACTGCAGCACTCCCAAAAGAGAACACATATCCACTGGTAGATCGTCTATCAGAAATACTACCAGCCCAATCAGCATCAGTGTATCCATGCAACTGTATCTGAACCCCAGTCTCATAAAATAGTCCATACTGCAATGTGGACTTCACATACCTGAGTATGCGTCTAGCCGCATCCAAATGTGGTTTCCTTGGAGCTTGCATAAACTGACTTACCAATCCAACAGCATAGCTCAAATCTGGCCTGGTAATAGTCATATAAATCAAACTTCCTACTATGCGTCTGTACATAGTAGGGTCTTCTAGAAGCTCACCTGCATCTGTGCTCAGCTTCACATTCTGCTCCAAAGGAACTGAAATAGGCTTACAGCCTGTCATCCCATATTTGGACAGCATGTCCAATCCATACTGCCTCTGCAAGAGCTGTATCCCACTTGATGATCTAATCACCTCAATGCCCAAGAAATAACGCAGCTCTCCCAAATCCTTCATCTCAAACTTTTGCTTCAATAGCATTTTCACATGAAGGATATCTTCATCATTGTCACCTGTCATAATCAAATCATCAACATAAATGACAAGTAGCATAATACCTTTCTCTGTTTTTCTCACATAAAGTGAGAAATCTGCCTTGGAAATCTGAAAGCCAATAGTGACAAGATACTGTCCTATCTTGTCAGACCATGCTCTAGGTGCTTGCTTCAAGCCATACAAGGCTTTCTTCAACCTGCAAACAAACTCAGGATGAACAGCATGCACATAACCTGGTGGCTGCTCCATATAGACCTCTTCTTGCAAATCACCATGCAAGAAAGCATTCTTTACATCCATCTGATGTAAAGACCATCCCTTTGATGCAGCCATAGCAATGACTGCTCTTACGGTTACCATCCTTGCAACCGGACTGAATGTTTCTTCATAATCAATGCCATATGTTTGTGCATACCCCTTGACTACTAATCTTGCCTTGTATCTGTTCACAGAACCATCTGCATTGTGCTTCACCTTATAAACCCACTTACAGCCAATTGCATTTTTACCTTTAGGCAAAGGTACCAATTCCCATGTAGCATTTGCTTCCAAGGCATCCATTTCTTCATCCATGGTTTTCTCCCATTTTTCTTTTCCCATGGCTTGCTCAAAAGAAGTGGGTTCTGGTTCCTGTATCACTTTGACCATATATGCATAGTGAATGGCTGTAAATCCATCATATTTCAGCCTATCCACAGGATACCTAGCTCTCGTAGACCTGCGCAAAGTAGGTTCACTCCCTGGTGCTCTCAAAACATCCCTGGTTTTCCTTACTCCGGGTGTAACAATAGAAGGAATACCCAACTCATCATCAATGCTCTGTTCTGAGCCACTGGATTCACCATCCACATAAGAGTGACCTGCATTCACATCAAACATGGGCTGATCAACCTTCTCTTTTCCTTTTCGTGATACCTGCATACCACTATCTACATTACTTTGAGAAGATTCTCCTGATCTCAATCTGCCTGTCCATGGCGAAGAATGTGAACCACTGCTAGAGGATGCTCCATGTCCACTAATATTTTGTGATTGCTGCTGTGAATTCTGTGCAGCATTACCATTTTGTGCATCTACATCATCAATCACATTTACTGGTTTATACCAGCTACTCATCTCATCAAAAACAACATCTCTGCTCACTGTAAACTTATAGTAGAAGGGTTATAGCATCTATACCCTTTTTGCTGCAGAGAGTAACCAATAAAGATGCACTTCTCAGCTTTTGGATCCAACTTGGATCTCAACTCATCTGGCACATGTACATAGGCAATGCAACCAAAAATTTTCAAATGAGAAATATTTGGTTTCCTACCAGTATACCTCTCCTCTGGAGTCATTCCATGTATTGCTGCAGTGGGAGTCCTGTTCATTATGTAGACTGCTGTAGCAACTGCTTCAGCCCAATAAAAATCTGGCAAGTCTTTTTCATTGAGCATGGCACGAGATACCTCTCCAATATGCATGTTTTTCCTTTCTGCAATTCCATTTTGTTGTGGGGTATGACTGCATGAATATTGCTGCTTTATGCCATGCTCCTGCAGGAACCTTGCAAACTCATTTGAGAGGTACTCTCCCCCTCCATCTGACCTTAGGCATTTTATCTGCATGCCTGTTTCTTTTTCAACCATAGCTTTAAGAGTTTTGAAATGCCCAAAAACTTCACTTTTCTTTTTCATAAAATACACCCAAACTTTTCTGCTATAGTCATCAATAAAACTCACAAAATAATGACAGCCTCCAAGAGATGCAGCTTTAGTAGTCCACACATCAGAGTGGATTAATTCCAATGGCTTCTCACTCTCTTGAACATGTCTAGGAAATGGTTTCCTTGCCTGTTTTCCAAACTGACAGGCTTCACATACCTTATGCATTTCTGCAACCTTGAATTTGGGCAATCCTGCAACAATATTTTGGGTCTGCATTGATTTAAGTCGCTGTACATTAACATGACCAATGTGTTTATGCCAGATATCAATATCTGCAACTACACCGGTCCCATGTGCAAACATTGCTGCACTCAATTCAGACATGTCTGCATCCAATGTAAACATTCTGCCCTTCTTCTTTCCTTTTGCTATCAAGCGACCTTTATTTTTCATATCCTCAACAAAGCATCCATGAGGATTAAATCTGACCTGCAAGCCCTGCTCAACCATTTGACCAACAGAAACTAGATTCTTGGTGATATTCGGGACATGAAATACATCGGACGGGTATTTCTTTTTCCCATCCTGCATAGACAAAGGAATTTTTCCAATCTGCACAATAGGATGTGCAGTATCATCACCAGTCTCCACAAATCCTAGTTTTTCCATTTTCCTTGCATCCTCCATCCATTCTGCATGACCTGTCATGTGGTTTGATGCACCTGAGTCAACATACCATACATCATTGTTTTCTTCTGCACTTGTCACAGAATTGTTCATGTGCTGCACCATAAACAAGTGCTCATTTCTGTCATCACCCTGTCTACTAGAAGATGCATAATTCCCTTGTTGCAGTTGTCCATTCATGATGTCATTCTGCTTTTTATAGCAGTCTTTAGCCATATGACCCATTTTACCACAGTAGTAGCATTCAACATTGCTGTTTGCATTTTGGCCTCTTTGCCATCCACCACGACCTCTTTGGCTCCCCCTGCCTCTAGAGTTACCACGTCCTCCTCCATAGGACTGGTTTTCTTGAGTTTGCTGCATATTCTGATTTCTACCACGGCCTCCAAATCGGCCTCCTCTACCTCTGCCTCTACCTCTTCCAGCATTTGAGTAGAAGACAGCTTCTTTTGAAGTTCCTCCTGAAGAGGATGCACCACCATTTCTCTGCTCCTCAGAAATTAGAAGAGCAATCAGCTCCTCAAAATCAGGAAATCTTTCACGAACTGAAATGGATGTCCGAAACTGTGCATAATCCTTTCCTAGACCATTCAAGGTCACGGAAACTAAATCATCATCTTCTTCTGGCGACCCAATGGAAGCAAGTGCATCTGCAATCTTCTTCACCTTCATGTGGTAGTCATTGATGCTCATATTTTCTCTTTGCACATTATGCAACTCTTGCTTGAGCTGCATTTTCCTGGCTTGCGTATTTGTGCTATACATTTTTGACAAAGTATCCCATGCCTCCTTTGGCGTACTTGCATCCTGAATATGCACAATCATAGAGTCTGAAATGCTGATAGACAACCAATACATAACTTTCCTGGCTCTCTCATGCCATGCTTTAAATGCCTGCATTTGTTGTTGATTGGGAACATCAGGAAGAATTGGTTCTTCTTCATTTCCTGCAACAAATTCTCAATATCCTTTTCCCATGAGGAAATTCGTCATTCTAAACTTCCATGCTTGGAAGTTGTTCTTGTCAAGCTTTTCAGTGACAATCTGTGAAAGAGAATCAGACGCCATTACAGAACACTGCAAAAAATTCTGTCACTGCAAAAAACACAGCTTCACCCTCACAAGGGCAAATCTGTAAAACTGGCGAAAGTGGTATTTTTCAGAACTAGTTACCGGTCAAGGCACCTTTTTCTGCTTTTATCCTGCGCCTTTTTTGCTATTCCATTTTTTCCATTTTCCGCTCCTCTGTACTGCGGGGAACACGGTAACAGCAAAGGTCAAAACTGACTTATGCTAAAAACTCCCATAAAGACTGTTCCTGCGCGGAAGCATTGAACTGCAAAGTTGTTCCCTGGAAGACTCTGTTCACATACGCAGACTTGCTGAACCAGTTTCAGCACATGCAGATTTTACGAAGGCTTTAAATCTCGCAACCGCAAAAGTCGAAGACCGTGAAAGCCAAACAAAAATTTATAAGCCTTGTATACCCGACTTTGAGCTACGCTCGTCCCGCTAATTGGATTTTGAGAGTGTTAGGTCTTTTGAATTTTTACAGGATGATGGAACAAAGTATGGATGATTTAATGGTTGAAGGTGATCTTCTGAACCTACGATGGAACAAAAATTGGATTTAATTATGATGCAATTGGATGAAGAACGAAGAGCCCGGCAAGCCTTGCAAGTTCAATTGGCCAATTTACAACGATCGACTACTGACAAAGATGGACCACAACCCAAAGATCTTATCCGATGAACCATTGATGCGACTCTCGAAGCTCAATCCATCTGCAAAGAAACAAAGATAAGTAAAAGAAATTTCAAATTCTGTACTTTCAATGGAACTTGAGATGGAAAGACTGTTCTTGCATTCATCAGTCAGTTTGATTATTACTTTCATGAAGAGACATATGCTGAAAAAGATAAAATTAAGTGTGTCACTAATCATTTAGTGGATAGAGCATCTCTTTGGTGGACCGTGGTTCGTAAGAGCATATATTGTCCCACTACCTGGGAGAGTTTCAAAAAGAAGTTTATGCAGAATTTTCTTCCTCCACAATTCCATGAAAAAGCCATAAAGCAATGGGACCTTCTTCAGCAAAGAGATCATGAGCCTATTTCCCAGTACACCGAATGCTTTTGGAATGCCTTACTGCAACTACGCATGCTTGAAGACGTACCTGAAGCGACTCACAAGCGCAAGTTTATGTTTGGATTACTTGGGCATTACTACGCTGAAGTCAATATGTTCAAGCCTGCAACCCTTGAAGATGCAATTTCTTTAGCTCATGACACTGAAAACAAGCTTCGAGGAAGAGACAAGCGTCCACAACAATTTCAAGCAAATGGTAACTATGGTTCTAAGCAATTCAATTCAAATTTTAGAAGATTCAATCAAAGTCGATTTCCTTCATCATCTTTCCGTAAGTCTTGGACAAAACCACCTTCTTTGCCATCAAATACCAATCAAAACCCTAAGCCATCCTCACAGCCAAATCCTAATATTCCTAGACTTCCTGCCATTGCAAACAATGTATCTAAAGCCAAACCTATAGTGTGTTAGCCATCAACCTGGATATCTAGCATCCAATTGCCAATCGAAGAAGCCACCTGTCCATATCAACTATCTTGGAGCAATGGAAGATGAAGAACATGAGGAAATGCCTGACTTTACGGAAGATGAGGATGACATTACTACTCCTTCGGATACTTTACCAGGTATGCTAACTCCACATTCTTTGTTGACAATGAAATGTTTAGTGCATGGAAAAGAAAAGATTATTTTGCATGATGATGGTAGTACCCATGATTTTATTTTTGCAAAGTTAGTGAAAGAATTGAAATTACAAACTATTCCTACGCATTATCTCATTAAAGCAGCATTCTTAGGCACAAGGTATAATGGAACACAAGAGGTGCATGATTTAGAAATTCAAATTGGTTAATACACTGAAAGAAGGAATTTTCTAGTTGTACCATTACAGTCCAGTGATATTATCTTAGGTATGCCTTGGCGTCATCAGCATAATCCTGACATAGATTATTCCATGCATTCAATTAAAATTCATTTTCAAGAAAAACACATTACATTGTATGGTATGCATGCATCAAATAATTTTCCACTGCTTACTCATACTCAAGCTAAACATGCATTACACAAAAGTAGTAAATCTTATCTAATTTGGGTGAATGAACTTCAAGCTAAAGAAAAACATATGCACCCTAGGCATAAAGACTTCCTTGCATAATTTAAAGATTGTTTTGTTGAAGATTTACCACATGGACTACCTCCTTCACGTCTGGAAGACCACAAAATAGATTTAATTCCTGGTACACAACCACCCTGTAAAGCACCATATAGGCATAACCAGATTGAACAGAAAGAAATTCAAAATCAAGTTGAGAAATTATTAAACAGAGGATTAATTAGACCTAGTAGTTCTCCATTTGGCGCACCTGTTTTGTTGGTAAAGAAGAATAATAATACTTATCGCATGTGCATAGATTATCGTGCCCTAAATAAGACTACTGTAAAGAATAGATATCCAATTCCTAGGGTAGATGATCTTATGGATAAACTACAAGGTTCTGTCATATTTAGTAAAATAGATCTTAAAACTGGTTATCATCAAGTGAGATTAGATCAATCTGATATATTTAAAACTGCATGTAGAACACAATTTGGTCATTATGAATTTCTAGTGATGTCTTTTGGATTGACTAATGCACCTGCTACATTTAGTAGAATGATGAATCGCAAATTTTTGAAATATCAGCATTGTGTTATAGTATTCTTTGATGATATCTTGGTATTCAGTAAAAATGAGAAAGAACATTATGAACATCTGTCTTTGGTTTTCAAGTTGTTGAAAGATAATCAATTGTATGCTAATCCAAAAAAAAGTGAGTTCTTTCAAATAGAAATTGAATATCTAGGTCATATTGTGTCATCAGAAGAAATTAAGGTTGACCCTAAGAAGATAGAAGCAATATTAAACTGGCCTATACCCAAAAATGTGCATGAATTACGTTCTTTTCTAGGTCTTGCTAGTTTTTACAGGAAGTTTGTGCGAAATTTTTCATTACTTGCTTTGCCTTTGACTAAACTTTTAAAGAAAGGAATTGTTTACCATTGGTCTGATAATCAACAGAAATCTTTTGATTTATGGAAACATGCATTAACCCATGTTCCTGTACTACAACTACCTGATTTCAATAAACCATTCTTTTTAGTAGTTATTGATGCTAGCGGATCTGGAATAGGAGCCGTACTTATGCAAGATAATCATCCCATAGCCTATTCTAGCTGTAAACTGAAACCATCCGAACTTAAATATTCCACATATGATAAAGAATTGTTAGCTGTTGTACAAGCTTTAAGACAATGGAAACATTACTTAATGGGTTCTGAGTTTATGATTAAGACTGACCAACAAAGTATTAGACATCTCCTTAGTCAACCCCAAATATTTGACCAACATATCAAATGGGCAGCCTTTATTCAGAGTTTTCATCCCCTTATCCAATATCAACCAGGTAAAGAAAATGTAGTAGCCGATGCTTTAAGTAGAAGACTGACTATTCATAATATCTCTGTCATATCATTTGATTCTTTAACCCCTATGAAAGATACTTATAATCAGGACATTACTTTTCATGCTGATTGGAATAAATTAGTTGGAAATAACTGGATTCCTATTGATTCATTGTCTTACAATGATGGATTCATGTTTTATGAAAAGAGATTATGTGTTACAGTCCCATTTAGATCTTTTGTTTTGAATGAGATTCATTGTCCTCCATATCAAGGTCATAGAGGTATAATATCTACTTTGCATACATTGACTGAAGATTTTTATTGGCCACATATGGACACTGATGTATCTAACTTTGTTTCTGAATGTTTGGTTTGTCAAAGAGTTAAGAGAAATCATGGTAAACAATATGGTTTACTTATGCCTTTATCTATTCCATCAAGAGCATGGGAACATATTTCTATGGACTTTATTACTGGTTTACCTAATACTAAAGCTAACCATGATATGATTTGGACTGTTATAGATAGGTTTAGTAAACAAGCATATTTCATTTCATGCAAGAAAACTTTAACAACATCTCAGGCAGCACAATTGTTTTTGAAAACTGTTTTTACTAATCATGGATTACCAAAAGTTATTATTTCTGACCGTGATTCTAGATTTTGTAATAATTTTTGGATTACTTTGTTTGCTAACCTAGGAACAAAGATTGATTTTTCATCTGCATTTCATCCTGAAACTAATGGACAAACAGAAGCCACTAACAGTACTATTTTAGATCTTTTACGTGCTTACACTATTTCTAAACCACAGACATGGGATACACATTTGCATTTACTGCAGTTTGCATATAACAATACACCACACACAGCCACAAAGAAAGCACCATTTGAAGTGATTTATGGTTATAGATTGTCTACACATGTTGCATCTTTATCAAATAGAATTCAGAGTGCTGATGATATTGCTAACATACACGCTACTATTTTTTATGAGGTTAGAGACATGATTGCCAAAGCCCAGCAATCATATACAAAACAAGCCAATAAGAAAAGACAAGCCATGAATTTCAAAGTTGATGACTATGTTTGGTTAAGAATAGAAAAACGTAGATTACAAAGTGTAGATAAACACCCAGTTGTGAAATTAGCACCTAGATTCTATGGACCATTCAAGATCATTCATAAAATCAATGACAATGCATTTAAGTTAGAACTACCACCACACTAGAAAATTCACAACACCTTTCACATTAGTTTATTACGACCCTTTAAAGGCCAACTACTTGTACACCCTGTTTATGAAAACCCACCTTTGCTAGATGAAGAGACTGAAATCCTTGAGCCTGAAGCTATCATAGATACTGACTTTATGACCACTAGAATTGGCCGTAGATATTCTAGATGTTTGGTCAAGTTTAAAAACCATCCTATTGAAGAGGCCCAATGGATGCACGCTAGAGACTTAAATGCTTTCCCCACTCTGTTAGCTCCACATTGAGCTAATAGCAATTGAGGACAATTGCTATCCCACCCCAGGGGTATGATGCCAGGAGGCATATTTCACGGTGGATTCCGTGCCACGGTGGATTCCATAAACTTTGTTGACCGGGGCTCATACACAAAGTGGATTCTTTGTGTGAGAAGTTGATGGGGACGCCTATCCTTTTCGGGCATTTCATTAATTTAGTGTGTACATGGGTGATTCCATAGCGGGTGATTGCGCAAAATACATATTAAATTAATAAACGTTTATGAGTTTAGAGTGCGCACTCGTGATAAATTAAGGTTAGGATTGATTTCTGACCAGTTGATTTATTTATGTAGCTGAAGACTGCTAGGTATTCACTTTTGTTTGTTTAATTGTATTATTTTACTAACGATTGTGAATGCTTCAGTTGATGTGTAGAGATAGCAGCAGTGGCGGAGGAAAGCATTGGAGGATAGCGTGTATTCGAGTTATCACTTATATTTTGATAGGCGCATACCTTAGGCATGGCGTCTATATTTTGTCGCGCCTATTTATTAAGGCGTTGGATATTTATTTATTGTTTTGTATGCACATGGGCGCACAATTATGATATTTATATTTGGACATTATATTGGGTATGCCTGACTCTTTGGGCGCCCGCCCATTAGCTTTATTTCTATTTTATGCTAAAGCAAACTCAAAAGCCAAAAGCGTGCTATTTTGTAATTTGGGCTATTATTTGAGCTTGAAGATGATTAATACATAAAATGCATGCTTTGTGGAGCGCTCACACAAGGCATGGGGGGAGATTACACCCAATTAATCTCTTGTTCATGTCGTGCATGCTTTCTACCTTGAGTTTTGTGCAAAAAGTAGAGTTCTTTTGTTCTTGGGGACCTTCCGGCGCTCACTACACGAGCATACAACATCCGATCTGTGCACCAAGAAGCATGTGCAACATGGAAAGACGATGCAAAGGAAACCGCCAATTTCCTATTGGAGCAAATCGTATGTCAATTTGGTCCATCAAAAGAAATAGTATCGGATCGTGGAACCCATTTTTTGAACAAGGTGATTAAAATCCTAACGAAAGCGTGGAAAATCAAGCACAATAAGACAACCATCTATAATCTGCAAGCAAATGGACAAGTTGAAAGTACCAATAAGCAACTTGTGGGTATCCTATCCAAGATAGTCTCCGAAAAGAAATGGGACTAGGATACCAAACAATATGTGACAGTATGGGCGTATAATATGACGTTCAAATGAGCTACTGGTCACACCCCATTCAAGCTAGTATATGGAGAGGAGTGTCTCCTACCTTTAGAGATCGAGTTGCCGATGATAAGATTCGCAATTAATCATTCTTTGGGTGACGGGGATGCCCTCTTAAAGCGCTTTATGACTCTGGCACACCTCGATGAGATTAAATTGCAGAGCTTGCTACATCAGGAGGTGACAAAGAGTCAGATGAAGTAGCTCCATGACCTAAAAGCAAAGAAATATACTTTTAAGAAAGGACAGCCAGTGTTGTACTATGATGTATGTAGAGAATTATTTCCAGGAAAGCTAGAGCCCAAATGGAACAGTCCTTATAAGATTATCAGGAGATCAGGAAGAATAAATCCACAGCATTATTGGTAGATCTTGAGGGTGTGGAGTTTAAGAATAAGGTTAATCTTAATAAGATTAAACCTTATTATTTTTGACTGCGCTAATGACATAACTGCCTTACAGGTCTATGCACGATTGATCAGACATTTGCAAGGAAACAACGATAGAGGTTGATAAGTCGATTGATTCCTTATTTGGAGCACCCATACTTAGAGTAGCAATATCACAGGGAAAGCTCATCCGATGGAGTAAAGGCTATAAAGTGACTGCATAAGATCATGGGACATTCGTTTGGGAGATTAAGATCTTCTGTCATCATTGTTTGCAGATTTTGACGAGTATCTCTATAGTCTTTAATGATGAAGGTGGGATGGAGCCGTCAGTTCATCCGCTAAATATGTTGAATTTTGACTATCATAATTACGAATAGGGGAGTTCTGGATATCTGGCTATGTAAACCCATTGTGGACGTACACATTATATTTTTATGGGGCATCCAAGGGCCCTAATAAAAAAGGGAGTGTTGGAGTAGTTATCTGAGATCCCCAATATAGAGTTACAATGAAACTAGCTGCTTATCTTGGGATAGGATTCACTAACAACATGGAGAAGTATAAAGCCTTCATTATGGGACTGAATATTGCCAAGAAAGGTGGTATTTGGCAGTTGTTAGTAAAAGGGGATTCCCAGCTGATCTTAAATCAACTTAGTGGGACATATACAGTCCGAAATCCTATCCTTAATATGTATCATCGAAGTGCTATAACCCTACTTGATGAATTTGAGAGCGTCTCTCTTCACTTGATTCCACGTTCTTGGAATCAGTTTGCAGATTCACTTGCCAATTTTGCTTATGAAGAGGACCTCTTCTTCAACTGTGGTCCTAGTCCGGATGTTGTTATTGATAATGAGACCGGACCTGGTCACTTGTGGGGAATGTTATCAGACCACGCGTTATATGGCAGGCAATGGTTGATATGGGTAATGCAAAGAGTAGCCGAGACCCAACTACCACTATTATCTTGGACCCACAGGTTGATTCGATGACATGTTATGTGTACGCCTCTTGCTATGTATGCAGGAGGTATGGGTCGCAACTTGATGCATTTAGTTTAGGGCAGAGAGCCCTATTTTATCTTGAAATGGAGTGTATTTTGTATCTTTGCCTGAGGGATCTATATGAGCTGGTTTGATTGATTTCTTTAGACTAAGAGGGCTAGTTGTTTTAAGGGTTTAATGTTTGATTTCTTTAGGCCAAGAGGGCCAATTAGTTACAGTAGAAATGTGCTATTCCTTTAGGCCTAGAGGGCCCTATGTCTGTTTGGTGCAAGTATGTTTAATGGGTTTTTGTTTTAGTGATTGCATCATACAGGTTGACGAAGTCGCTGGAGGGAGCCTTTGCTGTGGAGGAGCTTCTTGTGGCCATTCTAGGTGGTTTCGTCCCCTTTTCAAGGTTTTTTTTCCTTAAGCAATTAATGATACATATGCATGTGAGGGTTAGTTTCTTTTTGTTTGTTGGGGACCGAAAATCGAGGCATGAAGTCCCAGGTTTAGCTTTGGTATGTCTGTGGGAGGTCTAAGTACTCATTGCCTCTTGCAAAGGCATTGTCAGGCATTAAAGGGCTTGTTTCAGATGGGAGTTTTAGTGACCCTGTTCTACTGACCTGCTAGGCGGCTAATCTAGGAGGTCCTATTAGTGTGAGACAGTTAGAGAAGCCTACTAAAATTACCCAAAAGGAAAAACCCTAAATATCTAAGAGGAAATATATGAATATACGGAGGAGTGTAAAAAGGGGTTCTAACCCCTAAAGCAATAAAAAAGAGAAGAAATAAATATCTTTGAGTCGTTTTCTATCGCCTTGCGAAGGCCTGTAGGTTCTTGGGGACGAGACAAGACCCAGGGCCGATGCCTTGTCTTCCTAGGGGTGGCAACTAGCTGAAAAACAAAGAATAAAAGAAGATTGGCATGAAAATTAAAGTGAGTGTTAGAAACGGATTAAGTGTTGCCTCGCGAGGACTTGGTAGGTTCTTAGGTACTGAGACAGGACTTGAGGCCGATGCCTTATTCTCCTTGGGTCACTATACTCAACTCTTTCCTTTTTACATGCCCAAGTATAGAAAATAAGAGGTTAGAGGACCAATGTGCTAAAAGATAATATTTGTTGATCAGGCTATAAGAGTCCTCGCCTAGTAGAAGCTCCTAGTTGAGTTGTCCTTAGTCGGGTAGGTAGTTCAGACCACCACTGAGGATGACCTCTTTGATAGTTCTTTTTAGCTTGGCTATGTTGGAGCAATAGGTTAGTGACTAGCTCTAGCCTCTTATCAGATTATGCTAGGCCTACTCCTCGTGGATTTCATGCCTTGGTTTTGGCAGGGGGTAGGGTGAGAGTTGTAATGTGTTTTGATAAGTATTTATTTTGTACCAGCTTGATGCTTCCTTTGGATTGTTTATGTGTAGATTTGTTCGTGGAATGCGACAGGCTGAGTCACCCTATCCCATGGCCGCCAATGAGAGATGATTTTTGACTCTTAGAAGTGCTTAAAAATAGCCAAAAAATCGAATTTCAAGCGAAAAATAGACTTCGTCAAAGGCGGTAGCTGCAGTTAGTATGATTTTAAGCGGCAAGTCCCTAAAGTACTAGTGCTTATTTTCATGAAAAATCAAATGGTAGCGGATAGTTGAGCTAGAGTTTTATAAGATGCATTTCGACGTCAGGAATCCAACGCAAGTCTTGGATCTCCACTCTAAGGTCGTTTCATCCCCCATTTAATCCCCATAAGGGTTGGCGTTATAAAGCAGCTACTAGATCGGGAAGCCGGGAAGAGTGGGATGAGGCCCACATTTGTAGATTTCAACGTCATGGAACCATCTGTCCAAACGGATCTCAATTCCGATAATGTTTGCCCACTTGCCGGAAGTGTGAAAGCACAAGCCATGAACTAGATAATTTGGGTTTAAAAGCTTAAGCTTGGGTTAAAACCCATAAATATGAAATGCCAGAGGGAGGGGGTTAGTTTTTCGGCGCCTCCCAAATCCCCATTTTTTTGTGATTTCTTATCAAACAAATGGAATCCTCTTGGGCCTGAGATGCCTCTATTCTTCGCCCTCCATCGCTAGAATCTGATCAACAATTGATGCATTGAGCAAAGAGAATGAAAATCAATCTTTCTCTCTCCTCCCTCTCTCTCCTGCAAGGGGGCAGTTCATGCCCATAAAGAAGAATGAAGACCGATTGAAGAATGCTTGTCCGGCAATGTACCAGATTGCTTCCAATTCGAGTGGGGCTAAAGATAGACTAAGCATTAATGGTGGACTATTTTGCTGTCCGGAATCAGATTTTAAAAAACCCACAAAAAAGGAAAAAACCGGTAATTCTATTTTACAAAGGAAAATTGCTCGTTTTTTACATTTGATTGAGTCAATGTTGTTCTTATGGAGTGAAAATTGGTAGAAATGTTGTTCACTATTTGTTCTATGCTTTCATGATGAAAAAATCAGAAAACATAAAGTCGAAATGCTGGAAATAATTTTTAGAAGCCCATAAAACATGATTTTTATGAGGAAAATGGGATTTTTGGTGTTTTCGGGTGGGATGAACTAATACACATGGGATAAAATGCTAATAAAATCTATATTTCTATTGTTCTAAGAATCAAGGGCCATAGTTCTTAAAATATATCAAATTTTAATTGGAAAAATAGAGAAAAACAGAGAAAAATGGGGTAAAATAAGAGGAAAAATAGGAATATGCTTTAGAAAAATACGAAAAAATACAATAAGTGGTTGTGGATATATGGTGGGAAAAATCATGAGGTTTGACCTCAGTTTTCCGTATCTTTTTGTTATATTGTGTGATTTATTGCTCTTTATACACTAAACCATGACAAAACAACCTCTATACACCTATGCAACGAAGCAAAACTTAAACAATGAGGGGGAGTAGGATTTTGTGCAATAGCTTGAGGGCTGAAATAATACAAATTTTGATTGTATTTTTTTTGCATAGCATTTAGGAAATGACATATTTGGAAATTAGGGATCTAGTAGCACAAGGTTTGCCTTGGTGCTAGATTCTTACAACGAAGCATATACGCGTATTAGTTGAAATTCATGGAAATATTGTTTGCGTACTAGCACATAGGTTGATTTCGAAACATAACTGTTTGTGCACGATGAGACATCCACTATTGCATTAATCATACATGTGGTATCAACTCTTGGAAATGCATAGCAATTGGTTGAATTATAGTTGACCCACTCTTGAGAGGGTGAGACTCCCCTTGCCGTAGTTTAGTTGTTCATTTCTTGGGGAAAATTATTGGTAAGAAACATGGTATCTTCTGGATCTCGCTGACAAAGAGAGGAGTCTTGTGCGAATGTGTTTATATATAAAAGCAGCACATCTAGGGGCCAATCACCAAGATGTAGGAGAGCTGCAATGGGGTCACGGCAATCAGTCAATGGGGTGCCTTCTATGTCTATGATATACTTTGAGATTTGTATTTGATCTCTATTGGATGTATTTGGGCATTAGACATTTGCTTTAGTGATTCTTTACTTGTGGATTGGAACACATATCAAATATATATACTCTCAAATGTATTTATGATGTGCTTGGGCTTCTCAAATGTTGTGATACTTATGTCTTGAGCTTTGCTTGCTCACTTTACATTCTGGATTCACTTCTAGTAGTAAGCACTTTTACTTACATTACAAAGCTTGGTTCATTAAAGACAATGGGAGTCTCTTACTTATATACATGCTCAGTTGATCTATGTATACACTGTTCTTATAGATATTGACTCTTGTGGGCCAATTTTCTTTTGAGCTTGGATACCTTGTACCTATCATTGTCAGTGGGTTGTTAGCGGTGGATACATGTTTGATATGCATTGTTGTAAGCATCTATGTATCTAATACCCTGTATGTTTTGACAATTCTTCGTACTTGGTTGCTATATTGGTAGTTGCATTTTATATATCTTGGTGGCTACCTGGATACTCCTAGCAATGGGAGCTTTATGATAACAATGATGAATATTGTTTATGAGTAGTTTCTTTGAGAGTAGACACCTTATTTGAGCACTCTAGTACCTAATATTTATAGACAACTCTATGCTCTTTTGTTCTTCACTTCTTACTCTCAATTTTGGCTCTCTTTTGGGACTATTTTACTATGACTACAATAGACCATAATCTTATACTTTGCAATCATTTGTAGACATAATGGCAGATACTTCTAATGCATCAAATGATAGTGCAATTTTTCAACACCAAGAAGTTGGATGGTAGCAACTTCTAATATTGGAAGATGCAAATATGGTAGTTATTGGTGCAAAAGAAGCAAGTTAGGCCTGTGAAAGCCAAGGGTAAAAAGCCAAAAATTTAGTGTAGGGTCACTTCGCCTACATGCCGATGAATCTATACAGAAAGAAGCATATCAATCATGCACTCCCTCAAGCCAAGTCTACTCATTTTCTCTCACCCCATGAGGTTTCCTTTCATATCGTCTCACTCAGTCAACTTGTCACAGATGAGAATCCACAACCCATCAAGCAAAAAGACAACCAAATAAAAATATTTGATGCAGGGAAACTCACTGCGTGTAGTTTAGAAGTTCATTGAGAGCTAACAAGTCTACCAATGCCTGCTACCACAAGCTTTGCACTTCTCACTCCGTCCTCCTTTGCATGCAAAGAGAATCTCCATCACTTGTTCCTCTAAGACATTGCAGGTCTACCTCGTCTCTCTTCTCACTCTCCTTCTCTCACTCTCTCTCCTAAGCCCCCTCTAGCTCTCTGTCTCTACAATAAAGTCTCTACTCTTCCACCTCTCAAATTGGGAAGATCCCAAGAAGATGAGGGGAAGCAATGGAGTTTTGCTACAATAACCAAGAGAAAGCTCATAAGCTCTCACAAGACTCTCCTTATCTCTCTCTGAGATCTCACATGCAAGAGATGGCCGCACAGGGAAGAAAACTAGACTGTGAAGAATAAAAGATATAAGCCTACTTTGCTTTAGTTGATGGAATAGTTACAATAAGGTTTTTCTCACCATATATATATGAATTTTGATTTAAATTTTGGATTGGGCCTATGTTTCAAGGGTGCCCACCGCCAATGGTCACTTCATGCCTGCCTATAGAGTCATATGACCTGTCTAGACATCCTAACTCACTTCACTCGCATGCCCTTAAATGAGCATTAATTTACAATTTGCATAGGAGTGAGCTCAATACTCGAGAATGATTTCACAAAAAATTATTTGAACCTTCTTGGTATTGATTTTAATACTTTGTTTTTCTAGAGTGCCCGATGTCTTCATGTTATTTTTATCATTTTTCTCTCTTGATAGACAAGTATTTTTTACTCCAAGCTTTGAATTCTACTAGTTGGATGCGATCAAAAGCCATCACTTTTGGGTTCTCCTTGATCCTTGCACATATCTTACTTTTCACTTCTTTTGATACTTGTTGCTTCTTTTTGTATGCACTTGTTGCTTGCTGCTTCTTGCTTTTGTAGTTGTTTTGCAAAAAAGGTTAACATTATCCCCCTCCTAGACAAGTTCCAATCCCTTAGCACTGGTGAAGGTGCTTAGGACTTGCATGGAATGGTCAAATGGAAGGTAAGAGGTCATGTGCTAATGAAGGAAGGGGTGCTTGTTGGTGGTTTTTCTCACTCTTCAAAATACATGCAGGAAAAAGTTGTGCACGGTGAGTGAGGTGTAAGTGGGTAGATGTGTGATTGGAATATGGATCTATGCTAGGTGAATCGAAATTTTCTAGGTGTGTCCCACACTTGAGGACCCAATAGGTGAGAGGTTTGGGTGTAATGAGGTTATGTTTAGGGTGACAGGTCTGCCAGTTTATTAGGATGTCATATCCTTGAAGACCCTAAATGATTGTGAGGGAAGTCGGGATTGAAATAAGAGGGAAGGGGGTTTTGGAGGTTGAAAAGGGGCTAGTGGATAGTGACCATGGGCTATTTCCCACGTGGGAATCCCTAATAGTGCTTTCTTTTATTTTCTTTTTTCTTTTGGCAACTATTCCCTACGTCTCCTTTTATCTTGGGCTGATGGAAGTAGGGGAATCATCAATCTCTCAAGAAAGGCCTTGCTTATTATGTATGTCTTAATCAATAAGTGAGTATTTACCATTGTTGAGGGCAAGAAGGGATGATTATAACTGGTGAACCAACTTTTGTTCATGTCTTCCAAAAGGTTCAGGTAGTAGGTAGGTAGTGCACAGTAGCTCTCGAAGTATGAGCTCATGGCACACCTATCTATTTCCACATTTATATAAAAAAACAAGGGGTGGAGTCGCCCTTCCTCAGCTACTCTCTTTGAGTTGGCAATAGCATCAAGAGCTTCAAATAGTTACAAGTTGTCACAAAGGTTGGATCTAGGAAATTTTGAAATGTGTCTACAATCTTCTTGAATGAAGGTGCCAGGTCCCGCTCTTGAAACTTGAGCTATGAATGGCTTTTAGATTGAATATTAGGAAAAAGTGATACCTTCCATGTGTGTTGGAGGTTGTAGTCAACACCATGCCTTCATGGGTAGGGTAAAATCTCCTCTTTCCTCATGTATTGCTCCATAGAAGGTCATCCATGCCTCATTGCTCTCCTCCAATATAGTTTTTTTCAAAGTTGGCTATGACTCAATGCCAAGCACTAGTCCATGCTTTTCAAACACCTTATCTTGCAAGTACCTTGCCTCCTTTCCTTAGCATGAGTCAAGATCTTGCAATTTTTGATCTAGCCATCTCTTGCCTAACACTATCCAAATCTCAATCACTTGCTTCATGATGTTCACTAGGAGTATTTGCTTGAGCTTTGTCGTCCTATTGAAAACAAAGGTCATCGGTGTGTCCCAAACTCTTCTTCCCAATGTATGCTGACTTCTTGTGGTCCTCTCAGGAAGGATACCTCCAGCACCTGTTGTGTCCTAAGCTTCAAATTCACTTCAGCCAGCTATTTTTTCCTCCTTGCTTTGGATCTCTATTTTCACCTAAAGAGGATGACTCTTTGGGTGAGTTCTTTGGCTATTATTGTGTTTGGGATGGTTTGAGAGCATCTTCCACATCCCAGTCAACTAGTGGTTTAGGCTCCTCATGAATCAGAATCCCAATCTTACTAGCTACCCCCTTGTGAGGCCTTCTTGTTCAAGCTACTGGGCCACGTCATCTCAAGTGGGCTCGTACTCCAGTAGTTGTGGTAGTGACCCCAAGTTGTGGTAGTTGTGGTAGTGACCCCAAGGTGTTCTAGAGGGCTTCCCTAGCCACTTGGAGTTTTCTCTTCAGATCTTCATGTCCTTTGGTGGCTTCCTCCCACTACTCTATCGATTTGAGGTTTCTCTCCTTCATTTGTTTCACTTCTACATAAGCTGATCGTAATTGTACAATTTGTCGGCATTACTCTTTCAACCTCTCTTCTAGTTCTACCATAATTTTTTAGGCATCCTCATGGAGGGCTTCCACCTTTCCTCTATTCTCTTTCTCCTATCTATATTGTGCCAATAACTCTTCATACATGTCATTTTCTATCATTTTTCTAGACAATGTGGCTAGCTCTATTCTAAGAGTGTAAAACTCCCTAATGTATTGCCGCTAGAGTTTTACATTAACTTCCTTTTCCTTTTCCTAGGCTAACATTGCTTGCTTCCTTTCTTCTTCCTTCTAAACTCTTTGCTCTTCCAAAGTCTTGAGAAGGTCATCAAAGTCCTGTCCAATTCCTTGAATGATATGGGGAACCTAAGATGAAGTGTCCTCTACCATGGCATCTTCTTTGTCCTTTCTAGATCAACTTATTCTGTTGCAACCCTCTTTGACCTTGTAAGGGCAGATCCCACTAATGGACTTCCTCACAAAAATGAGTAGAATGCTTCCACCCATTTCCGTTCTTTACTTGAGATCTAACTACCTCCTTTTGACCTAGGAAGCGGTGGCAACAACAACATGGGCCAATAGGTAGTGTGGTTCTTTCAAGTGCTTGGGTAGGCTATAGTGGTGGTGATAAGGGATGGACTAGATCTTTCCTCTTACCCTTGATTGGCTTGTGCCCTTCTCCACTAGATGTGCTTCTTGCTCTACTTGAGCTAATGCTTGGTTGATTGGTATTGGGTGGGGCTTCCAATGGGGTTTCTTCTTCTCTATGTGTCTCCTCCACTAAGTTTTGTACAGCCAAGTGATATTCTTCCTCTGCTTTCTTTTCCTTGGCTTCTCTTTCCACCACTTCAGCTTTTTTGGACTCCCCTGTGCCCATTTCCAATGTGTCTTCTTCTTTTGATGGAGTCTTTTCTTCTTCACCATGTTTCTTGGTGGTGTCCTTCTTCTTTTCCCCTTTTGCAGAGCTTTTCTCCTTGTTCTTCTCCTAGTCATCTTTATGTGGCTCTTCTTCATTCCTAGCCTTCTCTTCCTTCTTCTTTTTAATGGCTTCTAGCTTTGCTTATTGCTATGCATCTTCCACTCTTTTCCTCCTCTCTTTGCATCTTCTGCTCTTTTCCTCCTCTCTTCTTCGGTCTTCTTTTCCCTCTGTGTCCAAATCCTTTGTTTCCAAGTGTGGTTTGGGACCCTTCTTCTTCTTGTGTTTGCTCCTGTCATCCTTGATCATTTGATCATGTCTTGCTTATCATGTCTTGTGCTAAGAACATGGTTGTATCCTCTTGGATGCCTGCTATCACCTCTTTGGGCATGTTGGGATCATTCAATGCTTCTTCAATGATGACCATCAATTGTTGAGATGGCAAGCTCAACACGTGCAGGCATTGATGATGGACTGCTTGGCTAGATGAGTCTGCACGTCTACACTTAGCACGTTGGTGGTCATTATGACACTCACATGGCTACTGACTTATCACTTATTATATTTAGGTTGTTACACCTACCTACAGCTGGCAAAGATATAGCACCAATTGATTAGTATAGTCAGTTATGCACTATTTGACTTAGAAATCCACTTTCCTTTATGTTGTATCTTATCTATACTTTGTGTACATTGTATAGTGTGGAAGAAGAAGAAAAAATCAGCAAGAAAACGTTTTGGCCTCCATCTCTCTTCTTGTGTTCTTGAGTGAGCTTCCTCTTGTATATACAATGTGTTTGGTGCAGCAGCTGAAGCAAAGTCCCCCACCATGCGATTCTTGACACGGTATCAGAGCCGCACCACTCAAAGAGGCTGATTTTGAAGGCTGAAGTGAAGGAGAAGAAGCAAGGTTCGAGCAAGCAACCAACAGGTAAGAAGCTCTCCCATTCTTCCACTCTCTCTCTTGGATAGTGCCGGAAGCAAGGTTGAGCAAAAATCTCAGATTGCTGTGAGATTTGGTGTGCGAGTAGAGCACTATATATTCTACAAGGTGTGCAAAAATATACAGTTATTTTGGGTATCTGAGGCCGTTTCAGTTCCCATTTTAGAGCCGCAAGGTTGCGGACATCAGTTTTTTTCCAAGGTACACTGTGATTTCGACTGTATTGTGACTGAAAGTGGGTGCACATGTTACATATTTCAAATCTATAATTTTTGAGGTGTTTGCAGGAAGCAAACATAAGGTTTATCTGCAAACAGGTTGCGGATTACATGTACTATTGAGCAATCAGTGAAAAAGGTTGCTTGGTGTATTGTTGTGCACGTATTGTGAAAGATTGCAGAAGACTAGCTTGTTGTGTTGTATCCTTATTTGTGATAATGGCAGAGAACAATGGAAATCCCATTATTGAGAAGCTCGACAAGAAAAACTACCCTTCATGGAAGTTCCGTGTGACGAACTTCCTCATTGGAAAGGGCCTTTATGAGTTTGTTTTAGGTGAAGAAAAGGAGCCAGAGCCTGGGTATCCCTCCGATTGCAGATGAATTAAAAGCATGGAAAGAATGGAATGTGAAAGACAAAAAGGTGATGTACTGGTTATTTGCAATCATTGATAATATGATGTTGGGACATATCAGGAATGCAAAAACTTCACATGCAGCTTGGACAATTTTTTAAAACATGTTTTCAGTAAATACAAAGGCACAAAAGATTCAACTCAAGCAAGAGTTGAATGCCTTGAAGAAAGGAAAAATGTCTGTCAATGAGTATGTGTTGAAGGTGAGGAGAATTGCAGATGCTTTAGCAGTGATTGATGCAATGCCTGATGATGATGATTTGGTTTCATCCACTTTGAGTGGCCTTAATAATGAGAAGGCATGGAAATAATTTGTTACTTCAATATATGTACGTAAGCCATTTCTAGATTTTGATGAATTGATCTCTCTCATGATTACCGAAGAGATCAATATGTAGGGTGACTCATCTGAAAAAAATGGTGAGTAGGTTCAAGCATTTTACTCAAGTTCAAGAAGGGGACGTGGTAGATCCTCTTCGAGAGGCCATGCTATGGGACATGCTGGTGATAACCAACAAAACAAGTTTAATCAGCAATTTGGTGAAATGCAAGTTTCAGGAGGCTGAGGAAACTTTAGAGGTAGGGGGAGCTCTAAAGGAAGAGGTGGATGACAGGATAGAGGTTCTAGATCTGCTATTGTTTGACATTATTGTGGCAAAACAGGTCATATTGCAGCCAATTGTTATGCTAAGAAGGATGATATTCGCAGTGGTAAATTGCAGCAAGGAAACTATGCATCGTATTCACGACAGAATGAAGACAAAAATTAGCATCTGTTTGTTATGTAGCATATGATGAATGCAGTTACAGGAAAGGGGACACATGATGATGTATGGTATGTCGATTCATAGTGTCTTCATCTAACAAACCTAGGTCCAAGTGGTCTCATAGCTATGTGTGTTCGTTTTCCATAGCATCAACTTCTTTGTTGGATTTTTTTATTATGGGTTTAAGAATTAGGTGCCTTGAGATTGGAGTTTTGTAGGAAGAATACTCTGTAAGTGTCAGAACCACACTTGGCATGGACATTTTGACTAGAGGTTAGCTTGCCTACTTGTTTCTATTTGGCCTTCTAAGCTTGTTGCAAGTCATGCAACATTTTTTTACCTCTCTCACTAGAGCTGGTGATAGATGAAAACCTCAGTGATGGTGTAGGCCCCTTGGCCGAGGCTTGGGAACCCTTGCTACAGTTGTTACTACTTTGATATTTGCAAGAGTGAGATGGATACATTGGGTCACACAGTCAACATTGCATCGAGTTTGTTCCTTGAAGGTTCATCCCAATAGTGTTTCCTATCCCACTCCCTCAGTGTTAGTTTTCCCCCATATAGGTTAATTTTTATCGAGGTCGAGATCAACTAGGGTTACTTGCTAGTCATTGTACCTGAGTATGTTATTACCAGCACCTTTGTTTATCAATTCATCAAGAACATGGTCCTTTTTGGTCATAATAGACAACTACAAGTAGGTTGGTGCAATGGTTTCCTCATCTTCAGGGTCAACTTCAATAATTGATGCTGTTCGTATGCTTACGGGTGGCATCAACATAGGGAGTTCATGTAGTGGGTGTACAAGTGGGTAGTATTTCTTAATGCGACTTTTGTTGAAGAATTATATGCCCTCCCCATCTAGGGTTTCCAGCTCCACATTGCTGGTTCTACTAATATGACGGGTCCTAATCCACAAAACTTCATTTTTTGCTTATGACTCATGATCAAATAGAGTAACACTAGGTCACACAAGAGCTACTAGTAGTCCTACATCAACTTTGTTGGTCACATATCGTCTGGGTGGTTGGGTTTCCATCCATAGGTCAACTATGGCAAGGTGGTTTCATCTACCTGGAAATGAGGTTCTTGGCCTTTGGCTAGTTGTTAGTTGTATGTAGGTTGCTGAGGAGGGTAGCTTATACTAGATATCTCATGGTCCTCATAATCTAGTAAAGATTGTCCAATGTGTGCTTGAGCCTCTTTGACCCCATCCCCTCACCTTCTCCATGATCTCCATTTGATGTCTCAAGTCAAAATACTCCCTTATCTTAGCACTCCTTTTCTATTTTTGGTGCAAATATTGGTACTTGCCTTCCCAATGTTAGCATTATAGCATTGTCGCTCTTCAAATTAATCTTCCTTTCCACACTCTTCTTATTTCTAATTTCATTCTTTTTGCCAAGAGATGAAACATCCATATTGCTAGGCCCAGGCGCACTAACACTCGGGTCTACTTGGCTTGTACCCTAATCATCACATTAAGTGGTATGAATGTTGCGTTATCATCAAGAGTCTCTATTCCAAACAACCCTAAGTGAACTAATGGCATGTTTGAGCCACTTGTTGTTGATGCTTTTCTTTTAGGACAATCTGCATACAAGTGTGTTATGTTGCACTCAGAGCACACCACAATGCTTTGTCTTTGTTTGTTTGTTCTTTCTTAAGGCATCAGGAGGAAATGTGTTTAGGATGACCACAATTCTATCATGTTACTGATTCTTGTGACTGCATTCCTCCATATCCTCATCCTTTTCCTCTACCCAATGTCATCATCGAGATAGGCCTATAGTCCATAAGGATTGGGTTTCCCTCTTCATCATATGAGATGTAGGGGTTCACATAAGGCTCCTCCTTGAGTGATTCTTCTACATAATGCAATAGAGCATCACTCTGTGACAAAGTGATGATTGGCAATGGGGGTCTAGGTATGCCGATTAAATTAATATCTGCCCTCGGTGTAGCTAGTCTTTGCTCATTAGGTGTTGGAAGATCTAATGAAGCTCCTCCACCAAATTGGAATGGGTGATTCATCATATACTATGGCTAATAAGGTTGCTGGTATGGCAAGCATCAAGGAAACCTATGATGGATAGCTTCATGCCCGTACCGATGACAATTAGTACAAGTCCTAGGTCTTGGTTTAGGATACTCTATTAGCAAATGATTCCTACCACAATGCACACACTAAATGTTTATTCTAGTAAGTCTTGCAAGGTGTCTTGAAGCTTGATAATCTCTAGCTTGAGGTTAGATGTCTCTTAAGAGAAATCCACAATCTTGCATTTTTTATATGCTTTAGATGTTGCTTGTTCACTCTACAAATGGGGACCTTTCACTATGGATAGTGATAATTCCTATCGATTGTGTAGCTTTGTTGCTTCTTTCGTTTAGCATATTGTCTAGTCTTATGGCTTCATCAAACACATTAGCAAAAACATCTCGTTGCAAACTTTAGTTGCTAGCCAAAGCCTTATAAAGTTCTTCATTTTTTATCCCATTGATAAATACGTTGATACCGCCCTAGCTGTGGGTCTCTCAAGTTTTGGAATCCTCTTACAGAGACATCTCACATGAATGACAGTCTATAATTTCTTCTTTGTCATTCTGTCTCACATTCATGAGCTTGAATATTAGGTTATCAGAGTACCTAGCCTTCAAGAAGCACTTGATAAACAAATTCTTGAGAGTATCAAAGTTTTTATTTTTCGTGTCATTGAGGCTTGTGAACCAAGTTTGGCCTTTTTCCCCAAGGCACAATCTAAAAGCTTGCACTCTCTTGTTGGAATCCATGATGTTGTTTGCCTCGCAAACTTATTCAAACTATTCAATGAAGCTATAAGGGTCATCCCCTACCTTATACTTGTCAACTTGCTTCGTGGGACAATTGGTATCTTCGTTTGGCTTCTATTTCTAGGTGTTGCCCCCAAGTTGGTCAAAAGTGTTGTAGTTAGTGCAACACTACCCTTTTCTATTGAAGTTTGGTCTAGCAATCTTTTGAGTAGGAGTTTGGATGGCTACATTAGGTGTTTCTATCTCACCCATCTCCTCTCCTAGATTGGTTCCTCCTACTAGATCCAAGATGCATTTGATTTGGCTTAACTATGTCTCCTTTCTTTGCTTGTCTAGTCTTTGATTTCGTGTGAACCTTGCAACTTGCCTAATGAGATCCCTTCCAAGCTTCTTCTCAGCTTCTACATCTATTGTGATCCCTTCCACATCTCTTTCTCTATGGTCAACTCATTTGTTGTTGGTCATAGAGTGATATTAGCTTCTAGATATTTGTAGGGAATTCCATTGCATCAAACTCCAAAGAGTCAATATTTGAACTCATTCCTACCATGTTTTCTAGATAATCCTGGGTGACAAGCATCTCAATGAGGCCAATGAGCCTTGGCAAAGTACTAGGGGTTCCTATTGGGTGTTCCTTTCACGATTAAGATATTCTTTGTCTTGAGTCAATGTGGTGTAATGTTAGCACTTGCAAGTGCTTAAGCTTAGTTGCCTTGTGGCCCTCAATGGTTAAGTAGACTCTTCTTGTTCTCCCTTGTGTATGGTACTACTTGTCAAGGTCTGGATGTGTGCTATGACCTTCTCTCTTTTAGCACTCTTGCTAGTCAAGTTCCCTTGGTTTGGTTCTATCTTTGTCCTTGTTGCAATCTTCGTTATTCAGCAGGGTCTTAGGTCAAAGATGGGCACATTTTTAATAACTCTATGGTCTCACAAGGCCTAGGAGGTCCTTGAAAGTTCCCATGTAATGGTCCATGAAATGGTATGTCCTTTCTGTGGTTGGTTTCTTGTTAGTTACAATGTTCTTCTACCCAAGGGGTGCAAGCAATCCTTGAGACAAAATAAAGACTTCCAATGATCTCCATATCTAGGCTAAACACTTTCTCTTTGCACTATCACTTAAGGTGAATGTTCTTATCTTCATTCTTTGCCTCTAGTGCACTTTGTCTCTAATGACAAGTTGTGTTCCCCTTAACACCTTTGTGTTTATTCAAGAGTGTTCTCTCTCCTTTCAAGACTTCTTCTAGGTTTCTACTTGCATATTGTTTTGTTCCTCACTCTAGGAAATACTCTTCTCTTGTGTTTGACCAAGTGTTTCCTTGTTTCCTTAAAGTCTCAAAGCTTTGCAAGTTGTTCCAGTTTGCCACTTCAACGTGTTTGTGTTGTTCTCTCTCTAAGCACCTAATTTGGTATACTACTCAAGTCTCCTCGTTAGGCATCCTTGTGACTTCTATTTTCCAAGGTTGACTCAACAATTGTTAACAAGATACCTGTGGGTGCAGCCTATCAAGGCATTATTCTCAAGATCACTTAATGCCTTGATCCAATATCAATGTTAATGCTATACTCTCCAAGGGGTAATTGGGGATGCTAGTGTGTGTGTTATCACAACACCTCTCTTTCCTAGATGAAGTAGTGGTTAATGACTTCATGGTCATGCATACTCCTTCAAAGTGTTCGTGATGGAGGTTTGGCTCTTTGGTTCTTTTCCTAGCAATATGTGTTGCTTGTTGTCAGTTGAGGTGGAAAGCTATACTATGGTCTTGCGATGAGATGTGATTCTGACTTTTTGACCTCAAATGACAAGTTCTTCAAGATATACCACCCCCTTTCATGGAATTTGATAATCACAATCTCCAGAGTGGCACTTAGGGTCACTTCTTCGCCTACATGTCGGATCTATCGTGCATCTTTTTGGTGTCCAAATTAGGACAATCTTAGTTTCCTTGGAGCAAAATTAAAATTTCTTGCAAAAGGTGATCGATATGCAACACAACTTTTCAAAAACACAGAAAGAAAATAAGGATTTAAAGGAGTACCTTGTGAGAACAACCACTCATTGTCAAGAGTTTTGAGGGCACAATCTATTTTCAGTTGGGCTCTCGCACTATTGATGATTGACTCCCAAGCACTCCAATTCTTTAGTGGAAGTGTGGTTTTAATGGAAGTTCCTAGATGATGTGTATACATGATTATGGATACCACATTTGTGTTATATGTTCCCAAAGGCACTTGCTTTTGTAGTTTGTGTGCTTTTAAACACACCAAGCATGCTCTTGCAAAAAGCAAGCGTGTGAAACACTCTTTGGAAACTCCTAGAAGCTTTCAAGGAGCTTCTATGGCATATTGATAATCCAAATAGCATTGGTGAGGATGATTGATTTGAGGTAGTGTTGGACATCGGTTGGTGGTCTGAGAGGTGATGTTGGGTATCGTTGGTCCAATCGCTATGCTTCACAATTGCTTCGAACACATGCAACAATGATAATGGTGATTCCAATCAATGACTTTGACAATTTGCCCGACAAAGATAATGGTGGTGATGATTGTCACTCTTATGTCAATGCAATAAAGCTGATGGCTTGATGATTATGTGATGATGCTCCAAGTGAACACAATGTCCTACTGTCTAAGCATCAAGAAGAGGATGATGATGGTGCAAGCATGGTAGTGATAATGACCCAAATATGTTTGCTTTGAGTGACAACTCCAAGACAAGAGGGTGGTGATCACAATGAAAGTAATGCTCCAACAATAATTGTATTGACCCAAGTGTTAATCTGAATACCGTGAGTGTGTTGGATTTTCGACAATGATCTAATAGTGATATTCCAAGCTTGGTCAAGGGTGGTATCTCCTATTCTACTCAGTGTTTCAACAAGTCCTGATGTTTCTCTCCTAGTGTGATAGTCAGTGTTTCAACAAGTCCTGATGTTCCTCTCCTAGTGTGATAGTCACTCACTTAGAGTTCTCTCCCCATAGCACAATGCAAGATGTTACCCCCATCTACTCCCAATAATCAAAATTATCAATACAATTGAGCATACAGTTGGCTATGGCTTGTTTTATAAAAAAGGAATCAAGCCTACATTGTTTGGATACTCAGATGTAGACTGGGTAGGTAGCTCTATGGATAGAATATCTACTAGTGGCTATGCATTCTCATTTGGTTCAGCCATGGTAAGTTGGAGCAGTAAGAAACAACCTATAGTTGCTCTATCAAACATTAAATCAGAGTATCGAGGCATTGCATTGGCAACATGTGAGCAGACATGCCTGAGATTGATCTTATATGACATGGGGATAGAGATTGATGGTGGAGTCATTATGTATTGTGACAATGTTAGCAGCATTATGTTGGCAAAGAACCCAGTCTACCATGCAAGGACAAAACACATAGAAGTGCACTCTCACTTCATTAGAGAAAAAGTCATTGATGGAGAGGTTGACTTGGTCCATGTCAAAATAGATGACGAAGTTGTTGATATCTTTACCAAAGCATTAGGTAAAGATAAGTTTGAGTACTTCAGGAGTGCACTTGGAGTCTTATGTGTGCAAGCTCATTATGAGCTTCAAGGGGAGTGTTGATAAATATGACATATCCTAAGTCATATCCTATGGTTGTATGTATCTAAAGTAGAAGCATATGTAAAGTGTCCTTAAGTTGAGGGTATCTATCACTTTGAGGATACCACTTATAGTAGTCTATGAGGATGGAAGAAAAGAGAGATATAGAAGAAGATGAACATGATAAACGATAGAGCCTGTTGAGATATCGAGCTCCACTCGTGATACGCCAGGGTGACCGTTGTGTATTTATGTCACCGACTTGTCAGTTGCAGACGCGGTTGGTACACCGCCCATGAATAATAGCTACATGATAGCTATCCTTATCTACTCTAGTTCGTGGCTCAGTTAGTATGCCACCTTAGTTAGTTGAGTTTGGTTTGAGACCCATATATAGGGTTCTTCTATTTCTTTGTATTTGAGTTCTTTTGGCTTACACAACTAAGAAGAGGAAAACTGTTTTCAGCCTCCACCCTTGTGTGTATTCCCCCATTGTGCAAGCAAGAAAGCTTCAAGTGAGACTCCTTCCTTCTCTCCCACAATCTTGACATGGTATCAGAGCCTTGTTCATGGTAAGGAGCTCAAGAAAGCAATCCAAGCTCGCGGTGTTCTGGTAAGAGGAGCAGTGTTGCTTTCATTTTTTGTTTTGGGAGCAGATCTCTGCAGGTAGCACATCCGGAAAGTGCAGGAGTGCATTGTCTCAGGTTGAGACGCCCTTCGTTGTGCAGCCACTGTTCTACAGGTCGGTGAAAAGTTACTGTAGAAATTGCATCGTATGCTTGTGCGCAAAGACATTGGGAGTTACAGAATCATCCTTGGTTCCTGTTTATGCAAAATCGTCACTAGGAAGTGACTGTGTGGTCAAATGTTCGGGCACGACCCTCAGAAAGCCTCGGTGTTGGCCCGAGATAAGAAAAGAGAAAAAGGGCGCACCATTAAAATGTGGGAGCGCCCCCGAATCTTTGTAAAAGAGTGCCAGGCTCGCTCCTGTGCAAAGTGTACGTATTAATTGGGAATAGGATAAATTAGAATGGTGGAAAATGGGAAAAAGGGCCTAGGCTATGGCCGGCCATATAAAAGAGAGAAAAGGGGATGACCGCCCAAAAAGGATTTAGAGCTTTGTATATAAAGTTGAAAAGTGAATGAGAAGCTTATTCTTTGGTGTGTGGCAAAAAGAGTCTTCTTCTTCCTCTCTTCTTCTCTCCTTCTTGCTTGTGTGTGCTCTTGAGAGAGGGAGTGTGAGAGTGTGAGGGAGTGAGTGTGTGTGAGAGTGAGGGATCAAGAGGGTGAAGCTCTTCACCATCTCCTCTTCTCTTCTTCTCTTCTCTTCTCTTGCGCGCGCGGCTATGGAGGATGGAGCTTGGAGATGGAGGAGGCTTGAGGATGCTTGAGCTAGCATCAGGAATCGTGGAGCTACCGGAGTGCAAGAGAGAGAAGGGTACTCGATCGAGCATCAAGATAAGCTCACTACACTTGTAGGATCGACGGTGCGTCGGCTATGTGAGAGGTAGCCATTAGTGCTCGGCTTGGAATGCTTGAAACAATAAGCGGTCCATGGGTTTTGGCGGTTGAATGAGAGCTCCCACATTTTGGTTTTGTTGCCGGGACCAACGGATTCAAGCTTGAGCACTTGCGCCCCTCATATCGAGCATCGAAGTAGGGTATTCATTCCCGAAACGGAGCTTGAGATAGGTAGGAAGTTGGGTGTTTTTTATCTTCAAAATAGGTAAGTATTTTGGGATATTCTGGTTGTTTGATAATTGAAAAACATGGAGAAATTAGTTCAGTGTTTTGCTTTTGATTTATGTTGTGTTTAGAGTAGGTTAACAGTAGGAAATCACACCCTAGAGGCAGAGGGTTTGCTGCTGTAAAACAGGGAGAAAATAAGGGAAAACAGGGGGAAAATGGAGGAAATGCACTTTTGAATGTGTAGGAATTGCTAGGAGAGTGATCTGTAGCATCCGGGGAATGACCAGCAGGGTTATAAGTTCTGGAAGGGCAAGGGAATTCTCATTTGCAACCAGGTGAGAGAGAGAGAGAGAGAGAGAGAGAGAGAGAGAGAGAGAGACAGGGAAAGAGAGAGAGATTGGGCGACCGTTCGATCGATCAGGGCACGGCGTGACATTGCATTCGGCGATCCCCAGGTACATAGATTTCTCCTCCACCACTCCAATATCATTATTAGTGAATTTTGTGGTCAATAGTCATCGATATCTTGAGATTTTGGACAAATTCGTGCTCGAAAGTGCGTCGGGCCGACGGAATCGGACACCCGACTCAGTGTCTGATTCCCAGAATCGGACGCTCGGACAACCATCCGATCGGACCAACCCGTCCAACTCGAACACTCGGACACTCGGACTCGGACGCTCGGACTCGGACGCTCCAACTCGGATGCTTGGACTCGGACGCTCAGACTCGGACCAACCCCGTCCGATCGGATGAATTAGGACACGTTAGCAATCGGACCACCCTGTTTGGTCCAATTTCCAGAATCGGACCAGCCCATAATCGGACCACCCAGAATCGGACACTCGAACCAACCCCATCCGATTGGACCACTTGTCCGATTTTCTAAAATCGGACACCTAACTCCCGTCCGATTTTGAGACTCGGACTACTCAAACTTGGACCCACCTGGTTCGATTCCTAGAATCAGACAACCGGTAAATCGGACCACTAGAATCGGACCACTGGTAAATCGGATGTCTGATTCCCAAAGTGGGACACACCAGCAAAAAAAAAAGGGGAAAACATCAAAACTTGACCCCCACGAGCGACTGGAAGCACAACCCGCTCCAGGATGACATGGCGAATGCCTTGTAGGCAGTTCTCGACGTAGGAGTCAAGACCAAGGGACAGTGCTGCAGCACTCCCCAACGACCTACCCCCTAGTGAACGGTAAGAAGCAACGCAGACCCTAGAACCCACTAGAACGGCCAGGACTTGAGCAACAAAGCCTATCATGCCCGAAACGAGCGAGAGTGAGTAAGACGTCAAGGAATTGCTTGCGGCACTCACATTGAATTTTCGCACTTGAAGTACACTTAAAAAAAACTGAAAGCCTGATTGGGCACAAGTGCACGAGAAACGACACACTCACCCAGTGACCATAACTTGAGGTTTGTATTCAATAATCAAAGGAAATCACTCAGATAAATCACTCAAGGAACCCACCAATAGGAGAGGACCCAAGACATAGACAAACAAGTGAAGCGCATGGTAGAACCAAGCAAGGAGTGTCAACGACGACGATCTGTCACGACTATTCAACATGATTGACAGTGCAACGGGGCGCAAGAATTCGACCATGATGGAAGAAAGCTCAAACCATCGGTCTAATGAGGAGCTCGATTTGAGTGTATTCCTAGATGCTATACAGCAGATGGTGAGCAGTTACGACACGCTGTCGTCGCGTTAAGAGTTGGAGGTCTACCACCGGGGCTTTTAGTGCAGAAGAAGAGTTTGGGATTCAAGATTTAGAAATGAAAATGGATTGGGTTTTAATAAGATTCGGAGTTTAGAAAGAATTTAGGTACGGAAGAGGAATTCAAGCCTTCTCACTTTGTACTTAGCATACATGAACTGAAGGAATAAGACTAACTTGATTACATCAAATGCCTCAGGATGCATACATCATTTCATAAAGGATATTTTTAGATTTCTAATTCATGTATGAATGTCAAATGCAAGCTCTAATGGCATTTATTTCATGTACATAGATGGATTTCAATCCTTTGGGTCAAGTATATTGTTGATAGAATCAAATGCATCCAAGATTTGGGCCAAAGATACACGAAATGAATGGGAAAAGAATAATTTTAGCTTCGGCCCTGTTTTAAAACAGAAAATTCCAGCCCATAAACAAATTCAAAATGAGTGCATAAACTCAAGAAGAAGCACTTTTGATCATCTATGAACAATGTCCTGACGAAAAGAGATTATTTTCCTCTACTACAACCATAAAAAACCCATGTTTGCTCATAAAAATAGATCAAAATAGTGGGTTGCCCTGTTTATGATTGGTTATTTCAGCCCATAACAGTCCATAAGTCTTCAATATCCTCACCCTTTGCTTGCCCCAAAGTCACTCAAGTACTTGGGCACAAGTCGGGCTTCATTGGACCAAGAATAAGGTAGAGAAGATGAGAGAAGTCATGCATAAGAGCAGGCTGAATACTCTTCTCTCAGATTTCCCCTCTTTTATAGACAGTTTCAGCATACATTTTTGTCAGACCAAAGAAGCAGAGAAGTGGAGCTCTCACCATGTTTACATCTTCAGTAGTTGGGCTTGTTAATCTTCAGTTTGCATGCTCCATTTCATGCATCTCAGCTCCAGCTTTCTTCCAGTCTTCCTCAGTCAGTGCAGCTCACATTTTGCGTCGAAAAATGCGGGTTGCTCTCTGCTCTAACCCTGGGCAGTTTTTGACCACCCTAGGTCACTTGCTGGTCACCTAAGTCAGTTACTTTTGGTCCCATGTGGACCTAGTGGACTTTTGACAGTTTTTGGCAACATTTTTGGGTTTTGTCCATATTTTTGTACCTGAATTAATGTGATTTATCCAGTAGATTGACAATTAGTTCCAGATGTCCAAGTTATAGGTTCCCATAGACTTATTTTTCATAAATGTACATGGTATAACTGCAAATTATATGCTAAATACAAAAGAACTTGTATAACTAAGGTAGATATTGGATAATAATGCCTAAATTTTGTATGCAAATATCTCATATAATTCCCAGTGAAACTCTTCTGAGTTCATAAGAATCCCATGATTTATATCATGAATAGTAAACTCTTTGACATCGCATGCCCGGTACGAGCACGGTGGCAGGACAGCAAATGCAATCATTGTAGACCTAGAGGAGGAGAGAAGGCTAGCCCGCAAGGCATTGCAGGGCATAGCTGATTATAATAGGGATCAACAGGCTAGGAGCCAAAGGCAAAGTATGGAGCTGCATGAGGTGCAACGAGTGCTGAACTTGGCTGACCGAAACCGAACAGACCATGAGAAAGTGCTAGAAGGAGACCTGACATTGAGCGAGCTCCTCATGAAACGGCTGCTCGATAACACCGCAGTAGAGCAGAGTGCCACCGCACTAGCGACATCTATGCTTGCAGGATTAGGGGCAAACCAGGGCTCAAAGAGCCAGGCCAAAATACCGATTGTTGCCAAGTAACTCGACAAGTACCAACCGCATGACGATCCATACAGCTTTGTTGAGCAGTTTGAGCAAGTTTGCGAAGCCAACGGCCTCAACAACCAGACTCAACGTTCGCAAGCATTTGGGCTTTTCTTAGGCGACAAGGGTAGGACGTGGTATACAAGCCTGGATGTCGTGGAACAAGCCAACTTCAATAATCTCAAGGATCTCTTCGTCAAGAGGTTCACCGAGCTTGGATACTCCGATAACCTGCTAGTACGCTTGATGAATGTCAAGCAGAAAGAGAAGGAGGACATCCGCAACTACGTGACCCATGTGAGAAGTCTCTTTAAGAGAATCCCTCTAGGCAAGCGACTGACTGACAGAGCAGTTTCAACTGTATTCATCAGGGGAATCAGAGACGAGGAGTTATATAAGGCATTGGCAGGCAATTCAAGCTTGCAGCGGGACGTGGTGGCTAGAGTTTTTGAGGAAGCCATCAGAGTCGATGACTAGCTGAAAGAGCGGAGCTCTAGGAGCTCAAATCTAGAAGAGACCAACCCGCGAAGCTTAGAGAGAACGTCAGCCTCTAGTGAGCGGTCAAACCCATCATCCCAAGATAAGGGGAAGGCCATCGAGACAGACCAAGGCTTGGCTGAGGTCAAGATGGAATTAGCCAAGATACAAGACATGTTGAGATGACCAACACGCCCGCACATCCAGTGCATGTACTGTGGCGGAAACCACTTGCCGGTCGAGTGTCAAGACCCTAGGTCAAGACCTTGCACTAACTGCGGTAGGTTCGTCGGCCACGATATTGCACATTGCATACTACCATGAAGACTTCCATACTCGCAACCCTACGGCCAGCCTTATCTAGCTAACAGGCCACAACCATTCTTCGGAAGGGGAGTCCCATTGGCTCTACCCACGCCTAACGATATGAAACCAGCTGTCCCTAGAATGGACATAAATCCTACAGGCATTCCTAGACCGCCTTGTCCTTATGTGACCCACCCACCGAGTGACGATCCAGTACACTACGTGGAGGAGCCGAATGATGAAGAGACCTACATATACCCTTACATCTCGCATGACGACGAGGGCAACGCGGTCCTCATGGATTATCGACCCGTGCCGGTGATAGCGTTAGGATGAGGATGGGGTAGAGGCCTAGGAGGGCAGCTATAGGATCCAGTCACTTGTTGGACTTGCGGACACCCCGGTCATGTCTCATCACACTGCCCTGAAAGAGAGCAGCAAAACAGGAAGAAGGCTGACCAAAGGTGCATTGAGTGCGGAATCACCCATCTTTTCATTGACTGCCCAAAGCGGAAGCTGTCCTCTAGCTTAGCTAACTTTCCATCCATCCCATTGGGGCTGTTTGGTGTCGAAAACCCCGATGGGGAGGCCACACCTATTTCCTTGCAAGTTATGACCCGAGCCCAAATGAAGCAGGCCGGCATCTCTCTGCTAGGACCTAGCAATCTTGACGCAACCTCAATAGGAAAGAAAAGCCGCAGGTGGAAAAAGAAGAGATCGAAAGCTAAGGTTGCATTAAAGACTGAGAGTGCTACGACTTTATCTACTGGGAAGAAAGTCTCAGACGCGGAGGCAAAGACTTCAGCCCCTAAGACAACCGAAAAGGGAAGCGCTAAGGTAGGGGAATACCCGCATCCAAAGCGATAATTAGAGGCCATAGAAAAGGTGAAGGAATGGGTGAGGGAGGCTCAACAGTATCTCAAAGATGCTGAACCCATCATAGAGGACAAGATCGATGATCTCTCCAGCATAAGCACACCAATGTCACCGCCGGCCGAAGCCATTGTGCCACAAGCAGTGCCGCTGAGACCAAGCCTAGATGCAACAGAGCCGCAGATCAGCCGTGGCCATTGGCCCGGAGAGTCTAGGCTAAAGGAAGGACGAGTATCTAATGATCTCTTGACCATGCTAGTGACCACCCCTGTAACACTTAGCCTGGGGGATCTGCTTAAGCAGCACCCTGCCCTATGGCAAGACCTTAAGCAGTGGGTCGAGGGATCACAAGAGCAGGTCACGGCAGACTCTCGAGACCAGGATGCAGAAACACAATTGCCAAGTTTGACGCTGCACTCCGTGCCTAGATCTTTGCATGTCAACGCCTTTTGGGAAGGCTTTAAGATGCACGCAGTCCTGTCGGTCCTAGCCCTGGGTGACACAACAAGGAAGGGAATTGTAGACATGGGAGCCGAGGTTAGTGTGCTTAGCCACGCAGTGCTGCAGACTTGGGAAAACCTGCCTGTCAAAGCTGCTAGGTTTAACGTCACACTAGCAAACGGTATGAGAGTGAAGCCATTCAAGGTCCTGAAGAATTGGCCAATGAAGATCGCAGGTGTCCAGTCCTCTGTCGACTTTATAATCATGAAGGGAGTGGACTACGATGTCCTATTAGGCCGACCCTGGATGCGCAATGCTAGAGTCATCGAAGATTGGGGTAACGGCTTGATCTTCCTTGGCAATAGAACTGACACCATAAGAATAGAGATGGACACTTGGAAGACCTCACCAGTCGACCTAGATGCCATCTCTGCTATGCTCAAAGGGAACACTCAGGTTAGGGAGCCCTATGGGTCCTTGACCAAGTATATCCCATGCCTAGAGGATGAGCGGGATTGGATGCACGTTCTCGCTACAATTGACCTGCCATTCTTAGACCATGAGGCGTATGAGCAGGCCATCAAAACGATTGGCAAGACAAACAAAGCACTCTCTATACCAGTCTACACATGGAGGCCTAAGCCTGTTACCTTCCAAGTGCCATCCAACAAAAGGGAACTCCAGGGGGTATTGGAATACCTAACGGACTAGCTAGCTGGCAACCCAGCTGCCAACTTCAAACCACTCCAGGATCTCTTAGAGGATTCCAAGTGGCAATGGACCAGGGTGCACGAGCTGAACCTCATGTATAACTGGGCCCTGGTTCCTGACCAACGACACAGGGCATACCAAGCCCTAGGAGACGAGGAGCAGTCGAATGACAAAGATTCCTGCGATGAATACGAAGACTGCCAATCCTTTAGTGATGAGAGTGAGGGTGAAGTGGATACCATAGAGTACAACACTGAAGGACGAGAAATTGAGTAGATACGAGCAGACGCCAAGCCGCAGAAAAGGCAGACCCTTAGACTAGAGCAAGGAGTCATGTGCATGAAATGTGATCGTGCATGGTTGGAATGTATAGGAGCCATAGACCTTGAGCAAGCAGGCCTAGCCCAATCAGGAACGACATCAATACTTAGAACCGAATTGCCATCCGAATTGCGGCCACCAGGGGAGACCACCTCTTCTAGCGAAGATGGAGGGTTTGACTCTGAATCGGAAGTTACTTCGGATAGCGACCCAGAGATCCCTAGGCCGCCCATGACTTACCCATCCACCTGAGGCGCAGAGGTCAAGGTAGGATAGGGCAAAGCACCCTAGGGATGCATGATCAGAAGAACAACGAAAGCTGCAGGACCTCCCTAAACGCTTCACTAAATTCAAAAAAGGGGATAGGGTAGTGGTTCTACTAGGTGCCAAGCGTCAAGGGCAGACGAGTGAACCAATCGAAGGACCAGCCAAGGTCAAGGAGGTAAACCTAGCCCTGGAAGGGGAGATACCCCGACCAGTGTTCATTGCCAATGACTTGACTGGTGAAGAAGAGTTGAGTCTTGTCGCTCTCTTGTGGGAGTACATAAACGTATTTGCCTGGTCCTTAGAAGAGCTACGGGGGGTAGATCCGAGTGTTGTGACTCACAACATACCCATGACGTCGGATGCAACGCCGGTCAAGCAGCGACCATACCCCATGAATCCAAAATACGCTCATGCTATCAAGAGGAAATTGACAAGCTGATGAGAGCTCGATTCATTTACGAAATTGAGCACACAGACTGGGTATCACCCATAGTCATTGTGATGAAGAAGAACAGCAAAATTCGAGTGTGCGTCAATTACAAGAAGGTAAATGCTGCTACAAAGAGAGACAACTATCCCTTGTCGTACACCGAGCACATGCTTGAGATGGTGGCAGGCAAGGAAGCCTACAGTTTTCTGGATGGCTTCTCAGGGTACAACCAGGTGCAAGTGCATCCTACAGACAGGCACAAGACCGCCTTTGCCACTGAGTGGGGCGTCTTTGCATACATAGTCATGCCCTTCGGGTTGACCAATGCCCCTGCCACTTTCCAACGCCTCATGTGCACCATCTTTAAAGACATGCTTTGCAAGGAGTTAGAGGTCTTTGTCGACGATCTGTGGGTCCATTCAACCTGGATCGAACACTTAGACAAACTCCGCGCAGTCTTTGAATGGTGCCGCTTATATCGTCTCTCCTTGAACCCCTTGAAGTGTCAGTTTTGGGTGAAGCACGGATGCATCTTAGGACACGTGGTGTCGAAGAACGGAATTTCCATTGACTACTCGAAGGTCAGGGTTATCGTTGACCTTCCACCCCCAATTAATTACAAGGGAGTTCAATGCTTCTTAGGTCACACAGGATACTATCAGTGATTTGTGCTGAACTACGCGCTGATCGCCAGGCCATTGTACAAGCTGTTGATTGTCTTCCAGTGGACCGAGTCATGCCAACGGGCATACGAAGAATTGAAAAAGGCTCTGATAACAGCACCAATTCTATGAGCCCCAGATTGGACCATTACCTTCCACATACACATCGATGCTTCTAAGTTTGCCATGGGGGCAGTGTTGTGCCTACCTGGTGGGCATAACCTAGATTACCCAGTGAGCTTTGCTAGCAGATAACTCACTGAGATAGAGATGAATTATTCGACAACAGAAAGGGAGGGATTAGCCATGGTGTTCGTCGTGAAGAAGTTCCGACGTTACCTATTGGCCACCCCTTTCATCTTCTTCGTGGACCATCAAGCCCTGCTCTATTTAGTGAACAAACCTTGTGCTACAGGATGCATAGCTCGATGGCTCCTCCTGCTCCTAGAGTTTGATTTCTCTGTGGTGGTACGAAAGGGAAAACATCATTACATGGCTGATCACATGTCCTGTATACCCACAGGAGAAGCCGCTGGATAGGGTATCATTGACGAGTTACCTGACGCCCACTTATTCCACATGTCCAGTGCGAGAGAGATCTATTTAAGGCTGATCTGATGCCATACTGGGCAGACGACATAGTCCAAGTGCTCGAGCACGGACTACCTGAGCGACCAATAGAAAATGCACGACTTAGGCGCTTGATCTTGAAGATCCAGCCCTACCAGCTGATTGTAGGCCAACTCTATAGGCTGGGGCAAGACGGATTGCTACGTAGGTGCATATGTGAGCATGAGATGCACGATGTGCTCTCAGAGGCGCATAGCGGCATTGCAGGAGGACACTTTAGCGGAGACACGACAGCACGGAAGGTGCTGCAGTCCCAACTATGGTGGCCCACACTTTTCCGCGATGCTAAGCGATTTGTCAAGCATTGTGACGAGTGCCAATAGAAAAAAGTCCCGATTCGTAAGGATAAAATGGATTTAACCCCAATTATTGCTCAGCAACCCTTCGAAAAATGGGGAATTGACTTCATAGGACCCATCAGCCCCGCGGCACAATACTCACAAGCCAAGTACATCGTGGTGGCCACGGATTACCTCACAAAATGGGCAGAGGCGAGAGCCACACGAAAAAACAACGCTAGGACGACTGCCAAGCTCTTATGGGAGCAAGTGATCTCATGCTTCGGTTGCCCCATCGAACTAGTTAGCAACCAAGGCATACACTTCATCAACGAAGTGATAGCACATCTCCTATCCACCTTTCTTATCATCCATCACAAATCCTCACCATACTACCCTCAGGCTAATGGCCAGGCAGAATCAACTAACAAAATTCTTATCAACATCCTGACTAAAGTAGTCTCAGCCTCACAGAGCGACTGGGACAACAAGTTGATGGCAGCCTTGTGGGCCTACCGCACAGCTTATAAAACGGTCGTTGGCCAAACCCCCTTTAGGCTGACCTATGGGACTGAAGCAATTCTACCATTAGAATTCTTTGTCCCTAGCCTGAGAATAGCACTCCAAGAACGATGGGAAGGGAAGGAAGCATGGACACAACACTTGGTCGAGCTGGAACGCCTATCAGAGACTCGTCTTCTAGCCACCCACGTGCTTATTTGCGAGAAAGCCCGATGCAAGAGCTGGTTTGACAAGCATGTCAAGCAGTGCGAGTTTGAGCAGGGTGACTTAGTGCTCCTCTACTTAGTTAAAGGATATAAGCAAAAGATGAAATTCAGAGGTCTCGGACCCTTCAAGGTTCGGGCAATCAGTCAAACCGGTAGTGTCGAGCTTGAGACCCTGGACGGTGAAGGAATAGGCTTCTTCAATGGCAGGTGTGTTAAGAAGTACTACCCTCCCACTCATCCTTTGCATGAGCCACCAATGTTAGAACCGCCGGTCAAAATACGAGCAGCCACAATCACTGAAATCAATGAGGATGAGGAGGAAGCTGTAGAACCCGCCTACCTCCGTGTCACGGTCACTGCCAAGCAAACATACTCCTTCAACGCCTTGATTGATGAGGGAGCATATTTCAATGTCTTAACGCACAAGCATTGGATCCAACTTGGCAAACCACTACTTCAACCCACAACTGCCAAATTAAGCCCATATGGGGCTCAATCTTATGCACTTCTTGGCAAGTGCAGAGTCGTCGTTTCTATCGAGTCTGAGACTGTTCCAATGTTGTTTTACGTGTTGCCGAGTGCACGGACGCAGGCATGGAGTCACTGCTTAGGCGAACCTTCAAAAAGCAGACTCACTGCAATGTTGATTATGAATCGCAGCGCATCCACCTAGCAATCGGCAACGTGCGCATTGTCATAGCCTTCAGCAAGGGCTGCATAACACCATCACCATCCGCAGGGCCACCGATAGAAACATCCGTAGGCAAGATTAAGGAGGGGGGTAGTGCGCGTCTGCCGCTCCCCGATTCCCATAAACCGCAGATCGCAGCAACCAAAGTAAGGGCCCAACAGTCTCGCTTCCAATGGGTGCCTAAACAGCCTCGAGAACCGCCTAGGACTAGATGTGCCTGTCTGCATAAGACCCACAACTCTAAATCTAGGAGGCCAAGATGCAATCACCGAAAGCACCGCGTGATTAAGTAAATATGGGTCCCTAAAACCCTCTTGCGTGCGCAAGGCTACTATGAGGAAAATGCCTCACTGTGGATCCCTAAGGCCCCTACGGCCAAAGGCACTAGTCCTACGCCACCCTCAAGCCTAATTAGCTCACGTCCCCCAACACCTCAAGACCATAGGCTGCAGTGCTCTCCAGAGCCCCAGCCATCCGACTCCTCTATGCTTCGGCCCAAGAGAGTCGCATAAACCTATCGGCCCAAGCAACGGCCACCGCCACAAGTGGCATCCTCCGACCAAGTCAACCCAACTCTCCGCAGCAAAGCTGCCTGCAGCAGCCCAGTTGCTGCGACTGACCCTAACCCACCCACCTTGCAAACAGCCTGGTTGCAGGCTCAAGGGGACTTCCGACCGCAACTATGTACTGTCATGACCTCTAGTTCTAGCAAACCTCAACCACCCGTCGGCCTTACACTCTCCTATGAACGGAAGTCATTTCTGGTGCTGGCCGCTGACCTTGCAGAGGACACCGGAGATGATGTGGTGGACTGCATCAAACGGCTCGATTCCACCTTTGTGTTGCTAGCCCTCAGGTATGACCGCTTGGACTTGGGTCTATTAGCGGAACCCTTTGCAACAGAAGTGCACAATATGCCTTGCTCTTGGGAGACTTTTGAATTCGCCTTTGCACAGGCTTCTCGCTCTACTGCTGAGTTGCTCGCTAGCGAGGTCTCCAAAGAGCAAGCCATTAAGGAATGCCTCATCACGTCATATGATCCAGGACCACTTCTGCTATCACTGACCAAGAGATCACAAGGTTATCCCACCTTGTGTGTGGATCACCCTTCTTAAGGCAGTGGTACACTCTTAGGTTGCAATGGGAGGTTGACGGATGTCGCATAATGACCAACGATGAACAACGCCGAGCCATCAAAACGGCAGAGTATGATCCCACCTACGTCACGCCTACCTCGTATAGAGTGTTAACTAATCTTCGGGGTCGACCCATGGATGAGCATATCATGGGGCATCCCTATCTTGACTGCCTCTTAACAGAGGAAGAGCTCCACATCGCAAGTGGAGTCGACTCTGGTGACTTCCTCACAGATGTCCTCACATACATCACGCACGTAGGGATTTGACCCTTTGATCTGGACCGTGCCGCTCAAGTGGAATATAACCCCAACTTCTACACTTGGCTCCTGCACAAATATAGCGACGACCTTTCTACTGAAATCCTTGGCCTCGCAACCTCCAATCCTGGGACGGATTCTTCTTTTCCAAAGGGGGAAGGGGTAATAAGGTGGAATGTAGTGGAATGTAAAAAATAAACAAAATAGAATCTAAAAAGTAAACCAAGTGTGAAACGTTTGTTAAATTTGAAATGCAAGGGTAAGAGGTGGTGGTAAAAGTCTTAAAGGCAAAGTTAAGGCTATGTTTAATAAAATCTGCTATGCTTTTATTCTTCTAGCAAATTAGTTGTCAAAAGCACTAAAAATGGAAATACTGAACGTGCAGGTGGCGATCATGGCAAGCCAGGACAAAGCGGGCAAGCTCCCTATCTCGGAGGAGGAACAAGTAAAGTACGGCCTCACAGTGGAAATGAGAGCTTTCAACCAGTTAAAGTTCCGCCACGTCTTTCAACCTTCAAGACGTGGCCATCGAAGAGCCGGCGGTATGCCAAATCATAGAGCAGTGCCACTTGTAGAAGTACCTGGACGCAGTGGGCCGGAGGGTAGATTACACCCAGTGCGCTGATTTCTTATGCACCTTCAATAGGAACAGGGGCACCATCACGGTGCGCGACAATGAAGCCATTAGATAGGTGCAGATTGAGCTGATCCCCTAGTTGGTGGAAATGGCACTAGGGCTGCCGAATAAGGTGGAAAGGAAGCCGAAAAGAGACATCTAAGCCATGTTGGGGATGAACAAAGTGAAGGTCCACACCAATGACGGAATTAGCCTGGCGGACATCCCCAACCAAGAAATTCAACTGCAGGCAAAGATGGTGCACGCCTTGTTCTCAAGCCAAAGGTACAACATCATAATGACCCAAATCAATGTACCTCTGCTCGACAGCATTGTGGCGCAATCGCTGGACGAGGTGAACCTTAATGGGTTCGTGAGGAAGACAATAGAGGCTTCAGCTAAGGCCCTGGCAACAGGAGGAAGAGCCGTGGGAGGGGAGTCCCCGTCGTCCCGATCGAACCGCAAGGCATCATCCTCCAAGGCCTCCACCATAGGGTTTGGAGGTGTCCTTACGGCAATCATCCAAGAAGTGCTAGGGCAGGGACGAGCAGGAGAAGACAAGAAGGGAGGCGACGAAGAAAGTGACGAGTCACCGTCACAGTCCCCGCCTCACATAGAAGAGTCGCAGAGGTCGTCTGATGAAACGGAGACGGACGCAGACGAAGAGGGAGAATCCCAGGCCACACCACAAAGGCATGTGGAACAATGAACCAAAGCCTTGCATGGAAAAAGAGAAGAGGAGCGAAAGAAGAAAGAGAAGGAAGATCTGGAAAGGGCTCGAAGGGAGTCAGTCAAGGATGAGGAGGAGAGAAAAAAGAAGACCGAGGAGGAGCTGAGAAGGAAGGAAGAGGAAGAAATAGATCTGGCAACCCTTTGCTCCATTGAGGAGCAGCACAAAAGAGATGAGAAAGGCGCAGAGGGCCCGCACCGAACAGAGGCACCTGGTCCTAGTACCAGCGTGCCGGAAATCGCACCCCCGCCCCCAGCAGAAGGAAAAGGAAAAGATCCGATGATGCCAACTCTCCCCCTCTTCATACCTTCCATGCCAGCCACTCCTATCATGATGACACCCCTTGCCATCGCCACCCAAGGTTCCACCTCAAAAGTTGACGAGAGCAACATGGTCACTTGGCTACAATTCTTGGTGGAACGGGAGCTGGCAACAGAAGTGACCGTGGCCACCCCAGCATCAAGAGAATACGGGACTTAGCACGCCGGCTAGCCAAAGTCGAAGGAGATAGGGTGTTGGCTGAGAATCAGGTAGAGGCAGCCCAACTCTCCATGATAGCCCAGCAGCACACCTTCCTCAATACACTGCTCCACTCCATCAAACCGAAAGGAAATGAAGCCAATGATCAGCCTGCAAAATAAACTAACCATTGCACGCAGAGCGCTAACAGCAGGCCTGCATGTGTCGCTGCAGCTAGGAGGCCCGCCGTAGAGCCTACAGGAGTAGAGAAGATATCTTGCACAAGTAGGCCTGATCGCTTAGGAAATAGATGAACTCGGTTTTACAGAGGTGAAGGCACAAGAAGATGAGCAAGCAGAAGGGGGTGAATCGGAGTTTGATCTGGGACCTTAGGAGGAGGAATACGTCCCACCACCCCCTCAGCCACAACAAGCAGAAGTGCAGTCCCCTGATACATCTGCTGAGAGAAGAGCAGCCCAGGCCAATCACAGGAAATAGATGGTAGAGAAGGCAAGGAAAAAGCTGAATGTTAGACCTGTTCCAAGGCAGCTTGCCCCTCTCCTACCGCGCCCTCAAGATCCCCTGCTGAATTCTGTGCTGAATTGATTATCTGGGAACAACAAGAATATAACCGCGACCCCTTCGACTTGCGCTTTGAGTTTCCCGCTACCTTGAACAAAGTACTGCCCATTCAACTTGTAGAGGACGTCATCGCTATGGGTGCAAGGCTCAAGGCCAAGTGGTTAGTGGAGCGCGAGGCCCACCCAACTGCTTGGGGAGCTAAGGACCGCAAATTTTGGCAGGATAAAGTCCTTCAGGTGCCTAGATCAGTGGAACGCTATAATTGCCAACCCACCTGGAGAAGACGCATTTTTGACGTCAACCTTGACGCGTGGATGGCATTTTGCAACACCCTCCCTTCTGAGAGAAACGACCCTACTTTTATGCTGTATCCTCCAAGGGTAGGGGTCGACGTCCATCCACGGCAGGTTCGACTTCCCCATTATCTATAACACCAATAGCACCTCCCATAGGGACACCCTTCTCTTCACCCTCCCTGATTTGTACAGCTCTATAGATAGATTTCTTAGCGAGTTCACCTCCTGTCCCGACCCCGCCTTCATAACCACTTGTAATTATCTTAGGCTAATTAGGATCCTAGTCCACCATACCCCAAGAACGCCACCTCCCACCCCTCTACTTCGACCCCAACGCCATCAATAGCAGCACCATGACTCGCCTCATGATGCGCGCTTCTCTTTTTCCATCTTTCTGTGTTACACTGCTCGAAGATATGAGCGACAGCAAATTCACCCAGTGCAACCACCCCTTCCTTTCTACCACCACTCTCAAAACCCACCTCAACCTCAAGGGCTACTTGTTGAGTCGTAGATTCCTTAACAAGGCCCCTTGCCCTCCGCCATCCCCTACCCGCCATTCAGATGACGAGGAGTAAACTCCCGTCATGCCCTTGTATCGCTTGTCTCCACGTATACGCCTCCTTATGCTATTAAATTTATAATTAAAAAAAGAGAAAAAAAGGAAAAAATAAAAAAAAAATAAAAAAAAAGAAAAAAGAAAAAAGAAAGAAAAAGAAGAAGAAGAAGAAGAAGAAGAAGAAGAAGAAGAAGAAGAAGAAAGAAGCACCACAATCACCGCACCTAGGGTTCTCCCTAGCCCCCTCCCCACTTCATACTTAGGGCACATCAAGGGCAGGACTTTCAGACCTGTCACCCTAAGAGTTGCACCGCACCTCCAATGAAGCACGAACTGGGTCCTCAAGTGTGGGACGTTACTAAGGGCTTGCCCAAGGTTAGACCCATCTCCCAGTTCCACTGCCATGGGCACCACACACTACACTGCGAGACTGACACATCCCTTAGGGAGTGCACAACTTTTCTTGTAGGTTATGTTCGTGCTTCAAGAAATGGTGAGAGCGAAATTTTGGTGCTGGAAAGTGCTTAAAAATAGCTAAAAATTATGAATATCAAGGGAAAAATATTCACCGTCAAAGGCGACGGCTCGATCTAGGACGATTTTAAGCACCAAAGTGCTTTAAAGGTGCCCGAGCAACGCTTGTTGATTTTTCATAATTTTTCAGATAGTCGTGCGGGTTGACAAGAGTTATCGGCCAATGCGGGATGCCAAGCCGGACCCCTAGGGTTTTTCAGAGCTCGATTCGGAGTCCGGACGGGAAAATGGCCACAAAATGGTCAAGATATAAAAATGTGGACACTTGGGAGGCGAAATTTGAGCATGCTTTTGAGTTTGGACCCCCCCCCCCCCCCCTTGGCCCCCCCTGCCCCCCCAAAAAAAATTTATGCACCTTATGAAGCAAAAAACGTGGAGAGAGAATGAAGAGGGATGAAAAAACGTGGAAGAAGATGGCGCCCGAAAAATGCGCCATGGATGGAGAGAGGGCATCATGGCTGTTACAAACACCCTGCCTAATGGATTATGGGGCTTCATTCCCTTCTGTCTGTGGACTCTATCGCCTGTCTTCACTCCTCCATTGATGGCCTGAATGCTGAGATGGAAATCTAGTCTTTCTATCTCCTCCCTCTCTCTCTTCTAAGGGGGAATTCATGTGGGAAGAGAAAAGAAGAAGAAAGAATGGTGGAGGCTTGTCCGGCATGGATCGGATTGCTCCACGGGCTGGAAATGGTGATTTGTGATCGTGCTGAGCATGAAGTGCTGCTGATTTTCAGATTTGCAGCCATGGACACGAAACCCGAAACACGCAAATAAGCGGTAATTCAAAATTTTCAAAGGAAATTTGAGATTTCATGGCTTTTGATTGATGAAATGTTGTTCATGTGGGCTAAAAATTGTTTATGTTGCTATTTTCCATGAGTACTTGCTGTTCATAATCAGAAAATCAGAAAAATATGCATCTTGTGGGTCAAAATAATACATTAAAACACGTGAAATGGAAAATCAAGGGAAAATGATGTTTTTGGGCATAAAAATGGGAAAATGAATAGGAACACCAACTAAATTTTCATTTTTGTTGCAAGAAGGAACTAAGGGCCACAGCCCATAACCTATTTTGAATTTTCAGTAATTAAATAATGCAGAAAATAAGGGAAAATACAAGGAAAATAGAGAAAAATCACTAAAAATAGGGAAAAAATGCATTTTGGGTGCGGAAAATTAATGATAATTAAGAACAATGTTTGTGAATGTTTGTGGGGACTGAAGCATGAGGATTTGCCTCAGTTCATCCCCACCTTCTTGTTCTAGTGTGTTTTTCCCGCTTTTTACACATAAAATGATGGCAAAATGCCCTATAAATCCATACCACAATGCAACATTTGATCGATGGAAGGGTAGAGTGGTTAAAGTGTGTCTAAATGTGGGGTCAACTGATGAAAAGATTGCTGCCTTGTTTGCATGCCATATAGGTCGGTGAATAATTATAAAATAAGAGCCTAGTAGCACGAGGGTTTCCTCGGTGCTAGGTTTATGCAACGCCGCATAAGAACGGTAGTTGAAAATCATTGAAAGGATGTTTTCCACATGTGCACAATATTGATTTTATAATTGTTTGAGCACTTGGCATCCACAATATCAGGATATGTAAACCCTTTATGGACGTACACCTTGTACTTTGATGGGGCGTCCAGGGGTGCATGCAAAAAAGGAAGTGTAGGAGTTGTCATCTGAGACCCCCGACGACGCATTGTCATGAAGCTAGCTGCTTATCTCAGGATGAATTTTACCAATAATATGGCAGAATACAAAGCCCTGATTATGGGTTTGAATATTGCAAAGAAGGGTGGTATCTGCCAGTTATTGGTGAAAGGGGACTCTCAGTTGGTTTTAAATCAACTCAATGGGATGTATATGGTACGAAACCCCATCCTTTGCATGTACCATCATACTGCCATAGCCCTGCTAGACGAATTTGATAGAGTGTCTTTTCAGCTGATTCCACAGAGTTGGAATTAGTTTGCCGATTCATTGGCTAACTTTGCGTATGAAGAAGACCTCTTCTTTAATTGTGGCCCTTGTCCCGATATATCTATTGATAGTGAGACAGGACCTGGTCGTTTGTGGGGTATGCTTTCTGAACATGCCCTCTTTGGCAGACGATGGTTGATCTGGGTGATGCAGAGGGTAAGCGAGACTCATCTGCCTTTACTATCTTGGACCCATAGACTGATTAGACGACATGTGATGCGAACACCTCTTGCAATATACGCAGGAGGGATGGGTCATAATCTAATGCACCTAGTTTAAGGCTACGAGCCTCTGTTCCCCTGGGAATGGTATGCTTTGATGTCTATCATAGTTGTTTCCAGGAGGATGTTATGCAAAGTCATGTTTGATTTCATTAGGCCAAGAGGGCCAATCTATTAGCAAAGTCATGTTTGATTTGATTAGGCCAAGAGGGCCGATTCAGTTTTGTAGTGAAGTGTTTCATTTCATTAGGCCAAGAGGGCTATTTCCCTGTCTAGTGCGGGTGCGTTTAATCGGGTTTTTTTAAAGTGTTGTGCTGGACAGATTTCGTGATTCGTGGAATTTGGTGGAGCCTGGAGGAGCCTTTGCTGCGATGGAAGCTTCTTGTGGCCAATCCACGTGATATCTCTCCTTTACGAGTACCTTTCTTTCCTGTTGTATGTGTATTTGTACTTGTCGAGGGGATACATTTTTGTTGGGGACCGGCAACCAAGGCATGAAGTCCCAGGTTTAGGCTAAGTACATTTGAGGGAGGTCGGAGTAGTCATTGCCTCCTGTAAAGACATTGTCAGGCATCGAAAGACCTGATTTAGAAGGAAGTCCTAGTGGCCCTGTTCTGCTAGCCTGCTAGGCAGCCGTTCTAGGAGTTCTTGTTAGTAGTGAGGCAGTTAGAGAAGCCTGCCAAGAAGATAAAAATGATGATGCCAAGAAACCTTGAACATCCCAAAAGATGAATATAAATAGGAAGGTGTGTAAAAAGGGGTTCTAACCCCTATCAAAGAAAAGAAAAGGAATGAAAATATATAAGCAGTTGATCATTGCCTTGCGAAGGCCTGGTAGGTTCTTGGGGACGAATCAGACCCGGGGCCGATACCTTGTCTTCCTAGGGGTGGCTTCTTGCTGGAAAAATAATACCAAAACAAGAAAAGTTGGAGCGAAAATAAAAGTGAACGTTAGAAAAGGATTAAGTGTCACCTTGCGAGGGCTTGGTAGGTTCTTGGGTGCCGAGACAGGTCCTGAGACCGATGCTCTATTCTCCTTGGGTCACTATGCTCAGCTCCCTCCTTTTTACAGGCCCAAGTATGTTGCTAAAATAAAAACCCTAAAAGAAGAAATGTACTGAAGGAAAATACTCCTTGCTCAGGCTATAGGAGTCCTCGCCTAGTAGGAGCTCCTAGTTGTGTTGTCTTTAGTTGGTAAGTAGTTCAGACTACCATCTAGGGCAACCTCTTTGGTAGGTTTTTTAGTTTGGCTGTGTTGGAACAGTTGGTTAGCGACTCACTTCGGATCTTCTATTAGATGATGCTAGGCCTACTCCTTGTGGATGTCATGCCTTGGTTCTGTCCAGGGGTAGGGGGAGCATTGTGCTGAGTTTTATTATATATTTGTTTTATATCAGTTTGATGCTTCTTTGGTTGTTTATGTGTAGATATGTTCGTGGATTCGATGGGTTGAGTCGCCCTATCCCGTGGTCACCAATGAGAGTGGAATTTTGGTGCCGGAAAGTGCTTAAAAAATTATGAATATCAAGGGAAAAATATTCACCGTCAAAGGCGGCGGCTCGATCTAGGATGATTTTAAGCACCAAAGTGCTTTAAAGATGCCCGATGGTGCCGAAAAGTGCTTAAAAATAGCTAAAAATTATGAATATCAAGGGAAAAATATTCACCGTCAAGGCGGCGGCTCGATCTAGGACGATTTTAAGCACCAAAGTGCTTTAAAGGTGCCCGAGCGACGCTTGTTGATTTTTCATAATTTTTCAGATAGTCGTGCGGGTTGACAAGAGTTATCGGCCAATGCGGGATGCCAAGCCGGACGCCCAGGATTTTTTAGAGCTCGATTCGGAGTCCGGACGGGGAAATGGCCACAAAATGGTCAAGATATGAAAAGGTGGACACTTGGGAGGCCAAATTTGAGTATGCCTTTTGAGTTTGGACCCCCCCTCCCCAAAAAATTTTTATGCACCTTATGAAGCAAAAAACGTGGAGAGAGAGTGAAGAGGGATGAAAAAACGTGGAGGAAGATGGTGCCCGAAAAATGCGCCATGGATGGAGAGAGGGCATCATGGCTGTTACAAACACCCTGTCTAATGGATTATGGGGCTTCATTCCCTTCTGTCTGTGGACTCTATCACCTATCTTCGCTCCTCCATTGATGGCCTGAATGCTGAGATGGAAATCTAGTCTTTCTATCTTCTCCCTCTCTCTCTTCTAAGGGGGAATTCATGTGGGAAGAGAAAAGAAGAAGAAAGAATGGTGGAGGCTTGTCCGGCATGGATCGGATTGCTCCACGGGCTGGAAATGGTGATTTGTGATCGTGCTGAGCATGAAGTGCTGCTGATTTTCAGATTTGCAGCCATGGACACGAAACCTGAAACACGCAAATAAGCGGTAATTCAAAATTTTCAAAGGAAATTTGAGATTTCATGGCTTTTGATTGATGAAATGTTGTCATGTGGGCTAAAAATTGTTTATGTTGCTGTTTTCCATGAGTACTTGCTGTTCATAATCAGAAAATCAGAAAAATATGCATCTTGTGGGTTAAAATAATACACTAAAACACGTAAGATATGGAAAATCAAGGGAAAATGATGTTTTTGGGCATAAAAATGGGAAAATGAATAGGAACACCAACTAAATTTTCATGTTTGTTGTAAGAAGGAACTAAGGGCCACAGGCCATAACCTATTTTGAATTTTCAGTAATTAAATAATGCAGAAAATAAGGGAAAATACAAGAAAAATAGAGAAAAATCACTAAAAATAGGGAAAAAATGCATTTTGGGTGCGGAAAATTAATGATAATTAAGAACAATGTTTGTGAATGTTTGTGGGGACTGAAGCATGAGGATTTGCCTCAGTTCGTCCCCACCTTCTTGTTCTAGTGTGTTTTTCTCGCTTTTTACACATAAAATGATGGCAAAATACCCTATAAATCCATACCACAATGCAACATTTGATCGATGGAAGGGTAGAGTGGTTAAAGTGTGTCTAAATGTGGGGTCAAATGATGAAAAGATTGCTGCCTTGTTTGCATGCCATATAGGTCGGTGAATAATTATAAAATAAGAGCCTAGTAGCACGAGGGTTTCCTCGGTGCTAGGTTTATGCAACGCCGCATAAGAACGGTAGTTGAAAATCATTGAAAGGATGTTTTCCACATGTGCACAATATTGATTTTATAATTGTTTGAGCACTTGGAATCCACAATATGCATAAATCATGGAAATATTTAAAGGTATCAGAAATCCTGGATGCACAACAATTGCTTTCATTAGGACCTTGACCCACGTTGAGTGATAGACAGGACACCCTAAGCCATAGGCTAGTCGTGGGGTCTGGGGAAAAGAGAAGTAAGGACAATGGTACAATCCTGTATACAATTAAATGGTACCTTGAGTGGATTTTGTGCGAAATGTTTATATGTTGAGCGACGCATCGAGGGGCCAATCCCCAAGGTGTAGGAGAGTTGCAGAGGGGTGGCGGTATTCAGCCGTTGGGGGACCCCCTATGTTTGTGCTTCGTGCCATTAGGCAATGTGTAAGGGGCTCCCTCTGAGGAGTAGTGGGTGAGAGAAGAGTGGACTACAAACAACGTAATACAAACACAAGATGTCTAGGAAGGCAATGTATGTGTCATCAACGCTCTTGGCCGCGAGGCCGTGGGGTTGTTGAGCGCGTGAGATAGAGGTCCGGCTAGTGCATGAGCCAGTGCCGGCCTGTTCAAGGTTCCATCAAATGGCTACCTGTGGAAGAGGATCGCCCACGGCATCCTTTAATGATCAAAACTTCTTTTCATGTACCAGCATCTAGCCATCTGCCTGCTGATGGCTACTCTGATTGAACCAAGTCAAGGTAGAACTGCCATTGGCATAGATCTTGGAACCTCATCATCCAATGATCCATGCCCAACGCCTCAAGATCTACGGATCACTTATTGACTCCACAAGCCTGAAGACCTTCAACTCAAAACTGAAGACCTTCTACTCAAAGACAAGGATCTTCAATCAAGGCCACGGGTTTTCAAGGCAAACAACGTTTGGGGGGTTTCTCCAGAATAAATCCCTCCAATACCATCCTCCTAAGTGATTGCTTATTGCTTCAAGCATTTCATATACTCAAAAGACGATCGGCTATATAAGGGGCGCCACAATAGTGTGAAAGATGTCGAGTATCTTCATGGAGCCTAAAGCATGCCGGAATCTTTCTTGGTCATCATCCTTAAACCCCATCACTTATCATTCACCCAACCACATTGGAAGCAGTGTCCGCCACCTACCTTTTCCACCTAGCAGCCGACCTAACTAGCCACTACGTCCCACCGCAGTGCCATGGGACTGGCACTTGGCTAGGAGGGGGGTAATGTTACCGTGTTTCCCGCAGCACAGAGGAGCAAAAAATGGAAATAACAAAAAAGACGCAGGATAAAAGCAGAAAAAGGCGTCTTGATTGGTAACCAGTCCCTGAAAAATTTAAATGTTCGGGCATGACCCTCAGAAAGCCTCGGTGTTGGCCCGAGACAACAAAAGAGAAAAAGAGCGCACCATTAAAATGTGGGAGCGCCCCTGAATCTTTGTAAAAGAGTGCTAGGCTCGCTCCTGTGCAAAGTGTATGCATTAGTTGGGAATAGGATAAATTAGAATGGTGGGAAATGGGATGTAAAAGAGGGCAAAGGGGATGACCGCCCAAAAAGGATTTAGGGCTTTGTATATAAAGTTGAAAAGTGAATGAGAAGCTTATTCTTTGGTATGTGGCAAAAAGAGTCTTCTTCTTCCTCTCTTATTCTCTCCTTCTTGCTTGTGTGTGCTCTTGAGAGAGGGAGTGTGAGAGTGTGAGGGAGTGAGTGTGTGTGAGAGTGAGGGATCAAGAGGGTGAAGCTCTTCACCATCTCCTCTTCTCTTCTTCTCTTCTCTTCTCTTCTCTTCTCTTCTCTTGTGCGCGCAGCTATGGAGGATGGAGCTTGGAGATGGAGGAGGCTTGAGGATGCTTGAGCTAGCATCAAGAATCGTGGAGCTGCCGGAGCGCAAGAGAGAGGAGGGTACTCGATCGAGCATCAAGGTAAGCTCACTACACTTGTAGGATCGATGGCGCGTCGGCTATGTGAGAGGTAGCCATTAGTGCTCGGCTTGAAACGCTTGAAACAATAAATGGTCCGTGGGTCTTGGCGGTTGAGTGAGAGCTCCCACATCTGCTGACTTGCAGAACTTGCAGAACTTAATGAACTTGTCCAACTTGAAGATTTTTGTGACTTGTGACTTAAAGGATTAAGCTTGTAACTTAGTCTGTTACAAATGTAAAATTTTAGGGGGGGCCGATTTTTCCGCCGCCAATTGCTGACGCAACATGCCGCGATACCTCAGTCGTCAAATTCGTGGCTTGAAGCTTTTAATAAGCTTCTTTTAAGCTTTTGACTAAGCTTAGTTAACTTTGAGATTAAGCTTTTATGAATTGGTAGCTATGGAGGCTTACTGTCTCTGTTAAAAAAAAACGTCTCGATAGAAGAGATATAGGAGTGGTCCTCCACTTCCTCAGCCCGGTCCTTTGCGATCAGAGGCTATAGATAAAGGTTCTTGACTGCCAAGAATCCACCCGTATTGACCGTTCGCGATGAGACTGACTGTAGAGCTCGATCGTTCCAGGAGCTCCGCCTTCGCACAAGATGGGTAGCGATTGGAAGCTCTCGATCTCAGCTTCGCTCTGATACCACTGGTGCACAGATCGGATGCTATATACTAGCATAGTGAGCGCCGGAAGGTCCCCAAGAACAAAAGAACTCTACTTTTTGCACAAAACTCAAGGTAGAAAGCATGCACGACATGAACAAGAGACCAATTGGGTGCAATCTTCCCCCATGCCTTGTGTGAGCGCTCCACAAAGCATGTATTTTATGTATTAATCATCTTTAAGCTCAAATAATAGCCCAAATTACAAAATAGCACGCTTTTGGCTTTTGAGTTTGCTTTAGCACAAAATAGAAATAAAGCTAATGGGCGGGTGCCCAAAGAGTCAGGCATACCCAATACAATGTTCAAATACAAATATCATAATCGTGCGCCCATGCGCATACAAAATAATAAATAAATATCCAACGCCTTAATAAATAGGCGCGATAAAATATAGGCGCCATGCCTAAGGTATGTGCCTAAACATTATATTGGGGAATATGGGAATTTTCCATAAGTTTGGGACACGTTGTCAAATCTTTGGATTTGTCATAACTTGCACACTATAACTCCAAATTGAGCGCTCTATAGCTCAATAGATTCCATTTTTCAAGCACTTTCCAATGATAGGTCACATCATATGGTCTTGAGAGACTTATGGGCATGTTATCCGAGTGCCACCTTTTTAGTATTCAAAAAATGGAAATTGGGAGATTCCCAAACTCACTAATATTGTGTTCCTATCAAAATATAAGTGATAACTCGAATACACGCTATCCTCCAATGCTTTCCTCCGCCACTACTGCTATCTCTACACATCAACTGAAGCATTCACAATCGTTAGTAAAATAATACAATTAAACCGACAAAAGTGAATACCTAGCAATCTTCAGCTACATAAATAAATCAACTGGTTAGAAATCAATCCTAACCTTAATTTATCATGAGTGCGCACTCTAAACTCATAAACATTTATTAATTTAATATATATTTTGAGGAATCACCCTCTATGGAATCACCCATGTACACAATAAATTAATGAAATGCTCGAAAAGGATAGGCGTCCCCATCAACTTCTCGCACAAAGAATCCACTTTGTGTATGAGCCCCGGTCAACAAAGTTTACGGAATCCACCGTAAAACCTCACGGAATCCACCGTGGCACGTAATCCACCATGAAATATGCCTCCTGGCATCATAGCGCTCCACAAGGCATGTATTTTATGTATTAATCATCTTCAAGCTCAAATAATAGCCCAAATTACAAAATAGCATGCTTTTGGCTTTTGAGTTTGCTTTAGCACAAAATAGAAATAAAGCTAATGGGCGGGTGCCCAAAGAGTCAGGCATACCCAATACAATGTTCAAATACAAATATCATAATCGTGCGCCCATGCGCATACAAAATAATAAATAAATATCCAACGCCTTAATAAATAGGCACGATAAAATATAGGCGCCATGCCTAAGGTATGTGCCTAAACATTATATTGGGGAATATGGGAATTTTCCATAAGTTTGGGACACGTTGTCAAATCTTTGGATTTGTCATAACTTGCACACTATAACTCCAAATTGAGCGCTCTATAGCTCAATAGATTCCATTTTTCAAGCACTTTCCAATGATAGGTCACATCATATGGTCTTGAGAGACTTATGGGAATGTTATCCGAGTGCCACCTTTTTAGTATTCAAAAAATGGAAATTGGGAGATTCCCAAACTCACTAATATTGTGTTCCTATCAAAATATAAGTGATAACTCGAATACACGCTATCCTCCAATGCTTTCCTCCGCCACTACTGCTATCTCTACACATCAACTGAAGCATTCACAATCGTTAGTAAAATAATACAATTAAACCGACAAAAGTGAATACCTAGCAATCTTCAGCTACATAAATAAATCAACTGGTTAGAAATCAATCCTAACCTTAATTTATCATGAGTGCGCACTCTAAACTCATAAACATTTATTAATTTAATATATATTTTGCGGAATCACCCTCTATGGAATCACCCATGTACACAATAAATTAATGAAATGCTCGAAAAGGATAGGCGTCCCCATCAACTTCTCGCACAAAGAATCCACTTTGTGTATATGAGTCCTAGTCAACAAAGTTTACGGAATCCACCATAAAACCTCACGGAATCCACTGTGGCACGGAATCCACCGTGAAATATGCCTCCTGGCATCACTTCTGACCACTTAGTAAAATAATTAGTTGCTACGATAATATACCTTTTCTATGCAGTGGATGACGGAGTAATAGGGCCCACAAAGTCAATCCTCCACTTCTCGAATGGAAGGATCGCCATAATAGGAGTGAGTGGTCACTTTCTATTCTCTTGGCTATCATGTCGTTGACAAATGTCGCATCTTTTAATGTACTCGAATGCATCCTGGAAAATGGCCGGCCACCAATATCCCGCCCTCAGGGCTTTTTTCACAGTTAGCTACCCAGCAAAATGACCTCCACAAGCAGAGTCATGACATTCTTCTAAGATGAAAGGGACCTTGTCAAGCATTACGCATTGGCGGTAGATATCGTCTACCCCTTGCCGATACAATGTGCCTACAATTATTGTGAATTTTAAAGCCCGTTGCTTAATCTTTCGCTTTTCTACCTTCGATAGATTAGCTCCAATCTCTCCCATCGACAAATAATGTGTTATCGCTGCATACCAGGAGGGAATAGATGCCGTGTCAATCTTGAACAATGAGTCAGAGTCACTACCTTCAGCCAAAGCTTCCTTTGGTTCCCCAAAGTCCACAAGGCACTCTATGATACCCTGCAACCTAGGTGGCTTGCTCTTAACCTCATAGTCAAACTTCTGCAAAGTGATTAACCACTTTGCCAAATGGTCCAGCGGTTGTAGCTTATTCTTCAGCAGTCCTAACTCTTCTGCCTTCGTATAAAGGACAACCTTCTCATAAAGGATGTAGTGCCTGAACTTTTTAGTCACAAAGACCATCACAAGGCATAACTTTTCCATATAAGTATAATTAACTTTGGATACACCCAGCTTCCGACTAGCAAAGGCAATCAGGTGATACCACTTCTCTTCCCACATCTGTGCTTAACAACAACTAATGCTATGCATGGTGGCTGCTGCTGAAAAGACATAAAAAATTTCGCCCCTCTTTAGTGCTTTCATCACAGGTGCTCTTACGAGTTCTTGCTTTAAATCCTCAAAAGCCACCTTACAAGGGTCACTCCACATAAACAAACAATTAAAGGATAACAAATTTGTCAATGGCAATGTTCTTTCTGCCAAAGTGTTTACGAACCGTTGATAATATCCAACTGATGACAGAAAGCTGTGGATTTCTTTGGGGGTACATGGCGGACCCATGGCGACTATAGCTTTGATTTTATCAGGATCCATCGCAATCCCTATCGAGCTAACTACATGACCCAGCAAGAGCCCATAAGGTATGCCAAAAACGCACTTCCTCGGATTGAGAGCTATGCAAAATTATCTGCATCGCTCAAGACATTTTCGTAAAATAATCAAATGTCTTTTTCTCATGGTGACTGCCCCTAAATCATCAATAAATACCTTCAGCTCCTTAGGGGAAATGTCACTAAAGGTCTTATTAGCAGTTCGTTGCCAAGAACTAGGCGCATTGCATAGACCAAATGCCATCACAACTGGTGAACACCATTCAATGTGCTGCACAGGGAAGTCAAACCCGCTTTTCGTAATTTTTGTAACTCCTCAAACAGCCCATCTCACAATTCAAATGGCATATGCTTGACTTTCTGTCACACTGGATGGCTTCTTTCCTTCAATGGAATTATATGGACAGCGAGGCTAGGAGGAATGCCCCTAAGTTCATTGTAACTCCAAGTGAAAATATCGTGGAACTCTTGAATTAGAGTGACATAATCCTCCCATTTCTACGCACTAAGCAGAGACCCTAACTTTATTGGCCGCTCATCGTCTGGCATACCAAGGTCTAGCTTGATAACATCTGCGTCCCTTATTCTATCTTGAGCTTCTAATTGCTCGTTCAACGTTACTTGATAGACTTCTTCTGTGGTCGATCCCTCTTTGGATTCATCAGTCGACAACACCTCACTTGCAGACACATCTTCCATTGTCTCTAACTCTGTAGAAGACAGGGGAGCTTGCTCACTTTGAGGTGATTCATGATATGCATCGACTACCATACGTCTAGCACCTCTGTCAAATATCAATCTACCAACGGGTATGTTTACTTGACAATCTGCTTGTAAAATCCAAGGTCAACCAAGCAATACTTGGTAACTCGGACATCTTGCAAATTGGATTACCCTAAAGTCCAGCAGGCATTTTACGTTGGCAATTGTCACGTGGACTTTAGTAATGCAATCCTCTGGCTGTCTCAGACTATCGTCAGCCATTCAAAGGATTGTGGAGGCATCTTTCTGAATCGCAAGACCCAACCTCTCTATCAATTTAGAACTTATAATATTAACCGAGGATCCTGTGTCGACGATAGCACTATCCACTAGAATCCCATCAACATAGGTTGCAACCCTTGGGCAGTGCTTTTTGACATGTTCAAACCAATCATTCCCTACCCACGCTATTCCCAAGGGTTCTACGATATAACCTGTACGCAAGATCTTTTTAAATTCTTTGCGTACTCTTGGCGACAGCTTGATTAGCTGCAAAAGATTCACCTTTGGGTTAACATCGCAAAGGGAGCTAGCGAAATCAAATTCGTGATAATTCACTAAAGCTTGCTTCTCGCGCCAAACCATTTACTCTTTAGGACGCTGCACCGGCTTTATTGCCTCTTTTTTAACTCTCATCTTCTTTCTCGATACCTCTTTATCTCTCTTGGCATCAGCCTTACTCTCTACAAGCTTTAGAGGTCCCCCTTCCTTATCAGGATTTAGAACTTATGCTCCTTTATCATCCTGCCTAGGGTTTCCGTCGACAGGTTTTACGTTATCTTTGTCACCTTCTCTATGTTTTTGGCCTCTTGTTATGGCACGTAGGCTAGAAGCTTTAGTGCCATTAACCTGCACAGCCTCAAAGAGGCTCACCCGACTGCCACTTGACAGTTCCTCGACAGTAGCCTTACACCTTTGGAGTATTTGTTTCGGCTCATCATCCTACTGAAAATTGTTTCCTTATGCATGATGATTAACATGCCCTGGTTGTCGATTGCCTTGCTGGAGGGAACTGATCTTGCTCCAATAGGTGGTTGCTAAATGGCCGGACTTTCTGCAAATGTCACACTTGACATTTGGCCAATTATGTGGATAATGTTGCCCACCACACCATTTGCAGATGAATCTAAAGGGTGCACCCTCTTCGAAGCGTCGACTCCCTATCAAAATTTGTTGTTTCTTTAAGAAATTAACGTCAATGTCTATTTTCCGATATTGTTTAGAGATCATATCTGTGTAGTGCTTCATCATGTCCTTGACTTTGCTAAGGACATTTGACGAACTCGACTGATAGCGCTGATCATCTACCCGTCAGTCCCTTGGCCACACAATTTGATTAGGCACTGGTTGCGTTGATTCCTGGCCCATAGGAACGATGTGAGGGTTCGCTACTTGGCTTCCCACATTTGGAGGCATTTGACTAGCCATATGCATAGTCACACTATGCAGAGTTGGCAATAAAGGCACATTCAACACCACATTCAAGGTTCAAGGATTTCAGTTTTTTCTTTTAACAAAGGAGGGTTTTCATAGATAGGGTGGACAGGTAATTGACCTCTAAAAGGTCGGAACAAACTGATATAAAAAGTATTATGGATCTTCCAATGTTTGGGTAGTTCTAATTTAAATGAAATGTCATTGATATTGTGAATTATTTTGAAAGGACAATAAAACCTGGGTGCTAATTTAACAATAGGGTGTTTCTCAACACTTTGCAATCTTCTCTTTTCAATGCGTAACCAAACATAATCACCAACATTAAAACTCATGGCTTGTCTTTTCTTATTAGCTTGTTTAGTGTATGATTGCTAGGCTTTCGCAATCATGACTTTAACCTTGTTGAGATACTTATAATCACACCTACTTCAGTCCCTTTGTGCGGAGCAGTGAGAGCTCATGACCAGAATCCCATATGCACAGTAGGAGAAAGTAGCACCACTCAATTCCTATAAAGCATTGTACTTGCACTCTTTTTCTCATGCAATGATAGTACTCTTTTCTTTCCAATAAAGTGTCATGTCACTGTCAATACACAAGATTGTGTTTATGAGTCCAAGTCTCAATCTTGGAATCTAATTCACTTGTGTAACAATTTTTCATTGTCAGGTTCAATGTCTTCATGAGTTTCTTTTTCTTCTTTCAACCTCCATAGCTTCCGCATCTGCCATGCTCTAGATTCCGCGTAGATTAACAAACTTGAGAAAAAATAGTAGCATGCGTATTGCCAATATTAGTAGCAGCTTTAACTTTATTCGACAATGATGTAATAGGTGTAGGCAATTCTTCAACTTGTGTTTGGATTTCTTTTTGCTCAATCTGATTGTGTCTATAAGATGCTTTACATGGTGGTTGAGAACCTGGAAATAAATCTATTTTATGGTCTTCAAGATGTGTAGGTGGTAAATCAGGTGGTTAATTAGTAGAAGACCAAGTATTCATAATATTTCCGCTCTATCATTTGATTCCCTTACTCCTATGAAGGGTACCTATGACCGTGACCCCAGTTTTCAAGCTGATTTGAACAAATTAGTTGCTAACAACTGGATTCCAATTAATTCTTTGTCCTACACTGATGGATTTATGTTTTATGAGAAAAGATTGTGTGTCACTGTTCAATTTAGATCACTTGTGTTGCACGAGTTCATTGTCCTCCATATCATAAACATAGAGGTATCATTTTCACTTTGAGAACATTGGTTGAAGATTTTTACTGGTCGCAAATGGAATCTGATGTTTCTAACTTTGTTTCTGAGTGTTTAATTTACCAAAGAGTCAAGTGATACCATGGTAAGCAATATGGTTTGTTAATGCCTTTACCAATTCTTGACTATCCATGGGAACATATTTCAATGGATTTTATAATTGGTTTGCCTAATACATAAGCTAATCATGATATGATTTGGACTATAGTAGATCGATTTAGTAAACAAGCATATTTTCTACCATGCAAGAAAACATTAACTGCATCTCAAGCTGCACAATTGTTTTTGAAGACTATTTTTACTAATCGTGGTTTGTCAAAAGTTATTATTTCTGATTGTGATTCTAGATTTTGTAATAATTTTGGACTACTTTGTTTTCTAATTTGGGTACTAAGATTAATTTCTCATCTACATTCCGTCCACAACCAATGGGCAAACAGAAGCTACTAATAGTACAATTTTAGATCTTTTGCGTGTATACACAATTTCAAAACCACAAACATGGGACACACATTTGCATCTACTTCAATTTGCATACAATAATATACCACACACAACTACGTAGAAAGCACCTTTTGAAATCATTTATGGACATAGATTGCCTACACCTATTACATCATTGTCGAATAAAGTTAAAGCTGCTGATGATATTGGCAATATGCATGCTAACTATTTTTCTCAAGTTTGTTAAAATACGCGGGATCTAGAGCATGGCAGATGTGGAATCTATGGAGGTTGAAAGAAGAAAAAGAAACTCATGAAGACATTAAACCTGACAAGGACAAATGTGTTACACAAGTGAATTAGGTTCCAAGATTGAGACTTGGACTCATAAACACAATCTTCTGTATTGACAGTGACATGACACTTTATTAGAAAGCCATTTGATGATTTAGACTGTGTACCGAGCAATGTGTAAAGTTAGAAACATCAGATTCCATTTGTGGCCAATAAAAATCTTCAACCAATGTTCTTTAAGTGGAAATAATACCTCTATGTTTGTGATATGGAGGACAATGAATTTTGTGCAACACAAGTGATCAAAATTGAATAGTGACACACAATCTTATTTCATAAAACATAAATCCATCAAAGTAGAACATGAAACTCATAAACAAAGTTAGAAACATCAGATTCCATTTGTGACTAGTGAAAATCTTCAACCAATGTTCTCAAAGTGGAAATAATACCTCTATGTTCGTGATATGGAGGACAATGAATTTCGTGTAACACAAGTGATCTAAATTGAACAGTGACACACAATCTTTTCTCATAAAACATAAATCCATTAGAGTAAGATAAAGAATTAATTGGAATCTAGTTATTAGCAACTAATTTGTTCAAATCAGCTTGAAAACTGGGGTCATGGTCATAGGTATCCTTCATAGGAGTAAGGGAATCAAAGGATAGAACGAAAATATTATGGATACTTGGTCTTATACTCAATGCATTGGCAACAATATTTTCTCTTCCTGGCGGCCTGATATTGGATAAGTGGATGAAAACTTTGAGTGAAAGCAGCCCATTTAATATGGTGGTCAAAAATTTATGGCTGACTAAGGAGATGTTTGATACTTTGCTAGTTAGTTTTAATCATAAATTCGGATCCCATTAGATAGTGTTTCCATTAATGAAAAGCTTGAACTATAGCTAACAATTCTTTATCATAGGTGGAATAATTCAACTCAGAAGGTTTAAGTTTGCAACTAGAATAGGCTATGAGATGTGAATCTTGCACGAGAACAACTCCTATTCCTGATCCTCTAGCATCAATGAGACTATTAGGAATAATGGTTGATTAAAATCACATAATTGCAAGACAGGTGCATGTGTTAAAGCACGCTTCAACAAATCAAAAGACTTTTGCTGGTTGTCAGACCAATGATACACAACACCTTTCTTTAGCAACTTCGTCAAAGGTAATGCAAGCAAGGAAAAAAATCTCACAAATTTTCGATAAAAGTTGACAAGGCCTAAGAAAGAACTTAACTCATACATATTTTTACGGATTGGCCATTCAAAATTGCCTCTATCTTTTTAGGATCAACGCGAATACTATCAGCAGAAAGAATGTGACCTAAGTATTCAATCTGGGTTTGGAAAAATTCACTCTTGTCAGGGCTAGCATATAATTGATTCTCTTTCAACAATTTGAAAATTAAAGATAGATGCTCACAATGCTCATTCTCATCCTTACTGAAAACCGAAATATCATCAAAGAAAACAATCACACAATTCTAATACTTCAAAAGTATACGATTCATCATACGACTGAATGTAGTTGGTACGTTGGTCAAATCAAAAGGCATAACAAGAAATCCATAATGACCAAATTGAGTTCTAAATGTAGTCTTGAAAATTTCATGTGTATCCAAGCGTACTTGATGATATCCAAATTTGAGATCTATCTTGCTAAAAAAAATGGCCCCTTGTAGTTTATCCATGAGGTCCTCTACCCTAGGGATCAGATATCTATTCTTAACAATGATTTTGTTTAGGGTGCGATAGTCAATGCACATCCTATAGGTATTATTTTTCTTCTTTACTAATAGGATAGGTGCACCAAAAGGAGAACTACTGGGCCTAATGAGTCCTCAGTTCAACAATTTTTCAACTTGTGTTTGGATTTCTTTTTGCTCAATTTGATTGTGTCTATAAGGTGCTTTACATGGTGGTTGAGAACTTGGAAATAAATCTATTTTATGGTCTTCAGAACGTGTAGGTGGTAAATCAGGTGGGAAATCAATAACAAAACAATCTTTAAATTGTGAAAGAAATTGTGCATGCCTAGGATGCATTTGATTTTTCTTAGCTTCAATTTTATTCACCCATACTAAATATGATTTACTACCTTTCTCAATGCACGTTTAACCTGTGTGTGACCAAGCAGTGGTGGAAAATTATCAAAGGTGTGCAATCCATGTAATGTGATTTGATTTTCATTAAAATGAATTTTCATGGAATGTGTGGAATAATTGATGTCAAGATTATATTTGTGACGCCAAGGCATTCCTAAAATAATATCACTACAACACAATCACCGATTTTAATCTCTAAATCATGCACTTCTTGTGTACCATTGTATCTAGTGCCTAAGAATGCAGCCTTTATGCGATAATGAGTTGGAATAGTAGGTAAATTCAATTCTCTTACCAACTTTGCGGAAATAAAATCATGCGTGCTTCCATCATCATGCAAAACAATCTTTTCTTGACCATGCACAAAACATTTCATTGTTAATAGCGAATGAGGATTTTCCATACCTGGTAAAGTATCTGAAGCATCACCGATATCATCATCTTCTTCAATGAAGTTTGGCATATCTTCATGGTCCTCGTCATCAATTGCTCCCAAGTGATTGATTTGATCAGCTTGCTTCTTGGACTAACAATTTGTTGCTAAGTATCTAGGCTGATGACACTTGTAGCAAACCATAGGCTTTGCTTTAGAGATATTATTGGTAAGGGCTGGAAGTTTGGGTATATTGGGATTTGGCTAGAGGGAAGGCTTAGGGTTTGAATTAGTAGTTGTTGGTAAAGTAAGAGGTCAAGTCCAAGGTTTATGAAAAGAAGGAGGAAAGTGATTTTGATTGAATCTTTGAAAGTTAGAATTAAATTGCTTTATATCAAAGTTACCATTAATTGAAAATTGTTGCGATCACTTTTCTCATCCATGAATTTTATCCTTCCTATCATGCCCTAAAGAAATCGCATCCTCCAAAGTCTTTGGCTTGAACATATTCACTTTTGCATAGAAGTGAGCAAGCAAACTGGACATGTACTTGCGGTTGTGGGTTGCTCCTGCCCTTGAGGTGCCCTAAGCGTGAAGTGGGGGAGCAAAAGGGCTAGGGGACTGGTGGGAGTGGAGCCAGCTAACCGAAGCCACCAGACACGCCTAACTTAAGAACCCCTAGGTGCAGTGATTGTGCTTTATGTGGTGGTAAGTGCTTCTGCAAGTGGGCGATGTTGTCCAGTCACAGTGGAGAGTGTTTTTCGTGCTGTTCTTTTTTCCGTTGTTCTCTCTCTTTTTTCCGTTGTTCTCTCTCTCTTTTTTTTTTGGTTACAGTAGTGGAATGAATGACAGCCATGGCCTAATTCTCTTCATTTGAATGAGGAGGGGAAGAGGGTCAGATGGATTTGCGCAAAAATTGGTGGCTTTGCATGTATCCTTTTAGATTCATGCAGACGTGGAGAGAGGTGGTGGAGAGGAAGGGGTGATTGCACCTAGTAAACTGGCTGTCATTCATGTCCTCTAGGAGGGCTAGGCAAAAGGAGGGGAGTAGGCTAGCTCTCATCATTAGGCGTGCCATAGCGCAGCTATCAATAGCATTGGGATCAAAAAAGAGGGGGGGCAAGCCATTCTCTTGTGGTGTCAGATCTTGCTTGAGTAATAGCTTAAGAAGCCTAAGGTAATTACATATAGTTATAAAGGCGGGATCTGGACAGGAGGAGAAGTCTGCGAGAAAGCACGTCATGGAGCCACTTAGGCTTCCTAAATCAAAAAGGAGGGCATGCTCGAAGGAGGTGGCGTTGGAGTTGTAGATAATGGGGAAGTCATGGTGCCCATGGAGGGTAGCAACAAAATCCATGCCTACCCTATGAGGATGTGCCATGAATGTGGGGTCCTTCCTCTCGTAGGATAGAGTGTTGCAAAATGCCATCCAGGCGAGCATGTTAATATCGCATACTCGCATTCTCTAAAGAGGTTGGCAGTTGTAGCCCCTTATAGTGTGTGGTACCTCGAACACCTTGTCTTGCCAAAACTTTGATTCCTCCGTGCCCCACAGAGTGGGGGTCTTTGCCCTGTCTTCCAACCATTTTTGGCTCAGTCGGCTGCCAGCCGCAATCACCTCCTCCATTACCTTAATTGGCAGGACCCTTCTTAGGCTATTAGGCATGAGGAAACTGAAAGTAAAAGGGTCCTTTTTGATTTCTTTCCATTCCCAAATTACTAGCTCCGCATGGAATTGCGTTGGGAGGTCATTAGGGCATGGTGGGAGGGATGCAGATAGCCACATGACTGGTTTGGCTTGCAACTGCCTTCTGGCTTTCTCCACTAATTTTCTCCGTCGCTCCTTGAGCGTGGTTTGTCTGTCCAGGGGCGGTTGAGTTGTTGATGTTCCTGATCGTGCAGCGAGGGGGGTTGTGGGATTATTTCTTCACTGGTTCTTCTTATGACAAATTCAATGTCAGTGTCCTCCCCCTACCGGTCGTCTAGCTACTCCCCTTCCTCAAAGTCAAGTGCATCTGCCTCCTGGGGGGTTAGGCCGGCCAATAGTAGGTACTTTTTTTCTTCTTCTAAGCCTAGTCTAACCTCCGCAAGTTGGGGTGGCATCTGTAGCCCCACATGCAGGGCTTTGTGTGCGATGCTCAGTTTCTTCTGCACCATCTCCAACGACTCCTTTCCCTCCGTCCAGGTTGTGTCCAATAATGTGTTGAGAAAGGCTTGTTGCTGGGTAGTGAAGGCTATCTGGGCAGCGTCCGCTTTGCTTTCTGCCAAGATTTTTTCTTTCTCCACCAAGGCGAGGCGCCGCGCTAGGCCTTCACCTGTTTCTCGTTCTGCATGAACCATTCCTTAGCCCTTTTGCTCATTCCTTCCATGCTCTCCCCCTGCTTTTGTGCTAGGGTTATGAGCTTCTGCTTCTAGGCTTTGAGTTCTTTGCTCATATTCTCGTGTTCTTTCCTTCCGAGGTGTAGTTGATCGGTCATGGACTCGATCTCTTTTCGCTGTTGCTCCCTCTCTTGTCTTCTTTCCTCTTCTTTGGCGCTTAGTTTCTCCATCATTTGCTCAATGGTGGCTGTTTTTGCCTCCAGTTTTCCATGTTGCATCAGGAGGAGCTTGTATTCCCGCTGCATTTGCACAAGTTCTTGATTTTCGTCCTCAAGCCGCTGTTTGTAGCTTTCTTCCATGTCTTCTTTTGCTTTCATTTCTTGCTTGAGGTCAAATATTTGCTATTGTTGCATGGCTATGATGCGGGTTTTCTCTAGTTGGAAGGCAGCCCACTGACTCTTTCTCTGCCACCAACTCAGCCACCGCCACTCTCTTTTCCTCCTTTGCCCTCTCCAATTGGGAGAGTAGCTCGGCAACGTATTCATCATAACTCATTGGTGGCATCATTGCTGCGTGGGTGGGGGTGGTTGAGGCCTCCACACGCAGATGCTTCTGGTCCTGCCTCGATTTTGCATCCGTGGCTGGCCTTTTTGGCCTTGTGGTCATGGTTTCTGTGCTCTTCCCTTGGGCCATTTCTTTACTGATGAAGTATTGCATCTAGCCACAAAATTGGAGACTTCCATGCTGGTGGGGATGCTAGGGGTGAGCATAGTGGGTTCAGTGTAGGGTGCCATGAGGGTGGGGATGGGATGGAGGGGTGCTTTGCCTTTGCCTTCTAGGACTGCGGGAAGCACGGCTTCTGGTGCCTGCGTGCTAGAGCTAGGCCCTTCTTCCCTTAGCTGGTTCCAGGCTCCTGGATCATCCGCCCTGCATTGTTGCTCAATGGACTGGCGTGTGGCCTAGGCCAAGTCCTCCTCTTCCTTTCTTCTTAACTCCTCTTTTTCCTCTATAGCTCTTCTTTGCCTTTCTTTTTCGGCCTTTTTGTATTCTTCCTCTAGTTTCTCTTTTTCTTCATGCTCTTCTCTTCTTCTCCTTTCAGCCTCTTGCTTTGACGCTTTTTTAGCCTGCTTGACTTGCTCTGTTGTTTCTTCTTCTTCATGCTTCCTCTTCCTCTCTCTCCTCAACCTCCTTGAGGGATTGTCTTTTTGCTTTTTCCAAATCTTCCTTCTCCTTCAGTTTCTTTTTCTTCTGCGCTGCCTTCTTCTTCGTTTCCTTGACATGCTTTTTGCTTGATTGCTCTTATTGCCCCTGTCCTTCCTTATCGGTCTCAGTCCTATCGCTTGACCTCTCCTGGTACTTATGAGGGGGTGACCTGTCAGGCGTTTCCCCTTCCCCCTCTTCTGCATTCTGCGTCTCTTTCATGGCCTCCTGGATGAGCGCTGTTAAGATGCTTCCATAGGCGATGAACAAGGCTTTGGAGGAGGCCTTCTTTCTTTCTGTGGCCTTAGACGCTGGGAATTCTCCTCTTGCGGGCATGCTTCCTAAAGCCAGTGCTTTGGCTGCCTGGTCGATGGTTTTGCGCACATAGCCATTCCAATCGACTTCATATAGGGTATGAGCCGCCACATTCTCTAGTACTATCGGCACACTGATTCGGTGCATCAATGCATTGTAGCGCTGGCTGGAAAAGAGCGCATGTATCAGTTTTGCCTACAATTTGGTTTCTGCATCGGGGATATCTTGGATGCTGATGTCGTCGTTTGTCAGCATGTCCTTCTTTCTCATCCCTAGCATGGCGTAAACATCTCCCTTCTGCTTCTTTTCCATTTTTGGTTCTAGTCCTAGCGCCTTTTCCTCCAAGGCGAGGGTTAAGCGAACCAACACTTGCTTGACATTCTGTCCCCTTCCTATTGTGACGGTGCCGCATTCGTTGTCGGGGTCATAAGACCTGAGAAATTCCACATAGCTTGTGTGGTCGGGTTCTTGTGCGAATCTTTCCAGGTACTTGGTGAAGTTGCAATTTTCAACAGCTCTCCTGGCCACCTCTTCCTTGGCCACTAATCCTTCTATATTATGAATAGTTCAGAATTTTAGTTGGTTGTAGGCGTGGCTCTCTAGTGTGATGCTGTACTACTCTCTCTCCTCTTCCGTGAATGGAAGCCAGTGGGCACGGTCTCGTTGCGACATTTTTCGTTCCTGTCATAAACTGAAATTTTCATTAATGCTTTCCACATGGTAATTTGCTGATTGCTGAAAAAAGAGAAAATCTATGATTTTTGAATGAATTCATTAAGAAACACTGTAGATTTTTCTTTTCAGCCTTTGCCTTTTTACCTGTTTTTCATAATATATGTTTATGTGTTTCACTAATTTTGATTTGGTTGGCTTGATTTGATTCACCTCACCCCCTCCCCTTCTAGCTTGAGAAGAATCCTTCCTAGGATTTAGGGTCAGAAGGGCAAGGGTGTTTGGCATGGTGGCGTAGGAGTTACTTGTGAAGGAGCCAATCATAGAATTGGGGGTTGTATTCTAAGTGAGCTTCGTAGTCTAGATCAGAGGGTTGAATCCCCACTTGTGTGATGTATGTGAGAACATCTGTTAGGATGTCACCAGAGGTGACACAGCTAGCAATGTGTAACTCTTCCTCAGTCAACAAGTAGTCGAGGTAGGGGTGTCCTTTGATGTGCTCTTCCATGGGTCGGCCTTGAAGAGTGGTTAACACTCGATACGAGGTTGGCATGACATATGTGGGGTCATATTCCGCTGTTTTGATCTTGCAGCACTGCTCAGCATTGGTCATTATGCAGAACCCTTTGACTTTCCATTGCAGCCTAAGAGTGTACCAATGCCTCAAGAATGGGGAGTCAGTATCAATGAGCTTTGATAACACTGTGATTTCTTGATCAATGATAGCAGAAGTGGTTCGTTGATTGTATGACGTGATGAGGCGCTGTTTGATGGCTTGCTCTTTGGAGATCTCGCTGTTGAGCAATTCAGCAGTGGAGCGAGAAGCATTTACGAATGCGAATTCAAAGGTGACCAAGGCATGGTTTGAACTTCAGTTGCAAAGGGTTCCTTCAATAATCCTAAGTCCAAGCGGTCGTAGCTTAGTGCTAGCAATATGAAGGTGGTGTCTAATCGTTTAATGCATTCCACCACGTCATCCCCGGTGTCCTCAGCGAGATCGGTGGCCAGTGCTAAAAAGGATTTGCATTCATAGGAGGGTGTAAGGCTGACGGGTGGTTGCGGTTTGCTAGAACTAGCGCCGGTGACAACGAAGAGTTGTGGTTGGGAGTGTGCTTGAGTCTGCGGTTGGGCTGCTTGGATTATGGGCAGATTAAGAGCAACCACGACGGACGGACTGCTGCATTCAAGGATGATTTGGGGAGTCTGGTTGACTTGGTCGGGTGATGACTCATGTGACGGAGTCTGTTGTTTGGGCCGATAGGCTTGTGTGATGTTCTTGGGTTTAGGTGTGGATGAGTCGGATGGCTGTGGTTTTGGAGAGCATTGCGGCGAATGGTTTGGAGGGTTTATGGGACTTGGGTTGATCAAGCTTGAGGGAAGCGTTTGAGTAGTGCTTTTGGCCATGTAGGCCTTAGGGATCCACAGCCAGGTGTTGCCCACGTAGTAGCCTTGCGCATGCAAGAGGGTTTTAGGGGCCCATCTTTGCTTGAGCATGCAGCACTTGCTGTGACTGCATCCTGGCTTCCTAGATTTAGGGTTTTTGGTTTTATGAGGATAGGAGCGTCGATTCCTAGGCGGCGGTTGCAGTTGCTTAGGCTACCATTGAAATTTAGGCTGCTGGGCCTTAGGTTTTGCTATTGTGGGATGTGATTCATGAAATCTGGGAGGTGGCGGTCACGCACTACCCCCCTCCTTGGAGTTGGTTACAGATATTTCTACTAGTGGCATCGCGAACAGTGATGAGGTCGCGCAGCCCTTGCTGAAGGCTGTGACAATGCGAACGTTGCCTATTTGCGAGGTGGATGAGCTGCGACTCATAATCAACATTGCAACGAGTCTGCTTTTTGAAAATTCGCCCCAGTAGCGACTCCGTCCCTGCATGTTTAGCATTTGGCAACACGTAAAAAACCATTGGGACAGTCTCAGACTCAATAGAAATGATGGCTCTGCACTTGTCGAGAAGTGCGTAGGAATGGGCCCCATATGGGCTTAATTTTTCATTAGTGGGTTGAAGTGGTGGTCTACCAAGTTGAGTCCAATGATCATGAGTTAAGACATTGAAGTCTCCTCCCTCATCGATCAAGGCGTTGAAAGCGCATGTTTGTTTTGCAGTGACCGTGATATGGAGGTATGCAGGCTCTACGGCTTTCTCATCCTCATCATCAATCTCTGTGATTGTGGCCACTCGTATCTTGACAGGCGGTTCTAACATTGGGGGACTCGTGCAAAGGATGGGTGGGAGGGTAGTACTTCTTGACACGACTGCCATTGAAGAAGCCTATGTCCTCACCGTCTAAGGTCTCGAGCTCGACATTGCCTGTGCGGCTGATCGCACAAACTTTGAAAGGTCCAAGACCTCTAAATTTCATTTTTTGCTTATGCCTCTTAACTGAGTAGAGGAGCACTAAGTCACCCTATTCAAAGTCGCGCGACTTGACATGCTTGTCAAACCAACTCTTGCATCGGGCCTTCTCATATATAAGCGCATGGGTGGCTAGAAGGCGAGTCTCTGAGAGGCGCTCGAGTTCGACCAGGCGTTGTGTCCATGCCTCCTTCTCTTCCCATCATTCTTGAAGTGCTATTCTCAGGCTAGGAACGAAGAATTCTAATGGTAGAATCGCTTCAATTCCATAGGTCAGCCTGAGGGGGGTTTGACCGACAATCGTTTTATAAGCTCTGGGTGTCGTCGCGTTAAGAGTTGAAGGTCTACCATCGGGGCTTTTAGTGCAGAAGAAGGGTTTGGGATTCAAGATTCAAAAAGGATAAATGGATTGGGTTTTGATAAGATTTGGGAATTAGAAATAATTTAGGTACAGAAGAGGAATTCAAGCCTTCTCACTTTATACTTAGCATACATGAACAGGAGGATTAAGACTAACTTGAATACATCAAATGCTTCAGGATACATTCATCATTTCATAAAGGATATTTTCAGATTTCCAATTCATTTATGAATGTCAAATGCAAGTTCTAATGGTTTTTATTACATGTACAAAGATGGATTTCAATCCTTTGGGTCAAGTATAATGATGCTAGAATCAAATACATCCAAGATTTGGGCCAAAGATGCATGAAATGGATTGAAAAAGAATAATTTTAGCTTCAGCCCTATTTTAAAATAGAAAATTCCAGCCCATAAACAAATTCAAAATGAGTGCATAAACTCAAGAAGAAGCACTCTTGATCATCTATGAATAATGTCCTGAAGAAAAGAGGTCATTTTCCTCTATTACAATCATAAAAAACCCATGTTTGCTCATAAAAATGGATCAAAATAGTGGGCTGCCCTGTTTATGACTGGTTATTCCAGCCCATAACAGTCCATAAGTCTTCAATATCCTCACCCTTTGCTTGCCCCAAAGTCACTCAAGTACTTGGGCACAAGTCGGGCTTCATTGGACCAAGAATAAGGTAGAGAAGATGAAAGAAGTCGTGCATAAGAGCAGGCTGAATACTCTTCTCTCAAATTTCCCCTCTTTTATAGACAGTTTCAGCATGCATTTTCGTCAGACCAAAGAGGCAGAGAAGTGGAGCTCTCACCAAGTTAACATCTTCAGTTGTTGGCATGTTAATCTTCAGTTTGCATGCTCCATTCCATGCATCTCAGCTCCAGCTTTCTCCCAGTTTCCCTCAGGCAAAGCAGTCCGCATTTTGTGCTGAAAAATGCGGGCTGCTCTCTGCTCCAACCCTGGTCACTTTTTGACCAGCCTAGGTCACCTGCTAGTCACCTTAGTCAGTTACTTTTGGTCCCGTGTGGACCTAGTGGACTTTTGATAGTTTTTGGCAACATTTTTGGGTTTTTGTCCATATTTTTGTACCTGAATTAATGTGATTTATCCAACAGACTGTCTATTACTTCCAGATGACCAAGTTTTAGGTTCCCATTCACTTATTTTTCATAAATGTACATGGTATATCTGCAAATTATATGCTACATACAAAAGAACTTGTATAACTAAGGTAGATATTGGATAACAATGCCTGAAAATATCTCATAAAATTCCCAGTGAAACTCTTCTGAGTTCATAAGAATCCCATGATTTATATCATGGACAGTAAACTCTTTGACATTCACTACCTCCTAACCTGCACATCCTTCGCCATGTGCCATTTCATAAGATTTTAGGTCAAGGAGGGTCTTCTTCTTCTTCTTCATCTTCATTCTCTAAGTCTTCGTCTTCCTGCATGTTTTCAAGTAAAGGGCTTGTATCAAAGTCATCAAGTTCATAAGTTGAAGATTCTCTTCGTTTGAAGAGTTTGATTTGTTTCCCAGCTATTGGAGTCTTTATCATGGTCCCATCCATTTCAGCCAAAGAGTAAGTAGCATTATTATATACTACTTTTACAACATATGGTCCAAACCATCGCTTGGCTAACTTCCTATGAGCACTATATTGATTATCCAGGCTCCTATCATAAACAAGAACCCAGTCATTCTCTTGAATAGCTCTTGGACGGAGTCGATGGTGCTTATCAAACCTCTTCTTATTCTTTAATATTGCTGTTTTTAGCCTTTCAATGGCTATTTTAACATCCTCTGGCCTTCTTTCAAGTTGCCTTATGCATAAAGACAGCAATTCTTCCCTGTTCATGTCTTCATCCCAAGGCAAGATACTCCATGTGACAATGGATTCTTCAATAGGCATAATAGGTGGCTGTCCATACATGAGTTCAGCTGGCATATATCCTATCACTGCACTATGGGTTGTTCTATCAGCCCATAATGCGAATGGTAGCATTTTAGGCCATTCCCTCAACTTTCCTTTGCATGATTTTGCTAAAGCTTTAAGAATTGGTTGATGACCTCTTTCACTCTTACCATTGCCTTCAGGGTTGTAGGCTGAAGTAAGAGATAGCTTAATCCCCAATTGAGCAAAGAAATGGCGAGCTTCATCGGCATCCAATTCTCCTCTATCAGCAGTTACTTTAGCAACACATCCATACCTGCAAAATACTTCTTCAAGTAAAAATCTGCAAACAACATGAGTGGACTTTATTGTCAAGGCCTTTCCTTCAACTTGATTTGTGAGATCTTCTCTAGCAAGTACTAGATATCTCATGTTCCAAATTCCTATAGGCATGGTTACTAAATCAATAACCCATCTATAGTGAATAGATAAAGGATAGGTAGGCTGAAGCCCATCTCTATGTTTTACTATGGAATACATTTGACAAGCATGACAGGACTCAATAAAATGCTCAATGTCTTTATACATGTTTTGCCACCAAAATTTCTCTTTTATTTTGGCAAAAGTACCCCATATGCCTCTATGACCAGCCAATAGGCTTTCATGGAATTCTTGCATGACCTGTCTTTGTGTCTTTTTGTCACCTAAGACACGAACAGGTGCTCTTCCTTTCTTCTTTGCATGCCTCCAAAGGTAGCCATCTTTAAGAAAAAAACCATAGGCTTTTCTCTTAATTCTCTTGAACTCTTCATGAGTCCATTCTTCCTTCTTTGTCATAGTGCTCAAAAATTGGACGATTTTTAGCCAATCATCTGCATAATATTCTTCTTTAAAGTGTGAACAAACCATAACAAAACATGGAATATGTTGTTTACTAGCTATCCATTGTCCTTCTATAGTTGATTCATCCATCCTGGCTGATGTAAAAGTTATATTATCAGCCGAACTTGTTGTTCTTGCTGTACTTTTTGTTGTACCTGCATTAATAGCTTCATTTATAAACTCTGATTCTTCTTCATCCATCATTTCTTCATCATCCATATATATGGCACGTGAAAGCATGTCAGCAACTGGATTTTCTTTACCTGCAATATGTTTCAAATCAGGATTTAAGGATTTAATATAGGCTATCCATCTTAGCATGGCTATGTCAGGAGTGGAACAGTTGGCTATCATGCCCAAGAGTGGAAGGCAATCTATCTCAACTATAACATGTGTGCCCATAGAGTACTCCCTGTCACATTTTAATGCAGTTACGTCTCCCCAAAGCTCTCTTTTAATTTGAGCATACCTTCTTTGTCGTTCATTAAGAACCTTTGCTCCAAAGCGGATCACATATCTGTTGCCTTCAAGGTCGTCTTGACCAACTGCCCATCCTATTCCAATAGGACTTGTGTCCACTGTGAGTATAATGGGCTGTCCATTAGAGTAGTTAGCCCTCTTTAAAGTGGGAGCCGAAGTCAGAATTTTCTTGAGTTTCTGAATAGCCTGAGTGTGTTCTTTTGTCCATAGAAACCTTTGGCCCTTTCTTAGGAGCTGATAAAGACTTTCAGCAACATGAGCAAAATGTGGTATCCAAATAAGGTAGAAGACACATGCACCAAGAAATCGTCTCACTTCTGAAACATTTGTACATTCTTCTTGCATCTTGCTGATTGCATTTATTTTAGATGGAGAAGGCTTTCGGCCATATGGACCACACATATGACCGACCACAAGAACTTCTTCAACTCCAAAAAAAGATTTAGCTCCTAAAAGAGTAAGATGGACTTCTTCTAATTTAGACAGGATTTGAGCACAATCATTAATATGATAAAAAACAAACTTTGGACATCCAAGTTCATTGAGTTCTTCATTTTTCTCATGAACTTCACATCCTTTAATTGGAACATCATCAAGGAAAGGAAGAGTTAATTGAGGAATATAATCCCTCAATACTTTATGCATGGCATTCATCATGTGAGCTACTGAATTCGTAGCCCCTTGAGGTAGAGTACACATGCAGACTAGGCCAAGAGGTGTCTTCATTATAGTAATGTCACGGCTTTCCAAAGCAAGCTGAAATTGGTCGTAGCCTGAATATAAGTCTCCCATGGAATAGATTGCCCTTCCTGCAAAAGCTTCAGCAAATTCATCCACAATTGGTCCTAATCCAACATTTCTAATAGTGACTTTATTAACGGGTTGCAAATCTTGAATGAATCGTAAAGATCCATTCTTCTTAGGTACGGTAAACCATCGGTTGGAATATGGAGCTGAAGATGCCTCCAATATTCGCATTTTTTTCTTTTCATTTAAAAATTCCAATAACTTAGGCAAATGAGCCCTTGGAATCGGAATTGGTTTAAGATTCCAAGGCACATGTGGAACCGTAAATATTACCACTGGAGCCACAATGCTTGGATCCACACAGTTGATTTCATGCGGCTGAAATGAAAAGGCTTTCACATGGTTCTTTAACATCTGCATGAAGATTTGTTTTTCAGCCGGATAGAGGAAAGAGTCTTCACCAATTTTCAGCTTTTGAAGACTTTCAGTTGTAAATTGATGACCAATATCTTTAGGATCACGAAGGCTTGGTTGTTTGGATACCCTTTCTGCCAATCCTTCGCTTTCAGGTGGTAGAGGAGTAGCTACCGGCTTGACCTTCTTATCAACTATTTTATACTTTGTTTCTACTCTTGCTTCATCCTTGTTTGGCTATCCAAAGGCTTCATAATCTGCAAATTCTTGAATTATGTCATACATTTCCATTGTACATACCTGTATGGATTGATTTTCAGCTTGATTTTCAGCATGAATGGCTGTATAAATTTCAGCCATTGTATCATTATAATTCAGCCCATAAAATAGACCTGAAATTTCTTCATCTTTAGGTAAAACATCATTTTGCTTCAGTTCTTGCTCCATATGACTCAAATACTTTCTTTCAGCCCTGTTCATGGCTGAAAATTGTTTATAACAGCCCACTCCATTGGCTGAAAAAACCTGCAAATTAGCTTTAGACCTTGCCTCCTTCATATGTGGAGGCAAATTTTTATGACACGATGCACTGCCATAGCCTCCACTTATAGCAGCGCTACCCGAAAACCCTTAAATTCTCGGGTATTAGGAGGAACGGGATGATCTCTTAATCGATCCCTATTCCGATGGTGATTAACACAGACAGTTAGGAATTGAACAACCTTGTTGTTATCCTTGCTTCTTATCCGAGCGTATAATGAACCATCATCAAGAGCCTTCGTCTCTAAACGAGACTCGAAAATAAATGGTTGTCCAAGAATGATTGGATAGCTGCAAGAATCTCGAACAAAGAAATGAAATTCATCTTTTACATTACCAATAGTAACTTGTACATAAGGACATGCTGGATAAAGATCGCCATAAGAGTTATTGGCTGCCTTCATGCGCCACGCTGGGTCCACGTCAATGGGCCATCCACCATTCTCATAGAGACTTCTTGACATTACATTAATTTCTGAACCATGGTCTATAAGGGCAATGCATGGAGTTTCTTTCTCACCAATTTTAACAACAGTTTCAGTAGTCGCCCTTACCCGATGGGTACAGGAATAGTGACTACTTGGAATAAAGTGAGTTTCACTTTCTTCCTGCATGTTGTGAAGAAAAGTCTCTTTCTTTTGCATGGGCTGCACTTTAGATTGAGAAGTTTCCACCATTATGGCTTTTTCAGCTTCTGCTTCATAAATGTCTTCATCTTTGGCTTCTATGGATGCAATCAATTCTTTGATTGCCTCCAATCGAATCCCTTGAGTTTTCAACTTTTCTTCATCCTGCAAATACACATGAAGTACTTGCAAAAAAGCATGTACAGATTCTTCAGTTTCCTCACCAACATATTGTCTTTTTTGTTTAATTACATCAATTATTACATCATGAAATCCTCGTTTTGCAATACCGAGAATTTCACCTAATGTAAATTCAATTCTACTTTCAAGAATCCTTTCTTCTAGGATTTGTTTAAGATCCGTTGTGGTCTCTATGTCTGACTACAACTTGTAACTGGGATGTTTGCTTTTTCTTTTTCCTTCTATCTTCTTTGCTTGAGGGGCATCTCCTATGTCAAATTCTGGTGGTGGCAGATTTTTAGCAGCCTTCTGTTGGTCTGGTTTGCTTCTTGTTATGCGTTTAGTCGGTCCTGAAGAAGAAGGACCGGCAACATCTTCTTCTCTTATTCTCTTTTCTTCTATGATGGCTTATTGATTATTAATTTTAGCTAGCCGGGCAAAAGCTGAAAATGAATCCACAGGCTCGGACCATCCGGTTCTTCCCCGAATACATTGGCTGGCAGTAGTTAAATCATCCTTAGTTGCCTTGCCTTATTCCATTTGTTCCAAGGCCTGTGTCCACACTTTAGATTTTGCATTAGTTTTACATGCTTTAACAATTTCATTAGTTGGCTCAATTTGCAACCCATAAGTTGCAGCATCAACAGCTGCATAGGCTGTTCTTGTTGCCAAATCCTCCAATCTTTTCTTCATGCCGCCATTACCGAAGTTTGGCTCAAGAGGAAGCCCGGTTTCGGTTGCATGAATTTTTCCATCCTTCCAAAAGACTAATTTTTGTGCTTCGGCTTCACGGAATGCTCCACACTCCCTCTTGTCATGCTGAAGGCTATCACACCAAATGCAGCGTCTTTTAAAGCCTTCTCGTGCAGGTCTTTGGGCGGATGACCGACCCCTTTCTTCTACTTTAACATCAAGCCTTTCTACTTTAGAACTAATTTCTGTTAAATTAAGATGGAGATCCTGCATGCTTTTATTTAACTCATCCATGACATCCTTCTTTGGAGAAGGAACAACAGGATTTCTTGGTTGCTCGGCCATAGAGACAGGAGGTCGAGAGGCTGGAACAGGCTCCTTCATAGAATCAGTTGTTACAGGGGTTGAACCCCATCTTAGGCGCAATCACTCTCTTCGAGCAATCATATTAATTGCTTCAGTGACATCACTCCAAGCAGTCTTTAGTCCCGACTCAGAGTCAGGGTCTTCAAGTCGATCAGTCAATTTCTCCTGAGAGAAGAATCTGCAGCTTTTAAAAATAACTCAATCTTTTGACTTTCCATACCTTGTTGGTCATCAGGATCTAGTTGGGCAAATTTGCTTTCAAACTCTTGATGAAGAGCAGTAGCAGTTAGACTCTTATTGGGCCTTTCAACCCATTCGGTGAAGATTTTCTTTGTCATAAGGCCAGAATCTTCAAGGAAAAATTCTTCTTGAAGAGCCTTCTTGAACACAGTCCATCCAGCATCTTTTTGGGAAAGACCATGAATTCGGTCCTGGAGGCCATGCACAGCCAGGCGGGCAAAGTAACGACTCTAGGCATGTTGAGGAACTCCAAAGAAGACCATCTTGTCAGTGTAAAGACGGATAAAAGAGGACACATTTTGCCCACTAAATTGCTTGAGCTCATGCCCAACTGCTTCTAAGGCCTTAATGGCAGCAACATCAATCCGTTCTTCTTCTTGTCTCCGTTGTTGTTGCAATTGCAACTGCTACTGAAATTGCAGCTGTTGTTGTTGGCTCTCTTGCATTAGACGAACCAACTGTTGCAAAGCATCTCCTCCCGAGCTTGATGATTCTCCCATTGGACTTCTTCTTCTGCAACGGACCTTCACGTCGGGTTCATCACTGTCGTCGCGTTAAGAGTTGAAGGTCTACCACCAGGGCTTTTAGTGGAGAAGAAGGGTTTGGGATTGAAGATTCAGAAAGGATAAATGGATTGGGTTTTGATAAGATTTGGGAATTAGAAATAATTTAGGTACGGAAGAGGAATTCAAGCCTTCTCACTTTGTACTTAGCATACATGAACAGGAGGATTAAGACTAACTTGAATACATCAAATGCTTCAGGATACATTCATCATTTCATAAATGATATTTTCAGATTTCCAATTCATTTATGAATGTCAAATGCAAGTTCTAATGGTTTTTATTACATGCACAAAGATGGATTTCAATCCTTTGGGTCAAGTATAATGATGCTAGAATCAAATACATCCAAGATTTGGGCCAAAGTTGCATGAAATGGATTGAAAAAGAATAATTTTAGCTTCAGCCCTATTTTAAAATGGAAAATTCCAGCCCATAAACAAATTCAAAATGAGTGCATAAACTCAAGAAGAAGCACTCTTGATCATCTATGAATAATGTCCTGAAGAAAAGAGGTCATTTTCCTCTATTACAATCATAAAAAACCCATGTTTGCTCATAAAAATGGATCAAAATAGTGGGCTGCCCTGTTTATGACTGGTTATTCCAGCCCATAACAGTCCATAAGTCTTCAATATCCTCACCCTTTGCTTGCCCCAAAGTCATTCAAGTACTTGGGCACAAGTCGGGCTTCATTGGACCAAGAATAAGGTAGAGAAGATGAGAGAAGTCGTGCATAAGAGCAGGCTGAAAACTCTTCTCTCAGATTTCCCCTCTTTTATAGACAGTTTCAGCACGCATTTTTGTCAGACCAAAGAGGCAGAGAAGTGGAGCTCTCACCAAGTTAACATCTTCAGTTGTTGGCTTGTTAATCTTCAGTTTGCATGCTCCATTCCATGCATCTCAGCTCTAGCTTTCTCCCAGTTTCCCTCAGGCAGAGCAGTCCGCATTTTGCGCCGAAAAACATGGACTGCTCTCTGCTCCAACCCTGGTCACTTTTTGACCAGCCTAGGTCACCTGCTGGTCACCTTAGTCAGTTACTTTTGGTCACGTGTGGACCTAGTGGACTTTTGATAGTTTTTGGCAACATTTTTGGGTTTTTATCCTTATTTTTGTACCTGAATTAATGTGATTTATCCAGCAGACTGTTTATTACTTCTAGATGACCAAGTTTTAGGTTCCCATAGACTTATTTTTCATAAATGTACATGGTATATCTGCAAATTATATGCTACATACAAAAGAACTTGTATAACTAAGGTAGATATTGGATAACAATGCCTGAAAATATCTCATAAAATTCCTAGTGAAACTCTTCTGAGTTCATAAGAATCCCATGATTTATATCATGGACAGTAAACTCTTTGACAGCGGTAAGCCCACAGAGTTGCCATCAGCTTGTTGTCCCAGTCACTATGTGAGGCTGAGACCACCTCGGTCAGGACATTGATAAGAATCTTATTTGTGGATTCTGCCTGGCCGTTTGCATGAGGGTAGTATGGCAAGGATTTGCAATGGATGATGAGAAAGGTGGAGAGGAGATGCGCTATCACTTCGTTGATGAAGTGCGTACCTTGGTCACTGACCAGTTCGATGGGGCAGCCGAATCGCGAGATCACCTGCTCCCATAAGAACTTGGCAGTCGTCCTAGCGTCATTTTTTTGTGTCGCTCTTGCCTCTGCCCATTTCATGAGGTAGTCCATGGCCACAATGATGTACTTGGCCTGTGAATACTGGGCCGCAGGACTGATGGGTCCTATGAAGTCAATTTTCCATTTTTTGAAGGGTTGTCGTGCGATAACTGGTGTCAACTCCATCTGATCCTTGCGAATTGGGACTTTTGTCTGTTGGCACTCGTCACAATGCTTGACAAATCGCGCTGCATTGCAAAAAAGCATGGGCCACCACAGTTGAGATTGCAACACTTTTCGTGCTGTCGTGTCTTCGCTAAAGTGCCCTCCAGCAATGCCGCGGTGCGCTTCTGAGAGCACATCGTGCATCTCATGTTCGCATACGCATCTGCGCAGCAATCCGTATTGCCCGAGCTTATAAAGTTGGCCTGTGATCAGCTGATAGGGCTGGATCTTAAGGATTAATTGCCTAAGTCGGGCTTTTTCCATCGGTCAATCAGGCAGTCTGTGTTCAAGCACTTGGACTATGTCATCCGCCCAATATGGCGTTAGATTTGCCTTGAATAAATCTCTCTCGTTGGATAGGTTAAAGAGACGGGCGTCGGGTAATTCGTCAACAATGCCTTGTCCAGCGGCTTCTCTCGTGGGAATGCGTGACATATGGTTAGCCATGTAGTGCTACTTTCCTTTTCGTACAACCACGGAGAAGTTGAATTCCAAGAGCAGAAGGAGCCACCGAGCTATGCATCTTGTGGCGCAAGGTTTGTTTACTAGATAGAGTAGGGCTTGATGGCCCACAAAAAAGGTAAAAGGTGTGGCCAATAGATAGTGTCGGAATTTCTTCACAGCAAACACCATGGCTAATCCTTCTCTTTCTGTCGTTGAGTAGTTCATTTCCGTCTTAGTGAGTTGTTTGCTAGCAAAGCTCATTGGATAGTCTAAGTTGTCTTCGCCAGGTTGGCATAACACTACCCCCACGGCAAACTTAGAAGCATCGATATGCACGTGGAAAGTAATGGTCCAATCTGGGGCTCGTAGAATTGGTGCTGTGGTTAGAGCCTTTTTCAACTCTTCATATGCTCGTTAGCATACCTCGGTCCATTCAAAGACGATCAGCAGCTTGTACAAGGGTCTGGCGATCAATGCATAGTTCAGTACAAACCGCCGATAGTACCCCGTATGGCCTAGGAAGCATTGAACTCCCTTGTAGTTGATTGGGGGTGGAAGGTCGACAATAACCTTGACTTTTGAAAAGTTAGTGGCAATGCCGTTATTCGACACCACGTGCCCTAAGATGCATCCATGCTTTACCCAAAACTGGCACTTTAAGGGGTTCAAGGAGAGACGATATAAGCAACACCGCTCAAAGACCGTGCGGAGTTTGTCTAAGTGTTTGATCCAGGTCGAGTGGACACAGAGGTCATCGACAAAAACTTCCAACTCCTTGCAAAGCATGTCTTTAAAGATGGTGCACATGAGGCATTGGAAGGTGACAGGGGCATTAGTCAACCCGAAGGGCATGATTATGTAAGAGAAGATGTCCCACTCAGTGGTGAAGGCAGTCTTGTGCCTGTCCGCAGGATGCACTTACACTTTGTTGTACCTTGAGAAGCCATCTAGAAAATTGTAGGCTTCCTTGCCTACCACTCTCTCAAGCATATGCTCGGTGTATAGCAATGGATAGTTGTCCCTCTTAGTAGCAGTTTTCACCTTCTTGTAATTGACGCACACTCAGATTTTTCCATTCTTCTTCATCATGATGACTATGGGTGACACCCAGTCTGTGTGTTCAATTTCATAAATGAATCCCGCTCTCATCAGCTTATCAATCTCCTCTTTGACAGCATGAGCGTGTTTTGGATTCATAGGGTACGGTCGCTGCTTGACCGGCGTTGCGTCTGGCGTCATGGGTATGTTGTGAGTCATGACACTTAGATCTACCCCCTTAAGCTCTTCTAAGGACCAGGCGAGCACGTCTATGTACTCTTACAAGAGAGTGACAAGACTCATTTCTTCTTCCTCAGTCAAGTCATCGGCAATGAAGACTGGTCGAGGTGTTTCCCCTTCTTAGGCCAGGTTCATCTCCTTGACCTTGGCTGTCCCTCGACCGGTTCGCTCGTTTGCCCTTGACGCTTGTCACCTAACAGAACTACTACCCTATCCTCTTTTTTGAATTTCGTAAATTGTTTAGGGAGGTCCTGCTATTTTCATCGTTCTTCCATTTATGTATCCTTGGGTTGTTTTGCCTTTTTCTGCCTTAATCGTCTACGCCTTAGGTGGACGGGTGGCCTAGGGATTTCTGGATCACTATTCGAACTAATCTCCAACTCAGAGTTGAGCTTCCTGCCGTCGCTAGAAGAGGTGGTTTCCCCTGGTGGGTGCAGTTCGGACGGCGACTCTGTCCTAAGTACTAATGTCGTTCTTGGTTGGGCTAGACCTGCTTGTTCAAGATCTATGGCCCCTACGTGTTCCAACCAGGCACAATCATATTCCATGCGCATGACTCCTCGCTCTATCATGAAGATACTCTTTTTTTGCGGCTTGGAGTCTACTCATATTTACTCTATTTCTTTCCCTTCAGTGTCGTACTCCATGGTGTCTACCTCACCTTCACTTTCATCATCACTGAAGGATTGACAGTCTTCGTATTCATCGTTAGAGTCCTCTTTGTCAGACTGCTCATCATCTCCTAGGGCTTGGTATATCTCTTGTCATTGGTCAGGAACTAGGGACCGGTTATACATGAGGTTTAAGTCATGCACTCTGGTCCATTGCAACTTGGATTCATCTAGGAGATCCTGGAGTGGTTTGAAGTTTGCAAACTGGATTGCCAGCTAGCTTGTCCATTAAGTATTCCAGTATCTCTTGGAGTTCCCTTTTGTTGGTTGGGACTTGGAAGTTGACAGGTTTAGGTTTCCCACGAAGGGTTTTTGCCATCATGCAGACTGGCGCGGAGGGTGTGTCGTTAGACTTGCCGATTGTTTTGATGGCTTGCTCATAAGCCTCCTGATCAGAGAACGGCAGGTCGATTGTAGCGAGAACGTGCATCCAATCCCACTCTTCCTCTAGGCATGGGATATACTTGGTCAAGGGCCTGTAGGACTTCTTAAACTAGGTGTTACCCTTGAGCATAGCAAAGATGGCATCTAAGTCGACTGGTGAGGTCTTCCAAGTGTCCATCTCTATTCTCACGGCATCCGTTCTATTGCCATGGAAGATCAAGCCGTTACCCCAATCTTCAATGACTCTAGCATTGCGCATCCAGGGTCGGTCTAATAGGATATCGTAGTCCACTCCATTCATGACTATAAAGTCCACAAAGAATTGGACACTTGCGATCTTCACTGGTCAATTCTTAAGCACCCCGAATGGCTTGACTCTCATCCCGTTTGCTAATGTGACATTAAACCTAGCAGTTTCGACAGGCGGGTTTCCCCAAGTCTGAAGCACCGCATGGCTAAGCACACTAACCCCAACTCCCGTGTCCACGATTCCCTTTCTCATTGTATCGCCTAGGGCTAGAACCGGTAAGACCGCATGCATCTTGGAACCTTCTCAGAAGGCATTGACGTGTAAGGATTTAGGCATAGAGTGCAGCATCAAACTCGGTATTTGCGTCTCTACATCGTGGTCATGCGGGTCTGCCATGACCTGATCTCTTGACCCTTCAGCCCACTGCTTAAGATCTTGCCATAGGGTGGGATGCTGCCTAAGCCGATCTCCCAGGCTAAGTGTTACAGGGGTAGTCACCAACGTGGTCAGGAGATCGATCGTTGGGTGCTCGTCTTTCTCCTAAACCTGGATCATCCTGACCAATGGTCGTGACTGATCTGCAGCCCTGTAGGATCGAGGCTTGGCCCTAGTGGCACTGCTTGTGGTGCAGTTGCTTCCCCTAACCGTGGTTGAGGAGGTGAGGTTGGTGTGCTTATGCTGGAGAGGTCGTCGATTTCGTCCTCTATGATGGGCTCAGCGTCTTTTAGATGCTCTTGAGCCTCCTTCACCCATTCCTTCACTTTTTCTATGGCCTCTAACTGTCGTTTCGGATGCGGGTATTCCCCTACCTTAGCACTTCCCTTTTCGGCCGTCTTAGGGGCTGAACTCTTTGCCTCTACATCATAGACCTTCTTTCCAGCAGTCAGAGTTGTAGCACTCTCCATTTTTAGTGCAATTTTAGCTTCCAACCTCTTCTTCTTTCGCCTGCAACTTTTCTTCCCTATCAAAGTTGCATCAAGGTTGCTAGGTCCTGGCAGTGATATGCCAACCTGCTTTGTCTGGGCATGGGTCATGACCCATAATGGAATAGGTGTCACCTCCCCATCGAGGTTCTTGACTCCAAATAGCCCCAATGGGACAGATGGTATGTTGGCTGAGCTAGAAGATGACTTTCTCTTTGGGCAATCGACGAAGAGATAAGTGATTCCGCACTCAGTACACCTTTGGTTAGCCTTGTCTCTGTTTTGCTACTCCCTTTCAAGGCAGTGTGATGAGACATGACCTGGGTGACCACAAGTCAAGTAGGTGATTGGCTCATGTGTCTGCCCTCCTAGGCCTCTACCTTGTCGTCTTCCTAATGCCATCATCGGCACATGGCGATAATCCATGAGGACAGCGTTGCCCTCATTGTCATGCGAGAAGTAAGGGCATATGTAAGTTTCTTCCTCATTTGGTTCTTCCACGTAGTGGACTGGAGCATCGCTCGGTGGATGGGTCACATAAGGACCAGGTGGTTTGGGTATGCCAATAGGGTTTATGTCCATCCTAGGAATAGCTGGCTTAATGTCGTTAGGCGCAGGGAGGGCCAATGGGGTTCCCCTTTCGAAGAATAGCTGTGGCCTGTTCGCTAGGTGAGACTGGCCATAGGGTTGTGAGTACGAAAGTCTCCTTGGTAATCTACAATGTGCAATTTCATGACTGAACCTACCGCAGTTAGCACAAGGTCTTGACCTAGGGTCTTGACACTCGACTGTCAAGTGGTTTCCGCCACAGTACACGCATTGGACGTGTGGGCGCGTTGGTCGTCTCACCATGTTTTGCAACTTGGCTAACTCCATGTTTACATCACCCAAGTCTTGGTTCGTCTCGGTGGCCTTCCCCTTATCTTGAGATGATGGGACTGATCGCTCACTAGAGGATGACGCTCTCTCTGAGCTTCACGAGTTGGCCTCTTCTGGGTTCGAGCTCCTAGAGCTCTGCTCCTTCAGCTGATCATCGACTCTAATGGCTTCCTCAAACACTCTAGCTAGCGCGTCTCGCTACAAGCTCGAATTGCCTGCCAAAGCCTTATATAACTCTTCATCTCGAATTCCGCTGATGAATATAGTCAAAACTGCTCTTTCAGTCGGTCACTCGCCCATAGGGATTCTCTTGAAGAGACTTCTCACGTGGATTACGTAGTCACGAATGTCCTCCTTCTCTTTCTGCTTTACATTCATCAAGCATACTAGCAGATTGTTGGAGTATCCAGGCTCAGCAAGAGATCCTTGAGGCCACTGAAGTTGGCTCGTTCTGCGGCATCTAGGCTTGTATACCAAGTCCTTCCCTTGTCACCTAAGCAGAGCCCGAATGCTTGAGAGCGTTGAGTCAGGTCATTGAGGCCGTTGGCTTCACAGACTTGCTCAAAATGCTCTACAAAACTGTATGGATCATCGTGGGATTGGTATTTGTCGAGTTTCTTGGCAACGATAGGGATTTTAGACTGGCTCTTTGAGCCTTGGTTCACTCCTAATTCTACGAGCAGCGATGTCGCTAGTGCCGCAACACTTTGCTCTGCTGCCGTGTTATCTAGCAGCCGCTTCATGAGAAGCTCGCTCAACGTCAAGTCTTCTTCTAGGGCTCTCTCGTGATCTGTTCAATTTCTTTCTGCTAAGTTCAGCACTCGCTGTACCTCACGCAACTCCATGCTTTGCCTTTGGCTCCTAGCCTGCTGGTCCCTATTGTACTCGACTATGCTTTGCAAAGCCTTGCGGGCTAGTTTCCTCTCTTCTTCTAGGTCTGCGATGATAGCGTCTGTTGTGCCGAGGTGCTCGTATTGGGCATGTGTATCATAGCTGCTAACCAGCTGCTGAATAGCCTCTGGGAAGACGTTCAAGTCGAGTTCCTCATTAGACCTATGGTCTGAGCCTTCTTCTGCCATAGTCATTGTTGTCGTGCTCCACCAAGCTGTCGATCAGGTTGAGTAGATTTGTCAAATCCACGTTGTTGATGCCACCTGTTTGGTCCTACTTTGCGTGTTGATGGTTTGTCTACGTCTTGGGTCCTCTCCTACTAGTGGGTTCCTTGAGTGGTTTATCTGAGTGAGTTCCTTCAGTTATTGAATACAATCCTCAATTTATGGTCACTCAGTGTGCGTGTCGCTCCCCTCGTGCACTTGTGCTCAATCAGGCTTTCAATTTCTTTAAGTGCATTCAAGTGCGGAAATTCAAGGTGAGTGCAGCAAACAATCTGTAAGTGTCTCATGCACTCTCGCTTTGTTTCAGGTCTGATAGGCTTGTTGGTCAATTTTCTGGACGCCTTGACAGGGTTCAAGGTCTTTCTAGTATGTTGCCCCGTTTGTTCTTGGCCCATCAGGTTTTAACTGCTCAGCGCTTTGCATCTAGGTCTTTGGGTCCCGATGTTGCCTACTTCAAGATGCCAAGTGGTTGCTCCCTACGATTCCGTCTATTCCATGTGCCAGAATCAAGTTCTGAGTGTCAGAATGACTTTCGACAGTTTGCGCTGCTGAGCTCCAGTCGGGTTAGGTCAAATTCCTGAGAATTTGATAAAAATTTTCATTTGGCTCAGCTAGTTCGAATTGCAAGGTCCAAGTGGGTCACTCGGACGGGATGAGGTACATGGGCCGAGGGCCAAATTCGTGACTCAGACAGGGTAGACTCAAACGGGCCGAATGGTCAATTCGGACGAGGTCACTTGGATGGGCCGAGGCACTTGGACCGAGGCCACCGAGGGCCGAATTGGTCGATGGTCCAAATGGCCGACTCGGACGGGTTGATAGGTCTGGGCCGAGGGCCGATTAGGGTTTCGGGCCGAGTGGGCCGAGTGAAAGAGGGCCGAGGGCCGATTCTGGGACTCGGCCCAGAAGTGGCCGCTCGGACGGGCCGAACGCGGCGCGACGACGACAGTGAGATGTCGATCTTGCTTGATTCGTGTGATTTACCCAATCATAGCCAGCATAAACCTCCAGATCCTATATAGGGGGATAGGGAAAGGGATTCATATACCTGAATAGATTGGATAGGATTGTGCGATGGCTCTCTCTCTCTCTCTCTCACTGAAATGGTCACAAATGAGCTCTACCTTGGCCTCTTGGCTCTTATGCCCCTTTCTGGGTATAGTGTTGATGCCCCCAATCACTCACTTGTCGATCTTAGGCATCACAAGCGAGCTTTTTGCCATGTTTTGCATGATTTTTGCCCTGTTTTGCCCTGCTTTGCAACAGTAAACCCTACCCTTCTCCGGTGTGATTTCCTAATCCTAACCTACTCTAAATGCAACAAGAATTGAAAGCAAAAAAAAAAGATAATTTCTCCGTGTTTCCCAATCATCCAACAAACAAAATATCCCAAAATACTTACTTATTTTGAAGATCAAAAACACCCAAACTTCCTACCTATCTCAAGCTCAGTTTCGGGGATGAATCCCTTACTTCGATGCTTGATATGAGGTGTGCAAGTGCTCAAGCTTGAATCCATTGGTCCCGGCAACAGAACCAAAATGTGGGAGCTTTCGCTCAACCGCCAAGACCCACGGACCGCTTATTGCTATTGAGATATCGAGCTCCACTCGTGATATGCCAAGGTGACCGTTGTGCATTTATGTCACCGACTTGTCAGTTGCAGATGCGGTTGGTACACCGCCCATGAATAATAGCTAGATGATAGCTATCCTTATCTACTCTAGTTCGTGGCTCAGTTAGTATGCCACCTTAGTTAGTTGACTTTGGTTTGAGACCCATATATAGGGTTCTTCTATTTCTTTTGTACTAGAGTTCTTTTGGCTTACACAACTAAGAAGAGGAAAACTGTTTCAACCTCCAGCTTTGTGTGTATTCCCCCATTGTGCAAGCAAGAAAGCTACAAGTGAGACTCCTTCCTTCTCTCCCACAATCTTGACATGGTATCAGAGCCTTGTTCGTGGTGAGGAGCTCAAGAAAGCAAGCCAAGTTCGCGGTGTTCTGGTAAGAGGACCAGTGTTGCTTTCATTCTTCTGTTTTGGGAGCAAGTCTCTACAGGTAGCACAGCCGGAAAGTGCAAGAGTGCATTGTCTCAGATTGAGACGCCCTTCGCGGTGTAGCAAGATTGAGAGACCCTTCGCAGTGTAGCCGGAAAGTGCAAGAGTGCATTGTCTCAGATTGAGACGCCCTTCGCAGTTTTTTTGATTTGAGGCCATTTCGGGGCCTGTTTTGGAGGCAGAAGTTTTCTGCACGCACTTAGGAAAAGGTCTTGTTTTGTGCTGTGTGACCACTGTTCTACAGGTCGGTGAAAATTTACTGTAGAAATTGCATCGTATGCTTGTGTGCAAAGACATTGGGAGTTACAGAATCATCCTTGTTGCCTGTTGATGCAAAATCGTCACTAAGAAGTGACTGTGTGGTCAAATACCACTTTCGTTAGTTTTGCAGATTTGCCCTTGTGAGGCTGAAGCTGTGTTCTTTGCAGTGACAGAATTTTTTGCAGTGTTCTGTAATGGCGTCTGATTCTCTTTCACAGATTGTCACTGAAAAGCTTGACAAGAACAACTTCCAAACATGGAAGTTTAGAATGACGAATTTTCTTATGGGAAAAGGATATTGGGAATTTGTTGCAGGAAATGAAGAAGAACCAGTTCTTCCTGATGTTCCCAATCAACAGCAAATGCAGGCATTTAAAGCATGGCATGAGAGAGCCAGGAAAGTTGTGTATTGGCCGTCTATCAGTATTTCAGACTCTATGATTGTGCATATTCAGGAGCAAGTACGCCAAACGAGGCATGGGATACTTTGTTAAGAATGTATAGCACAAATACACAAGCCAGGAAAATGCAGCTCAAGCAAGAGTTGCACAATGTGCAAAGAGAAAGTATGAGCATCAATGACTACCACATGAAGGTGAAGAAGATTGCAGATGCACTTGCTTCCATTGGGTCGCCAGTGGAAGATGATGATTTAGTTTCTGTGACCTTGAATGGTCTAGGAAAGGATTATGCACAGTTTCGAACATCCATTTCCGTCCGTGAAAGATTTCCCGATTTTGAGGAGTTGATTGCTCTTCTAATTTCTGAGGAGCAGAGAAATGATGGTGCATCTTCTTCAGGAGGAACTTCAAAAGAAGCTGTCTTCTACTCAAATGCTGGAAGAGGTAGAGGCAGAGGTAGAGGAGGCCGTCTGGAGGCCATGGTAGAAATTAAAATATGCAGCAAACTCAAGAAAACCAATCCTATGGAGGAGGACGTGGTAACTCTAGAGGCAGGGGGAGCCAAAGAGGTCGTGGTGGATGGCAAAGAGGCCAAAATACAAATAGCAATGTTGAATACTACTATGATGGTAAAGTGGGTCATATGGCATGGTAACTCTAGAGGCAAGGGGAGCCAAAGAGGTCGTGGTGGATGGCAAAGAGGCCAAAATGCAAACAGCAATGTTGAATGCTAGTACTGTGGTAAAATGGGTCATATGGCTAAAGACTGCTATAAAAAGCAGAATGACATCATGAATGGAAAATTGCAAGGGAATTATGCATCTTCTAGTAGACAGGGTGATGAGAGAAATGAGCATTTGTTTATGGTGCAGCACATGACCAATTCTGTGATAAGTGTAGAAGAAAACAATGATGTGTGGTATATTGACTCAGGTGTATCAAACCACATGACAGGTCATGCAGAATGGATGCAGGATGCAAGGAAAATGGAAAAACCAGGATTTGTGGAGACTGGTGATGATACTGCACATCCTATTGTGCAGATTCGAAAAATTCCTTTGTCTATGCACGATGGGAAAAAGAAATACCTGTCGGATGTATTTCATGTCTCGAATATCACCAAGAACCTGTCTTCTGTTGGTCAAATGGTTGAGCAGGGCTTGCAGGTCAGATTTAATTCTCATGGATGCTTTGTTGAGGATATGAAAAATAAAGATCGCTTGATAGCAAAAGGAAAGAAGAAGGGCAGAATGTTTACGTTGGATGCAGACATGCCTGAATTGAGTGCAGCAATGTTTGCACATGGGACCGGTGTAGTTGCAGATATTGATATCTGGCATAAACGCATTGGTCATGTTAATGTACAACGACTTAAATCAATGCAAGCCCAAAATATTGTTGCAGGATTGTCTAAATTCAAGGTTGCAGAAATGCATAAGGTATGTGAAGCCTGTCAGTTTGGAAAACAGGCAAGGAAACCATTTCCTAGACATGTTCAAGAGAGTAAGAAGCCATTGGAATTAATCCACTCTGATGTGTGGACTACTAAAGCTACATCTCTTGGAGGCTGTAATTATTTTGTCACTTTTATTGATGACTATAGCAGAAAAGTTTGGGTGTATTTTATGAAAAAGAAAAGTGAAGTTTTTGGGCATTTCAAAACTGTTAAAGCTATGGTTGAAAAAGAAACAAGCCTGCAAATAAAATGCCTAAGGTCAGATGGAGGGGGAGAGTACCTCTCAAATGAGTTTGCAAGGTTCTTATAGGAGCATGTCATAAAGCAGCAATATTCATGCAGTCATACCCCACAACAAAATGGAATTGCAGAAAGGAAAAACAGGCATATTGGAGAGGTATCTCGTGCCATGCTTAATGAAAAAGACTTGCCAGATTTTTACTGGGCTGAAGCAGTTGCTACAGCAGTCTACATAATGAACAGGACTCCCACTACAGCAATACATGGCATGACTCCAGAGGAGAGGTATACTGGTAGAAAACCAGATATTTCTCATTTGAAAATTTTTGGTTGCATTGCCTATGTTCATGTGCCAGATGAGTTGAGATCCAAGTTGGATCCAAAAGCTGAAAAGTGGATCTTTATTGGTTATTCTCTGCAGCAAAAAGAGTATAGATGCTATAACCCTTCTACTCGTAAGTTTATAGTGAGCAGAGATGTTGTTTTTTATGAGATGAGTAGCTGGTATAAACCAGTAAATGTGATTGATAATGTAGATGCACAAAATGGTAATGCTGCAGAGAATTCATAGCAGCAGTCACAAGATATTAGTGGACCTGGAGCGTCCTCTAGCAGTGGTTCACATTCTTCACCATGGACAGGCAGATTGAGATCAGGAGAATCTTCTCAAAGCAATGTAGACAGTGGTATGCAGGTATCACGAAAAGGAAAAGAGAAGGTAGATGAGCCCATGTTTGATGTGAATGCAGGCCACTCGTATGTGGATGGTGAATCCAGTGGCTCAGAACAGAGCATTGATGATGAGTTGAGTATTCCTTCTATTGTTACACCTGGAGTAAGGAATACCAGGGATGTTTTGAGAGCACCTAGGAGTGAAACTACTTTGCGCGGGTCTACCAGAGCTAGGTATCCTGTGGATAGGGTGAAATATGATGGATTTACAGCCATTCACATGCATATATGGTCAAAGTGATACAAGAACCAGAACCCACTTCTTTTGAGCAAGCCATGGGAAAAGAAAAATGGGAGAAAGCCATGGACGAAGAAATGGATGCCTTGGAAGAAAATGCTACATGAGAATCGGTACCTTTGCCTAAAGATAAGAATGCAATTGGTTGTAAGTGGGTTTATAAGGTGAAACATAATGCAGATGGTTCTGTGAATAGATACAAGGCAAGATTAGTAGTCAAGGGGTATGCACAAACATATGGCATTGAATATGAAGAAACATTCAGTCCAGTTGCAAGGATGGCAACCGTAAGAGCAATCATTGCTATGGCTGCATCAAAGGGATGGTCTTTACATCAAATGGATGTAAATAATGCCTTCTTGCATGGTGATTTGCAAGAAGAGGTCTATATGGAGCAGCCACCAGGTTATGTGCATGCTGTTCATCTTGAGTTTGTTTGCAGGTTGAAGAAAGCCTTGTATGGCTTGAAGCAAGCACCTAGAGCATGGTCTGACTGTTGACATATCGAGCTCCACTCGTGATACGCCAGGGTGACCGTTGAGTACTTATGTCACCGACTTGTCAGTTGCAGACGCGGTTGGTACACCGCCGATGAATAATAGCTACATGATAGCTATCCTTATCTACTCTAGTTCATGGCTCAGTTAGTATGCCACCTTAGTTAGTTGAGTTTGGTTTGAGACCCATACATAGGGTTCTTCTATTTCTTTGTACTTGTGTTCTTTTGGCTTACACACAACTAAGAAGAGGAAAACTGTTTTCAGCCTCCACCCTTGTGTGTCTTCCCCCATTGTGCAAGCAAGAAAGCTTCAAGCGAGACTCCTTCCTTCTCTCCCACAATCTTGACATGGTATCAGAGCCTTGTTCGTGGTAAGGAGCTCAAGAAAGCAAGCCAAGCTCGCGGTGTTCTGGTAAGAGGAGCAGTGTTGCTTTCATTTTTTGTTTTGGGAGCAGATCTTTGCAGGTAGCACAGCCGGAAATTGCAGGAGTGCATTGTCTCAGGTTGAGACGCCCTATGCGACCTTGTTTTTTTGATTTGAGGCCATTTCAGGGCCTGTTTTGCAGACGGAAGTTTTCTGCACGCACTCAGGAAAAGGCTCAGTTTTATGCTGTGCAGCCACTGTTCTACAGGTCGGTGAAAAGTTACTGTAGAAATTGCATCGTATGCTTGTGCGCAGAGACATTGGGAGTTTCAGAATCATCCTTGGTTCCTGTTTATGCAAAATCGTCACTAGGAAGTGACTGTGTGGTCAAATACCACTTTCGCCAGTTTTGCAGATTTTGCCCTTGTGAGGGTGAAGCTGTGTTTTTTTGCAGTGACAGAATTTCTTGCAGTATTCTGTAATGGCGTCTGATTCTCTTTCACAGATTGTCACTGAAAAGCTTGACAAGAACAACTTCCAGGCATGGAAGTTTAGAATGACGAATTTCCTTATGGGAAAAGGATATTGGGAATTTGTTGCAGGAAATGAAGAAGAACCAGTTCTTCCTGATGTTCCCAATCAACAACAAATGCAGGCATTTAAAACATGGCATGAGAGAGCCAGGAAAGTTATGTACTGGCTGTCTATCAGCATTTCAGACTCTATGATTGTGCATATTCAGGATGCAAGTACGCCAAAGGAGGCATGGGATACTTTGTCAAAAATGTATAGCACAAATACGCAAGCCAGGAAAATGCAGCTCAAGCAAGAGTTGCACAATGTGCAAAGAGAAAATATGAGCATCAACGACTACCACATGAAGGTGAAGAAGATTGCAGATGCACTTGCTTCCATTGGGTCGCCAGTGGAAGATGATGATTTAGTTTCCGTGACCTTGAATGGTCTAGGAAAGGATTATGCACAGTTTCGGACATCCATTTCAGTTCGTGAAAGATTTCCTGATTTTGAGGAGTTGATTGCTCTTCTAATTTCTGAGGAGCAGAGAAATGGTGGTGCATCTTCTTCAGGAGGAACTTCAAAAGAAGCTGTCTTCTACTCAAATGCTGGAAGAGGTAGAGGCAGAGGTAGAGGAGGCCGATTTGGAGGCCGTGGTAGAAATCAGAATATGCAGCAAACTCAAGAAAACCAGTCCTATGGAGGAGGACGTGGTAACTCTAGAGGCAGGGGGAGCCAAAGAGGTCGTGGTGGATGGCAAAGAGGTCAAAATGCAAACAGTAATGTTGAATGCTACTACTGTGGTAAAATGGGTCATATGGCTAAAGATTGCTATAAAAAGCAGAATGACATCATGAATGGAAAACTGCAACAAGGAAATTATGCATCTTCTAGTAGACAGGGTGATGACAGAAATGAGCATTTGTTCATGGTGCAGCACATGAACAATTCTGTGACAAGTGCAGAAGAAAGCAATGATGTATGGTATGTTGACTCAGGTGCATCAAACCACATGACAGGTCATGCAGAATGGATGGAGGATGCAAGGAAAATGGAAAAACCAGGATTTGTGGAGACTGGTGATGATACTGCACATCCTATTGTGCAGATTGGAAAAATTCCCTTGTCTATGCAGGATGGGAAAAAGAAATACCTGTCCGATGTATTTCATGTCCCGAATATCACCAAGAATCTGGTTTCTGTTGGTCAAATGGTTGAACAAGGCTTGCAGGTCAGATTTAATCCTCATGGATGCTTTGTTGAGGATATGAAAAATAAAGGTCGCTTGATAGCAAAAGGAAAGAAGAAGGGCAGAATGTTTACGTTGGATGCAGACATGTCTGAATTGAGTGCAGCAATGTTTGCACATGGGACCGGTGTAGTTGCAGATATTGATATCTGGCATAAACGCATTGGTCATGTTAATGTACAGCGACTTAAATCAATGCAGGCCCAAAATATTGTTGCAGGTTTGCCAAAATTCAAGGTTGCAGAAATGCATAAGGTATGTGAAGCCTGTCAGTTTGGAAAACAGGCAAGGAAACCATTTCCTAGACATGTTCAAGAGAGTGAGAAGCCATTGGAATTAATCCACTCTGATGTGTGGACTACTAAAGCTGCATCTCTTGGAGGCTGTCATTATTTTGTCACTTTTATTGATGACTATAGCAGAAAAGTTTGGGTGTATTTTATGAAAAAGAAAAGTGAAGTTTTTGGGCATTTCAAAACTCTTAAAGCTATGGCTGAAAAAGAAACAGGTCTGCAAATAAAATGCCTAAGGTCAGATGGAGGGGGAGAGTACCTCTCAAATGAGTTTGCAAAGTTCTTGCAGGAGCATGGCATAAAGCAGCAATATTCATGCAGTTATACCCCACAACAAAATGGAATTGCAGAAAGGAAAAACAGGCATATTGGAGAGGTATCTCGTGCCATGCTCAATGAAAAAGACTTGCCAGATTTTTATTGGGCTGAAGCAGTTGCTACAGTAGTCTACATAATGAACAGGACTCCCACTGCAGCAATACATGGAATGACTCCAGAGGAGAGGTATACTGGTAGGAAACCAGATATTTCTCATTTGAAAATTTTTGGTTGCATTGCCTATGTACATGTGCCAGATGAGCTGAGATCCAAGTTGGATCCAAAAGCTGAGAAGTGCATCTTTATTGGTTACTCTCTGCAGCAAAAAGGGTATAGATGCTATAACCCTTCTACTCGTAAGTTTACAGTGAGCAGAGATGTTGTTTTTGATGAGATGAGTAGCTGGTATAAACCAGTAAATGTGATTGATGATGAAGATGCACAAAATGGTAATGCTACACAGAATTCACAGCAGCAGTCACAAAATATTAGTGGACCTGGAGCGTCCTCTAGCAGTGGTTCACATTCTTCGCCATGGACAGGCAGATTGAGATCAGGAGAATCTTCTCAAAGCAATGCAGATAGTGGTATGCAGGTATCACGAAAAGGAAAAGAGAAGGTTGATCAGCCCATGTTTGATGTGAATGCAGGTCACTCTTATGTGGATGGTGAATCCAGTGGCTCAGAACAGAGCATTGATGATGAGTTGGGTATTCCTTCTATTGTTACACCTGGAGTAAGGAAGACCAGGGATGTTTTGAGAGCACCTGGGAGTGAACCTACTTTGCGCAGGTCTACGAGAGCTAGGTATCCTGTGGATAGGCTGAAATATGATGGATTTACAGCCATTCACTATGCATATATGGTCAAAGTGATACAGGAACCAGAACCCACATCTTTTGAGCAAGCCATGGGAAAAGAAAAATGGGAGAAAGCCATGGATGAAGAAATGGATGCCTTGGAAGCAAATGCTACATGGGAATTGGTACCTTTGCCTAAAGGTAAGAATGCAATTGGCTGTAAGTGGGTCTATAAGGTGAAGCACAATGCAGATGGTTCTGTGAACAGATACAAGGCAAGATTAGTAGTCAAGGGGTATGCACAAACATATGGCATTGACTATGAAGAAACATTCAGTCCGGTTGCAAGGATGGCAACCGTAAGAGCAGTCATTGCTATGGCTGCATCAAAGGGATGGTCTTTACATCAGATGGATGTAAAGAATGCCTTCTTGCATGGTGATTTGCAAGAAGAGGTCTATATGGAGCAGCCACCAGGTTATGTGCATGCTGTTCATCCTGAGTTTGTTTGCAGGTTGAAGAAAGCCTTGTATGGCTTGAAGCAAGCACCTAGAGCATGGTCTGACAAGATAGGACAGTATCTTGTCACTATTGGCTTTCAGATTTCCAAGGCAGATTTCTCACTTTATGTGAGAAAAACAGAGAAAGGTATTATGCTACTTGTCATTTATGTTGATGATTTGATTATGACAGGTGACAGTGATGAAGATATCCTTCATGTGAAAATGCTATTGAAGCAGAAGTTTGAGATGAAGGATTTGGGAGAGTTGCGTTATTTCTTGGGCATTGAGGTGATTAGATCACCAAGTGGGATACAGCTCTTGCAGAGGCAGTATGGATTGGACATGCTGTCCAAATATGGGATGACAGGCTGTAAGCCTATTTCAGTTCCTTTGGAGCAGAATGTGAAGCTGAGCACAGATGCAGGTGAGCTTCTAGAAGACCCTACTATGTACAGACGCATAGTAGGAAGTTTGATTTATATGACTATTACCAGGCCAGATTTGAGCTATGTTGTTGGATTGGTAAGTCAGTTTATGCAGGCTCCAAGGAAACCACATTTGGATGCGGCTAGACGCATACTCAGGTATGTGAAGTCCACATTGCAGTATGGACTATTTTATGAGACTAGGGTTCAGATACAGTTGCATGGATACACTGATGCTGATTGGGCTGGTAGTATTTCTGATAGACGATCTACCAGTGGATATGTGTTCTCTCTTGGGAGTGCTGCAGTCACTTGGAGCAGCAAGAAACAGCCTACAGTTGCCTTATCGAGCACAGAGGCTGAGTACAGGGGTGCAGCAATGGCTGCATGTGAGGTAGCTTGGTTGCATAAGCTACTTTATGATATGCATCAGTCTACAGATGGGCCAGTTGTCATTTATTGTGACAACATGAGCAGTATACACTTGGCAAATAACCCAGTCTATCATGCTAGAACAAAGCACATTGAGGTGCATTATCACTATGTGCGAGAGAAAGTTTTACTAGGTCTTATTGATCTAGTTTATGTCAGCACAGAGGATCAGGTAGCTGACATATTTACGAAGGCATTGGGCGCAGAGAAGCTGCGCAAGTTCAGAGACCTGCTTGGTGTGCAGGAATTGGGATTGAGCTCGAGGGGGAGTGTTGACATATAGAGCTCCACTCGTGATACGCCAGGGTGACCGTTGAGTACTTATGTCACCGATTTGTCAGTTGCAGACGCGGTTGGTACACCGCCGATGAATAATAGCTACATGATAGCTATCCTTATCTACTCTAGTTCGTGGCTCAGTTAGTATGCCACCTTAGTTAGTTGAGTTTGGTTTGAGACCCATACATAGGGTTCTTCTATTTCTTTGTACTTGTGTTCTTTTGGCTTACACACAACTAAGAAGAGGAAAACTGTTTTCAGCCTCCACCCTTGTGTGTCTTCCCCCATTGTGCAAGCAAGAAAGCTTCAAGCGAGATTCCTTCCTTCTCTCCCACAATCTTGACACTGACAAGATAGGACAGTATCTTGTCACTATTGGCTTTCACATTTACAAGGCAGATTTTTCACTTTATGTGAGAAAAACAGAGAAAGGTATTATGCTACTTGTCATTTATGTTGATGATTTGATTATGACAGGTGATAGTGATGAAGATATCCTTCATGTGAAAATGCTATTGAAGCAGAAGTTTGAGATGAAGGATTTGGGAGAGCTGCGTTATTTCTTAGGCATTGAGGTGATTAGATCACCAAGTGGGATACGGCTCTTGCAGAGGCAGTATGGATTGGACATGCTGTCCAAATATGGGATGACAGGTTGTAAGCCTATTTCAGTTCCTTTGGAGTAGAATGTGAAGCTGAGCGCAGATGCAGGTGAGCTTCTCGAAGACCCTACTATGTACAAACGCATAGTAGAAAGTTTGATTTATATGACTATTACCAGGCCAGATTTGAGCTATGCTGTTGGATTGGTAAGTTAGTTTATGCAGGCTCCAAGGAAACCACATTTGGATGCGGCTAGATGCATACTCAGGTATGTGAAGTCCACATTGCAGTATGGACTATTTTATGAGACTGGGGTTCAGATACAGTTGCATGGATACACTGATACTGATTGGGCTGGTAGTATTTCTGATAGACGATCTACTAGTGGATATGTGTTCTCTTTTGGGAGTGCTGCAATCACTTGGAGCAGCAAAAAACAACCTACAGTTGCCTTGTCGAGCACAGAGGCTGAGTACAGGGGTGCAGCAATGGCTGCATGTGAGGTAGCTTGGTTGCATAAGCTACTTTATGATATGCATCAGCCTACAGATGGGCCAGTTGTCATTTATTGTGACAACATGAGCAGTATACACTTAGCAAATAACCCAGTCTATCATGCTAGAACAAAGCACATTGAGGTGCATTATCACTATGTGCGGGAGAGGGTTTTACTAGGTCTTATTGATCTAGTTTATGTCAGCACAGAGGATCAGGTAGCTGACATATTTACGAAGGCATTGGGTGCAAAGAAGCTACGCAAGTTCAGAGACCTGCTTGGTGTGCATGAATTGGGATTGAGCTCGAGGGGGAGTGTTGAGATATGAGCTCCACTCGTGATATGCCAGGGTGACCGTTGTGCATTTATGTCACCGACTTGTCAGTTGCAGATGCGGTTGGTACACCGCCCATGAATAATAGCTAGATGACAGCTATCCTTATCTACTCTAGTTCATGGCTCAGTTAGTATGCCACCTTAGTTAGTTTAGTTTGGTTTGAGACCCATATATAGGGTTCTTCTATTTCTTTTGTACTAGAGTTCTTTTGGCTTACACAACTGAGAAGAGGAAAACTGTTTTCAGCCTCCACCTTTGTGTGTATTCCCCCATTGTGCAAGCAAGAAAGCTACAAGTGAGACTCCTTCCTTCTCTCCCACAATCTTGACAATTGCTTCAAGTGTTTCAAGCGAGCTCTAATGGCTATCTCTCACCTAGCCGATGCACCGTCGATCCTATGAGCGTAGTGAGCTTACCTTGATGTCGATACGAGTTGCCTCCTCTCTCACATACCCCGGTAGCTCCACGATCCTAGATGCGAGCTCAAGCATCCTCAAGCCTCCTCCATCTCCAAGCTCCATCATCCATAGCCACGCGCGCGAGAAAAGAGAAAAGAAGAGAAAAAGAGAAGAGGAGATGGTGAAGTGCTTCACCCTCTTGATCCCCCACTCTCACACACTCACTTCCTCACACTCTCACACTCCCTCTCTCAAGAGCACACACAAGCAAGAAGATAAGGAGAAGAGAAGAAGAAGAGAGCTCTTGTTAGCCACACACCAAAAGAATGAGCTCTCATTCACTTTTTGAACTTTATATATACAAACCCTAAAATCCCATGGGCACCCATCCCTTTTTTACATGACCGGCCCTTGTGGCAAGGTCTTTTTCCATTTCCCTCTTCTAGCCTTATACCTCTAGCCTACACCCGTCTAGTATTTTACAATTGGCACAGGAGATTGCACTTTTTGCCCCGGCTTAGATTTGGAGGTCACCTGCGTGTCTTTGCTCTTTTTCCATGTTTTTTCTACTTTTTCCTTCCTTTTTCCGCCATCTCGACTTGGGGTTAACTGTTCCCGTTCTTTTCATAGCATCCCAACACCTTGATTGTGTCAGCAGGGATTATCCGAGTCACTTCCTCCTCGTACACATACGTGTTTTGCTTAACCTTTCGACCGGCTGACATGTAGGGTTGCGTTTGCGTGAGCCTCAACAAAGGTGAACAGCTTCACGATCTTTAAGTCATCCATCCACTTGATTCTCTTCAAGTTGGTTCGAAGGTATGCAAGTTGGTGGGCAGCTATGTAATAAATTCCTGAATCACCCGTCCATCTCCGTTACACGTACATGGGTGAAGGATTGTAGATGCGGTCTAGCATATTCATCATATCGAGCCTCCGTCGATAACCCGAAGCACGCATCGCAGTCATAAACATAACCTAGAATACCAAGAATTTGTTCCATGCTTTGCGACTCTGCAAGTCAACATCGATAAGTAAGTAAGGAAATATTCTTAACATCTACATTTACTCTATTTCTCCTCATTAAGTTTCCTTGTAAAAGACAGATCCTTCATTGGTTTGCTCTGATACCTACTGTAACGTGTCCCCTTGTTCACTTATAGGACACGTCTTAGCAGCCCATCAGGAAGAGAGTCCAGAAAGCGCCGCCCGGCACTCCCATGGAATGTCATGGGGTTTGCGATCTAGGTCTTCCCGAGTCTGCCACGAAGCGGAAGCATTTCGGCCGTTCCCACTTAGGAATGGTAGCTAGCGTAGAACCCCAGGCGAACTATTTTACGCAGAAACGTCAAGGTCGAAGCAGATTCATGCTGCACTTGGTTCAAGGAGAATGGGAAATGAGAGGGATGCAAAGCTCGACCTCTCTGCCTGTAAGGCATAGTCCCATTCCATTCCCCTAAAACAACATAAATCGAGACTCTAGTACTCTAGATTCTAGGTCATCATTCCTTGCTGCCAAATTCCTTTGAGAAAAGTTCCCGGCCAACCGGGACCAGCCTTCCGTAGGACGGACTCATGGCCACATCCACCGCACTTTCCTTAGGTTGCTTTAGTTGTCTAATTACCTACCACATTTAGTTTGACAAGCAAAAACAGCTTCCTTAATTAGCCAATTAATCACTAGTTCCTTCACGTAATTTAAGGACCGACATAGAAAAGCAATGTCAAACAAGTTCCTTTTCAATAATTGATCTTATTTATCAGTCTTTGGAATACATCATATAATCCAGCCTGAAGGCTAATCCATAATCCAGCCCGAAGGCTAATCCATAATCCGCTCGAAGGAAATTCTAGCAATCCTCAGGGATTGCTATTCCAAGTTTTCGCCCGTAGACTAGTATGTGGGCCTCGAGATCCAATCCCGAGTCACGTCAGCCTCTTGTGCAGGACCCGGAGGCAAGGGATTTATGGCCAGAGCCCCCTCTGGCACCCAAGTGTCCTCTTGCTCCAAGTAGCATCCACGGAGAGTCCGCTCACGGCGGGTTTGGTCCACGTACCCGGCGCGGCTAACAACCCCATTGGTTAGGGTCAGGCAAATAGTCGGGGGTAACTGATGCTGCCTCTCCCTCTAGGCCTTCAACTTGAAGCATTAATTTAGTTTTTCTAGCTTTAGTGCATTGAGCAAAGAAGTACAAGCAGTGCTCCTAACTATACAAACACAATCAAGCCAGTGGTCGTTTGTTTGGCCAACTGCTAAGGTGTGAATCCTTCTCTCTGAATGCATCTAGCATTCGATCCAGGATCAATTGCGACTTGGCAAGATCCCCAAGGTTTTGTTGCTTGTTTACCCTTTTATCCTTGGGTTAGGGTTTATACCCTGTTAACCCAAATTAACAAACACCTTAGGTTCCTTAAACTAAGACAGTAAATCCTGGGCAACCTTGTCGCCCTTACTTGATTGGCGAATTTCTTGCTAGGCAATTCATAGTTACCCTAACTTGGCAACTCAGTCTCATAGAAGGGTGAAGTAGCAGGATGACTACTCATCCTCTTGCAAATTAAACTTGTACTTAGAACCTACCAACCTTGTTCCAAGGAGTGGCAAATCTATCTTGTGATTTAAACACAAGGCCATGTGACGTTGCAACTTGTTGCACGAGACAAGTGTCACACCTAACCTGTGGGATCATTCCTCCCATCAAATGGCATTCCTTGGTCAAGAAATACGTTTGGTCAAGATGTAGTGTTTGTGATGTCTTCTTGACCCAACCCAACCTTAACCCTGCTAGGTCGATAATGCTTAGCCCTAGGGTTTCCAATTTCCCTGTGGAAGTCTAGTATTAGGCCAATTTACCCTAGGGTAAAAACCCTAGATCTTTATTGCATGGGTGTCGAACTGACCCTAACATTCTGTGTATGTGGGTAGGACCTTTGAGGTCAGAATTATCAGGTCGGTTTTCTGAGTGCGATACTAGGCAGAATTTTATTGCGGCTTAGCTTTTCCTAGCGCATTGAGGTGATCTTTTCTTAGAGACGCTAACATTTTTCCTAAAAGATGTAAATAATTGCAAGACATAACATTCCATGCAAATATGCGATTCTAGTCTTTTTCCTTCTATGAAACTATAAAATGTACAATGACGATTTCTTTTCCTTGCCTAAATTGCAATGATTGACAATTCAGGGCAGACTCGTATAAAAACCTACGTTGAGTTTCAACAAGAACTATGCTCATAATCCTTCGCCTAATGCATTGAATTCAAGCTTTAATATGAAATGCATTCTTTTCTAGATACAAACTTCAATAAAGAACTCCATGCATGAACGAATACCATGAGTCCAACATTTAACTTATCCCTCCTTTAGCACTTAACCCGACTTAAAATGCAAGCATCCTCGCATGCAACTGGCAAAGTTCATAGTTTCCTTTCCATGCATTGCGAATCTTTGGACAACATTCAATGGCATCTAAGATTATCCTCTATACGAATCATGTCCATGAATTTAAATCATAAGTGCAACATGCGACAAGCTCTATCCTTCTTAGCACGATCCCTCTTCCAATTTATGCATTATACATTCAAGGAGATTGCAACTACCCTTGTAGACGGGAGTGCATGCAATTTCAATTAATCAGTATGCACTAAACTTTGTAAAATGAATGGATAAATGCATTTAAATTTTCCTAAGAACCATCGTGCTTAACACATCCATTTCATGTGAGAAAACAATTAGAACCTAGACATGAGGACTCGCAGCGTTGTCCACACATGAACTTGGGTTCGAGGCTCCCGCGTGCGCACCTCGTGTCTTTAGCTTTGGAGCCATCGGTGACGTAGATCCTTGACTCCGCAACTTGTCCTTGCCTTTATCCGATCTCTGATCTCCCTCCAGGCTTTGGCAAATCAGCCCTAGAAACTGCCTATTAGGCCGATACTTCTTTCCTCACACAGAAATTGGGACTTACGAGTCCGATTTTTAAAACCGAGGAGAGCTCGTGTAAACAAGGCTTGAAGAAGATTTTATTGGAATCTTCCAAATAAGCTTCTAAGCTTCTGAACAGAAGCTTATGTGGAGAGAGAAGAAGATAAATGGGAGGATGAGGACACCGATGACGAGGATGGTGATGATAATGATGATGGCGATCGGATGGGGCAGGCGCAGCAGCGCGGCAGCGTCGATGGCGGAAGCAGCCCATGGTGGCGGACGGCGTCTTCTCCCTCCCTGTAGTAGCACGCTTTCTCCCTTCTCTCCTCCCCCCTCAAGCTTAAGGGGGAGGTTCATATAGATAGAGGGGGGAGGAGATAGCCATACATGTGGCTATTGCATGCTCCCCTCCCTCATGCTTCCCCACGTCTACTCAAGCCTTCTCACACTCCCTCTCCCTGCCATGCATCGACTGAGGGGAGGGTGTTAATAATAAAGAAATTTTCCTCAATTTAACCCTTATCCATTTACATTTTCCTTTGAAAAGGTGTTCCCGTGCGGCCTACAGGTTTTTAGCCCTGGCCTCTTTTGCACAACGTGGCTAGAGTTCACTGATGTGCGCGCGGGGTAAGCACTTAACCACCAACATTTAAAATGTTGCGGGAGATTATTTTGAACTACTTTTTGGGCGTTGTGTGCGGGGTCATTAATATTTCACCCGAGAATATTGCAATTTCGAGGTACTGGGCCGGGTTGCATTGCTCCACGACCCTTTTTGTAGCATGCTCCTTAGCCATCACCTTTTCTATATTGTGGATACTTTGGAACTTGAGCTAGTTGTAGGCACTATTTTCAAGGGAAAGGCCATAATTCACTCTTTCCTCGTCTGTGAATGGAAGACGGTGGGCACGATCTTGTTGTACTGCCATGTTCAACTCTCCTGTCATGAAACCATGATTCACCATTAGCGTTCTTAAGACAATTTCTTGCTAGAAGATAAGCAGGAGTTGATTATGATTTTATGGAAAGAAGAAAATGCTTAAGCGCAAAAAGAGAATTTTCCTTTGAGTTGTTCTATTCATTTCCAAAATTGTATAACACTTTTCCTCAATCACAAGTTAATTTTCATCTATTTTGGAAGTTGATTGAGACTTTAAAAATTTCCTTACGTGTTTCATTCCCCTTACATGTTTGATTTCACTTGTTGGTTTTACCTTACTTCACCTTATTATCCCCTCCCCCCTTGGGAATGAGAGGAATCCTTCCTAGGATTAGAGGTTGAGAGGTCAAGGGCATTCATCATGTGCTCTTGGTGCTTTACTTCTGCATGAGCCAAGCATAGAAGTTCGAATTGTATTCTAGATCAACATAGTGGTCCATGTCAAAAGGACAGATGCCTACTTGAGTGATCTAGGTGAGAACATCTGTGAGGAAGTCACTGACTGGCATTGTGTAACTCCTCCTCAATCGAATTCAATCTAAATGTGGGTGGGTTAGGAGGTGCTCTTCTAGAGGTCGGTTATGAATGGTGGTTAACACCCTATTGGAGGTTGGAGATACATAAGTGGGATCATACTCTAAGTTTTTGATGGCATGTCATTGCTTAGCATTAGTCATGATTTGGTAGCCCTCTATCTTGCATTGAAGTCAGAGAGCATACAATTTTCTCAAGAAAGAGGAGCCGGTGTCAACGAGCTATTTTAACTCCTTGATTTCTCAATATGCGGGCAAGGACAGTGCTCTTATGATAGGATGTAATGAGGCATTGATTTCATGCATGTTCTTTGGAGATCTCGGTGGCAATGAGTTCCTTAGCTGCTTTTGAAGCCTTAACGAATACAAATTCGAATTCTTCCCAAGAATAAGGGAGTGCACGCACTTTTGTTACTATAGACTCGTCCAAGAGACCTAAATCTAGCTTGTCATAGCTTTTACCAAGTGCCATAAAGGTAGCATCCAAGCATCTAAGGCAAACAACCAAGTCATCCCCCGTATTCTCCACTAAGTTTGCGGCCAAGGTTAGAATTGATCTCTGCTCATAAGAGCATCTAAGACCAATTGGTGGTTGGGAACTAGATAGTGCAGTAGGTGATTGTTACAACTTCGGTTGCTCCTGAGGTTGTGAAGCTGCAGATGTCATGCTACTAGATGCTTCTGAGGCCTTAAGGGCACAAGTGGGACCAGGTTGAGGCAGCTTTTGAGTGGCATCCTGTAGTTTTTATCAATTGCTCGTGGCTTAGGCTCTACTGGCCTAGGTTTTTGACGTTCTATGGGTTTTGTAGCCTGAGTCTCTTGTGGCATGTGTGCCTGATTTGCCTTGATGCTTTGGGTGGTCAAGCTTGAAGGCAATGCTTGAGTAGTGCCCTTGGCCATCTTGGCTTTAGGTACCCATATCCATGTATTACCCTCGTAATTGGCTTGAGTTTGCAATAAGATCATGGAGACCCATCATGGTTTGAATGTTTGTCGATGTTGGTAGTTCCATCTCGACTTTCTAGGTTTCGAGTAAGGGTTTTTAGCCTTGAGGGGTCACTAAAGTCTACTCCTAGGGGGGGGGGAAGGCTTTGATGTTTAGGTATCCATTGAAGCTTTGGTTCGTAGGCCTCAGCTTTGGCTCTAGTGATTTGCTTGTCTTAAGGTTTGTCAAGTTGTGATGGGTCACGACCCCCCTCCTTAGACTTGACGGTGGGTTTCTCTACCGATGGCTTTGTAGAATTTGAAGGAGTCACACAGCCCTTGTTGAAAGCGATGACTATATGCACGTTGCCTATGGCAAGTTAAATGCACTTAGACTCATAGTCAACATTGCAATGAGCTTTCTTTTCAAATGTGCATCCTAACAGTGATTCCGTACCTGCATCTTTAGTGTTTGGCAACACATAAAAGATCATTGGTATGCTCTCAAACTAGATAGAGATTGCTACTTTGCACTTTCCCAAGAGTGCATATGATCAACCCCCAAATGGTTAAGTCTGGCATTACTGAGCTGTAACTATGGTTTGCGAATTTGGGTCCAATGCTCGTGAGTTAGGACATTAAAGTTAGCTCCCTCATCGATCAGTGCATTGAGGGTGGTCGTGTGCTTGGCAGTGATGACCGTTATTCTTAGGTAAGCTATTCCATTTTTTTCTCATCCTCATCTTTAATCTCTTTAATTGTGGATACTTGTATGTTGATAGGGGACTCTAGCATTGGAGGTTCATGTAATGGGTGCGTGGGAGGGTAGTACTTCTTGATGTGACTGCCATTGAAGAAGTCTACGCCCTCTCCCTCTAGGGTTTTGAGTTCCACATTACCGATTCTACTAATGGCACGAACTCTGAAAGGCCCTAACCCTCTAAACTTCATCTTTTGTTTATGACCCTTGACTGAGTACAAGAGTACTAAGCCTCCCCATTCAAAATCTCACTGCTTGACATGCTTATCAAACTAGCCTTTGCGTCTTGCCTTCTCACATATTAGTGCATGGGTGGCTAAAAGTCGAGTTTTTGATAGGCGTTTGAACTCAATTAAGCACTCTGTCCATGCCTCCTTTTCATCCCATCTCTCTTGAAGAGCGATTCTCAGGCTAGGAATGAAGAACTCTATGGGTAGAATTGGTTCAGTCCCATAGGTCAACTTAAAGAGAGTCAGTCCTATAGTTGTTTTATAGGCTATGCAGTAGGCCCACCAAGGCTGCCACATTAATTTGTTATCCCAGTCATTGCGTAAAGCAGAGAATACTTTGGTCAGGATGTTCACTAAGATTTTAGTAGACTTAGCCTAGCCATTCGCTTGAGGATGGTAAGGTGAAAACTTTCGATGGATGAATAGAAAGGTAGACAGGAGGTGAGTGATCACTTCATTAACGAAGTGCGTGGCTTGGTCACTAACTAGTTCGATGGGGGGCAGTCGAATAATGAGATCACCTACTCCCATAAGAACTTGGTAGTGGTCCTAGTGTCATTCTTCCGAGTTGCTCATGCTTCAGCCCGCTTCGTGAGATAATCCGTGGCAATGATGATGTATTTTGCTTGTGAATATTGTGCCACAGGACTAATCGACCCAATGAAGTCAATTTCTCATTGTTTGAAGGGCTGTCTCTTGCAATGATAAGAGTTAGCTCCATTTTATCATTGTGTATTGGGACCTTGGTCCATTGGCACTCGCTGCAGTGTTTTATGAATCATGCTGCATCTTGGAAGAGAATAGGCCACCACAGTTGAGATTGCAGCACCTTGCAAGCTGTTGTATCTCCACAGAAGTGTCCTCCTGTAATCTCATCATGTGCCTCTGACAGTACGTCATGCATTTCATGATCACACACACATCTACGTAGCAACCTGTCTTGCCCTAGTCTATTAAGTTGGCATGCTATCTGATAGGCTTGGATTTTAATGATGAGTCACCTAAGTCAAGCCTTCTCGATGGGTCGATTAGGGAGTCTATGCTTGAGCACTTAGACTATGTCGTCTGCCCAATATGGCATCAAATCAGCCCTAAATAAATCTCTCGTGCTAGACAGGTGAAACATATGCGCATTTGGCAATTCATTCGGAACACCCTATCCGGCTTCTCTAGTGGATATGCGAGACATGGTTAGCCATGTAGTGCTACTTCCCTTTACATACTACCACAAAGAAGTCAAATCCTAAAAGTAGAAGTAACCATCGAGCAATGTGTCCCGTAGCACAAGGCTTATTAACAAGATAAAGCAATGATTGATGGTCAACAAAGAAGGTAAAAGACGTGGCCAAAATATAACGCTAAAATTTATTTACAGAAAATACCATGACTAAGCCCTCTCTTTCTGTTAATTGAGTAATTCATTTCTATATCCATGAGTTGTTTGTTAGCAAATCTCACTGGATAGGGTAGGTTGTGTTCACCAAGTTTGCACATACAACACGGCTCATACAATGAATTTTGAAGCGTCAATGTGAACATGGAAGGTGATTGTCCAGTTCTGGGGCTTGGAGAATTGGTGTAGTGGTTAGAGCCTTTTTCAATTTCTCATATGCGCATTGACATTCTTCAGTCCACTCGAATATAATCAACAACTTGTATAGAGGTCTAGCAATCAATGCATAATTCAAGACAAGGCGCCGATACTATCCCTTGTGGCCTAGGAAGGATTGAAATCCTTTGTAATTGGATGGTGGTGGAAGATCAACAATAACCCTATCTTTCGAGAAGTCCATGGCAATGCCGTTCTTTGACACCACGTGCCCTAGGATACATTGGTACTTTACCCAGAATTGGCGCTTCAAGGGGTTTAGTGAGAGACGATATAATCAACATCGACTGCTCGGAGCATGTCTAACTTAGTCAAGGAGGTCAATCCCTAGGATGCATCAGTTCTTTATCCAAAATTGGCACTTCAAGGGGTTCAGTGAGAGACATCGTTCAACTTAGATAAGCTCTGAACGGTCTTTGAACAGGGAGAACTACCCCTTTTAGCTCATCGAGGGACCAAGCAAGCAAATCCATACTTTTGTAAGAGAGCAATGAGACTTGCTTCCTCTTCCTCAAAAAAGTCATGGTTATAAATACAGGTTGGTGTGTCTTCCCTTCCTTGGCTAAGTTGACCTCCTTGACCTTGGCGGGTCCTTCAATTGGTTCACTGGCTTGCCCCTGGCGTTTGGCTCCTAGCAAGATCACTATCCTATCACCCTTTTTAAACTTCGTGAATCGATTCGGTAGGTCTTGTGGCTTCTTTGCTCATGAGCCAATGGTTCCTTGGGTTGTTTCCTCCTTTCCTCCTTTAGCCTTCGGTGCCTTAGGTGAATGGGTAGGTCCCCTTTGGTGTGTCTAGGAGGTCCAGGTATTTTGAGATCACTATCTAAGCTTACTTCTGACTTAGAATGGAATTCTTCGTCTTTGCCAGAAGAGGGAGTCTCTCCTAGAGGTCACAACTCAGAGGGTGAATCCGTCCTGAATAATGGTGCTTGGTCGGTGGATGTTAACACCAAGTCGAGATGGCGGAAAAATGAAGGAAAAAGCAAAAGGAAGATGGAAAAAGAGCAAAGACACACAGGCAGCCTCTAAAGATGAACCGGGGCAAAAAGCGCAACTTTAAATGAAAAGGCGTCTCAAAAAACTCAGAAAACTCTTGTAAAAGAGCGCCAGGCTCCCTCCTGTGCCAATTGTAAAATATTAGATGGGTGTAGGCTAGAGGCACAAGGATAGAAGAGGGAAATGGAAAAAGGACCTTGCCACAATGGCCGGTCATGTAAAAAAAGGGATGGGCGCCCATGGGATTTTAGGGCTCGTATATAAAGTTCAAAAAGTGAATGAAAGCTCATTCTTTGGTGTATGGCTAATAAGAGCTCTCTTCTTCTTCTCTTCTCCTCCTCTTCTTGCTTGTGTGTGCTCTTGAGAGAGGGAGTGTGAGAGTGTGAGGGAGTGAGGGATCAAGAGGGTGAAGCTCTTTACCATCTCCTCTTCTCTTCTTGTCTTGTCTTGTCTTCTCTTTTCTCACGCGTGCGGCTATGGAGGATGGAGCTTGGAGATGGAGGAGGCTTGAGGATGCTTGAGCTAGCATCTAGGATCGTGGAGCTACCGAAGTGTGCGAGGGAGGAGGCTACTCATATCGGCATTAAGGTAAGCTCACTACACTCGTACGATCGACGGCGTGTCGGCTAGGTGAGAGATAGCCATTAGAGCTTGCTTGGAATGCTTGAAACAATAAGCGGTCCGTGGGTCTTGGTGGTTGAGCGTGAGCTCCCACTACATTTTGGTTCCGTTGCCGGGACAAATGGATTCAAGCTTGAGCACTTGCACGCCTCATATTGAGCATCAAAGTAAGGGATTCATCCCTGAAACGAAGCTTGAGATAGGTAGGAAGTTGGGTGTTTTGATCTTTGAAACAAGTAAGTATTTTGAGGTATTTTGTTTGTATGAGGATTGGAAAACATGGAGAAATCATTTCAATTTTATGCTTTCGATTCTTGTTGCATTTAGCATAGCTTAGGATTAGGAAATCGAATTGGAAAAGGGTAGGGTTTACCATTGCAAAACAGGGCAAAAATTGTGCAAAAAATGGCAAAAAGCTCGCTTGTGATGCCTAAGATCGGCAAGTGAGTGATTGGGGGCACCAACACCATATCTGGGAAGGGATAAAAGAGCCAAGAGGCCAAGGGAGAGCTCATTTGTGACTATTTCAGAGAGAGAGAGAGAGCCATCCCACAATTCGATTCGATTGCACAATCGACGAGCCTACCACTCTATTCAGGTATATGAATCACTTCCCCTATCCCCCTAGATAGGATCTGGAGGTTATTGCTTACTATCATTGCCTAAATCGCACGAATCGACCTAAATCATCCCTTCGCTATCGTCACGCCACCGCACTCGGCCCGTTCGAGTGGCCTTTTCTCGACCGAGTCCCAGAATTGGCCCTTGGCCCCTTACCATTCGGCCCACTCGGCCCAAAACCCTAATCAGCCCTCGGCCCGCATCTGAGTCCATTATTCAGCCCAAACCATTCGGCCTGTCCAAGTCAAACCATCCGAGCCTATTGATTCGACCCGACTGAGCCAATAATTCAACCCTCGGCCAGTCCGAGTTCAACATTCGGCCCTCGGCCATGTGTCACATTCGACCCTCAGCCCAAGTGCCTCGGCCCGTCCCAATAACCTCGTCCGAGTCTGCTCTGTCTGAGTCACCCACTCGGCCCATCCGAGTCTGCTCTGTCCGAGTCAGGAATTCGGCCCTCGGCCCTGTGCCTCGGCCTGTCTAAGTGACCCACTCGGACCCTGCAATTCGGACCAGTTGGGCTGAGTGTAGATTTTTATCAAATTTTCAAAAATTTGACATGACCCGGCTAGAACTAAGCAGTGCAAATTGTCGGAAGCCCTTAGGACGCTCAGAACTTGATTCTGGCACACGGAATAGGCAAAATGGTAGGGTGCAGCCACTTAGTAGCTAGAAGTAGGTAGTTGTGAGACCCAGAGACCTAGATGCAAACCGCTGAGTTGTAAAGCCCGATTGGACCAAAAACGAACGAAGCAACATATTAGAGAAACCCTAAACCCTGCCAAGACGGCCAGAAAATTGACCGAGTGCATAAGACACCTAGAAATTGTGTGCTGCACTCACCCTGAATTTCTGCACTTGAAGTACACTTAAGGAAACTGAAAGCCTGATTGAGCACAAGTGCACAGCAAAAGACACACACATTGAGTGGCCATAAATTGAGGATTGTATTCAATAACTGAAGGAACTCACCCAGATAAACCACTCACGGAACCCACCAGTAGGAGAGGACCCAAGACATAGACAAACCATCAACGCGCAAAGTAGGACCAAGCAGGTGGCGTCAATGACGTGGATCTGACACATCCACTCACCCTGATCAACAGCTTGGCAGAACACAACAACGCGACTATGGCAGAAGAAGGCTCAGACCATAGGTCTAATGAGGAACTCGATTTGAACGTCTTCCTGGAGGCTATTCAGCAGTTAGTCAGCGGCTACGATGCACTCGCCTGGTATGAGCACCGTGGCAGGACGGCAGACGCTATCATCGCAGACCTAGATGAAGAGAGGAAACTAGCCCGCAAGGCTTTGCAAAGCATAGTCGAATACAATAGGGACCAACAGGCTAGGAGCCAAAGGCAAAGCATGGAGTTGCGAGAGGTGCAACGGGTGCTGAACTTGGCTGGCAGGATCATGAGAGAGCACTAGAAGGAGACTTAATGCTGAGCGAGCTTCTCATGAAGCGGCTGCTCGATATCCAGCCCATAAACAAATTCAAAATGAGTGCATAAACTCAAGAAGAAGCACTCTTGATCATCTATGAATAATGTCCTGAAGAAAAGAGGTCATTTTCCTCTATTACAATCATAAAAAACCCATGTTTGCTCATAAAAATGGATCAAAATAGTGGGCTGCCCTGTTTATGACTGGTTATTCCAGCCCATAACAGTCCATAAGTCTTCAATATCCTCACCCTTTGCTTGCCCCAAAGTCACTCAAGTACTTGGGCACAAGTCGGGCTTCATTGGACCAAGAATAAGGTAGAGAAGATGAGAGAAGTCGTGCATAAGAGCAGGCTGAATACTCTTCTCTCAGATTTCCCCTCTTTTATAGACATTTTCAGCATGCATTTTCGTCAGACCAAAGAGGCAGAGAAGTGGAGCTCTCACCAAGTTAACATCTTCAGTTGTTGGCATCTTAATCTTCAATTTGCATGCTCCATTCCATGCATCTCAGCTCCAGCTTTCTCCCACTTTCCCTCAGGCAGAGCAGCCTGCATTTTGTGCTGAAAAATGCGGGCTGCTCTCTGCTCCAACCCTGGTCACTTTTTGACCAGCCTAGGTCACCTGCTGGTCACCTTAGTCAGTTACTTTTGGTCCCGTGTGGACCTAGTGGACTTTTGATAGTTTTTGGCAACATTTTTGGGTTTTTGTCTATATTTTTGTACCTGAATTAATGTGATTTATCCAACAGACTGTCTATTACTTCTAGATGACCAAGTTTTAGGTTCCCATAGACTTATTTTTCATAAATGTACATGGTATATCTGCAAATTATATGCTACATACATAAGAACTTGTATAACTAAGGTAGATATTGGATAACAATGCCTAAAAATATCTCGTACAATTCCCAGTGAAACTCTTCTGAGTTCATAAGAATCCCATGACTTATATCATGGACAGTAAACTCTTTGACATTCACCCCCGCCTAACCTGCACATCCTCCGGCATGTGCCATTTCATAAGACTTCAAGTCAAGGAGGGTCTTCTTCTTCTTCATCTTCATTCTCTAAGTCTTCGTCTTCCTGCATGTTTTCAAGTAAAGGGCTTGTATCAAAGTCATCAAGTTCATACGTTGAAGATTCTCTTCGTTTGAAGAGTTTGATTCGTTTCCCAGCTATTGGAGTCTTTATCATGGTCCCATCCATTTCAGCCAAAGAGTAAGTAGCATTATTATGTACTACTTTTACAACATATGGTCCAAACCATCGCTTGGCTAACTTCCTATGAGCACTATATTGATTATCCAGGCTGCTATCATAAACAAGAACCCAGTCATTCTCTTGAATAGCTCTTGGACGGAGTCGATGGTGCTTATCAAACCTCTTCTTATTCTTTAATCTTGCTGTTTTTAGCCTTTTAATGGCTATTTTAACATCCTCTGGCCTTCTTTCAAGTTTCCTTATGCGTAAAGACAGCAATTCTTCCCTGTTCATGCCTTCATCCCAAGGCAAGATACTCCATGTGACAATGGATTCTTCAATAGGCATAATAGGTGGCTGTCCATACATGAGTTCAGCTAGCATATATCCTGTCACTGCACTATGGGTTGTTCTATCAGCCCATAATGCGAATGGTAGCATTTTAGGCCATTCCCTCAACTTTCATTTGCATGATTTTGCTAAAGCTTTAAGAATTGGTTGATGACCTCTTTCACTCTTACCATTGCCTTTAGGGTTGTAGGCTGAAGTAAGAGATAGCTTAATCCCCAATTGAGCAAAGAAATGGCGAGCTTTATCGGCATCCAATTCTCCTCTATCAACAGTTACTTTAGCAACACATCCATACCTGCAAAATACTTCTTCAAGTAAAAATCTGCAAACAGCATGAGTGGACTTTGTTGTCAAGGCCTTTCCTTCCACTTGATTTGTGAGATCTTCTCTAGCAAGTACTAGATATCTCATGTTCCAAATTCCTGTAGGGATGGTTACTAAATCAATAACCCATCTATAGTGAATAGATAAAGGATAGGTAGGCTGAAGCCCATCTCTATGTTTTACCATGGAATACATTTGACAAGCATGACAGGACTCAACAAAATGCTCAATGTCTTTATACATGTTTTGCCACCAAAATTTCTCTTTTATTTTGGCAAAAGTACCCCATATGCCTCTATGACTAGCCAATAGGCTTTCATGGAATTCTTGCATGACCTGTCTTTGTATCTTTTTGTCACCTAAGACACGAACAGGTGCTCTTCCTTTCTTCTTTGCATGCCTCCAAAGGTAGCCATCTTTAAGAAAAAAACCATAGGCTTTTCTCTTAATTCTCTTGAACTCTTCATGAGTCCATTCTTCCTTCTTTGTCATAGTGCTCAAAAATTGACCGATTTTTAGCCAATCATCTGCATAATATTCTTCTTTAAAGTGTGAACAAACCATAACAAAACATGGAATATGTTGTTTACTAGCTGTCCATTGTCCTTGTTTAGTTGATTCATCCATCCTGGCTAATGTAAAAGTTATATTATCAACTGAACCTGTTGTTCTTGCTGTACTTTTTGTTGTACCTGCATTAATAGCTTCATTTATAAACTCTGATTCTTCTTCATCCATCATTTCTTCTTCATCCATATATCTGGCACGTGAAAGCATGTCAGCAACTGGATTTTCTTTACCTGCAATATGTTTCAAATCAGGATTTAAGGATTTAATATAGGCTATCCATCTTAGCATGGCTATGTCAGGAGTGGAACAGTTGGCTATCATGCCCAAGAGTGGACGGCAATCTGTCTCAACTATAATATGTGCGTCCATGAAGTACTCCCTGTCACATTTTAATGCAGTTACTACTCCCCAAAGCTCTCTTTTAATTTGAGCATACCTTCTTTGTCGTTCATTAAGAACCTTTGCTCCAAAGCAGATCACATATCTGTTGCCTTCAAGGTCGTCTTGACCAATTGCCCATCCTATTCCAATAGGACTTGTGTCCACTATGAGTATAATGGGCTGTCCATTAGAGTAGTTAGCCCTCTTTAAAGTGGGAGCCAAAGTCAGCATTTTCTTGAGTTTCCGAATAGCCTGAGTGTGTTCTTTTGTCCATAGAAACCTTTGGCCCTTTCTTAGGAGCTGATAAAGACTTTCAGCAACATGAGTAAAATGTGGTATCCAAATAAGGTAGAAGACACATGCACCAAGAAATCTTCTCACTTCTGAAACATTTGTACATTCTTCTTGCATCTTGCTGATTGCATTCATTTTAGATGGAGAAGGCTTTCGGCCATATGGACCACACATATGACCGACCACAAGAACTTCTTCAACTCCAAAAACAGATTTAGCTCCTGAAAGAGTAAGATGGACTTCTTCTAATTTAGACAGGATTTGAGCACAATCTTTAATATGATCAAAAACAAACTTTCGACATCCAAGTTCTTTGAGTTCTTCATTTTTCTCATGAACTTCACATCCTTTAATTGGAACATCATCAAGGAAAGGAAGAGTTAATTGAGGAATATAATCCCTCAATACTTTATGCATGGCATTCATCATGTGAGCTACTAAATTCCTAGCTCCTTGAGGTAGAGTACACATACGGACTAGGCCAAGAGGTGTCTTCATTGTAGTAATGTCACGGCTTTCCAAAGCAAGCTGAAATTGGTCATAGCTTGAATATAAGTCTCCCATGGAATAGATTGCCCTTCTTGCAAAAGCTTCAGCAAATTCAACCACAATTGGTCTTGATCCAACATTTCTAATAGTGACTTTATTAATAGGTTGCAAATCTTGAATGAATCGTAAAGATCCATTCTTCTTAGGTACGGTAAACCATCGGTTGGAATATGGAGCTGAAGATGCCTCCAATATTCGCATTTTTATCTTTTCATTTAAAAGTTCCAATAACTTAGGCAAATGAGCCCTTGGAACCGGAATTGGTTTAAGATTCCAAGGCACATGTGGAACCATAAATATTACCATTGGAGCCACAATGCTTGGATCCACACAGTCGATTTCATGCGGCTGAAATGAAAAGGCTTTACCATGGTTCTTTAATATCTGCATGAAGATTTGTTTTTCAGCCGGCAAGAGGAAAGAGTCTTCACCAATTTTCAGCTTTTGAAGACTTTCAGCTGTAAATTGATGACCAATATCTTTAGGATCATGAAGGCTTGGTTGTTTGGATACCCTTTCTTCCAATCCTTCACTTTCAGGTGGTAGAGGAGTAGCTACTGGCTTGACCTTCTTATCAATAGTTTTATACTTTGTTTCTACTCTTGCTTCATCCTTGTTTGGCTGTCCAAAGGCTTCATAATCTACAAATTCTTGAATTATGTCATACATTTCCATTGTACATACCTGTATGACTAATTTTCAGCTTGATTTTTTGCATGAATGGCTATATAAATTTCAGCCATTGTATCATTATAATTCAGCCCATAAAATAGACCCGAAATTTCTTCATCTTTAGGTAAAGCATCATTTTGCTTCAGTTCTTGCTCCATATGACTCAAATACTTTCTTTCAGCCCTGTTCATGGCTGAAAATTGTTTATAACAGCCCACTCCATTGGCTGAAAAAACCTGCAAATAAGCTTTAGACCTTGCCTCCTTCGTATGTGGAGGCAATTTTTTATGACACGATGCACTGCTATAGCCTCCACTTATAGCAGCGCTACCCGAAAACCCTTAAATTCTCTGGCATTAGGAGGAACGAGATGATCTCTCAATCAATCCCTATTCCGATGGTGACTAACACAGACAGTTAGGAATTGAACAGCCTTGTCATTATCCTTGCTTCTTATCCGAGCGTATGATGAACCATCATCAAGAGCCTTTGTCTCTAAATGAGACTCGGAAATAAATGGTTGTCCAAGAATGATTGGATAGCTGCAAGAATCTTGAACAAAGAAATGAAATTCATCTTTTACATTACCAATAGTAACTTGTACATAAGGACATGCTGCATAAAGATCGTCAGAAGAGTTATTGGCTGCCTTCATGCACCACCTTGGGTCCACATCAATGGGCCATCCACCATTCTCATAGAGACTTCTTGACATTACATTAATTTCTAAACCATGGTCTATAAGGGCAATGCATGAAGTTTCTTTCTCACAAATTTTAACAACAGTTTCAGTAGTCGCCCTTGCCCAATGGGTACGGGAATAGTGACTACTTGGAATAAAGTGAGTTTCACTTTCTTCCTGCATGTTGTGAAGAAAAGTCTCTTTCTTTTGCATGGGCTGCACTTTAGATTGAGAAGTTTCCACCATTATGGCTTTTTTAGCTTCTGCTTCATAAATGTCTTCATCTTTGGCTTCTATGGCTGCAATCAATTCTTTGATTGCCTCCAATCGAATCCCTTGAGTTTTCAACTTTTCTTCATCCTGCAAATACACATGAAGTACTTGCAAAAAAACATGTACAGATTCTTCAGTTTCCTCACCAACATATTGTCTTTTTCGTTTAATTACATCAATTATTACATCATGAAATCCTCGTTTTGCAATACCGAGAATTTCACCTAATGTAAATTCAATTCTACTTTCAAGAATCCTTTCTTCTAGGATCCGTTTAAGATCCGTTGCGGTCTCTATGTCTGACTGCAACTTGTAACTGGGATGTTTGCTTTTTCTTTTCCCTTTTGTCTTCTTTGCTTGAGGGGCATCTCCCATGTCAAATTCTGGTGGTGGCGGATTTTCAGCAGCCTTCTGTTGGTCTGGTTTGCTTCTTATTATGCATTTAGTCGGTCCTGAAGAAGAAGGACCGGCAACATCTTCTTCTCTTCTTCTCTTTTCTTCTATCATGGCTTCTTGATTATGAATTTCAGCTAGCCGGGCAAAAGCTGAAAATGAATCCACAGGCTTGGACCATCCGGTTCTTCCCCGAATACATTGGCTGGCAGTAGTTAAATCGTCCTTAGTTGCCTTGCCTTGTTCCATTCGTTCCAAGGCCTGTGTCCACACTTTAGATTTGCATTAGTTTTACATGCTTTGACAATTTCATTAGTTGGCTCAATTTGCAACCCATAAGTTGCAGCATCAACAGCTGCATAGGCTGTTCTTGTTGCCAAATCCTCCAATCTTTTCTTCATGCCGCCGTTACCAAAGTTTGGCTCAAGAGGAAGCCCGGTTTTGGTTGCATGAATTTTGCCATCCTTCCAAAAGACTAATTTTTGTGCTTCAGCTTCACGGAATGCTCCACACTCCCTCTTGTCATGCTGAAGGCTATCACACCAAATGTAGCGTCTTTTAAAGCCTTCTCGTGCAGGTCTTTGGGCAGATGATCGACCCCTTTCTTCTACTTTAACATCAAGCCTTTCTACTTTAGAATTAATTTCTGTTAAACTAAGATGGAGATCTCGCATGCTTTTAATTAACTCATCCATAACATCCTTCTTTGGAGAAGGAACAATAGAATTTCTTGGTTGCTCGGCCATAGAGACAGGAGGTTGAGAGGCTGGAACAGGCTCCTTCATAGAATCAGTTGTTACAGGGGTTGAACCCCATCTTAGGCGCAATCGCTCTCTTCGAGTAATCATATTAACTGCTTTAGTGACATCACTCCAAGCAGTCTTTAGTCCCGACTCAGAGTCAGGGTCTTCAAGTCGATCAGTCAATTTCTCCTGAAGAGAAGAATCTGCAGCTTTTAAAAATAACTCAATCTTTTGAATTTCCATACCTTGTTGGTCATCAGGATCTAGTTGGGGAAATTTGCTTTCAAACTCTCGATGAAGAGCAGTAGCAGTTAGACCCTTATTGGGCCTTTCAACCCATTCGGTGAAGATTTTCTTTGTCATAAGGCCAGAATCTTCAAGGAAAAATTCTTCTCGAAGAGCCTTCTTGAACACAGTCCATCTAGCATCTTTTTGGGAAAGACCATGAATTCGGTCCTGGGGGCCATGCATAGCCAGGCGGGCAAAGTAACGGCTCCAGGCATGTTGAGGAACTCCAAAGAAGACCATCTTGTCAGTGTAAAGACGAATAAAAGAGGACACATTTTGCCCATTAAATTGCTTGAGCTCATGCCCAATTGCTTCTAAGGCCTTAATGGCAGCAACATCAATCCGTTCTTCTTCTTGTCTCCGTTGTTGTTGCAATTGCAATTGCTACTGAAATTGCAGTTGTTGTTGTTGGATCTCTTGCATTAGACGAACCAAATGTTGCAAAGCATCTCCTCCCGAGCTTGATGATTCTCCCATTGGACTTCTTCTTCTGCAACAGACCTTCATGTCAGGTTCACCACTGTCGTCGCGTTAAGAGTTGAAGGTCTACCACCGGGGCTTTTAGTGTAGAAGAAGGGTTTGGGATTCAAGATTCAGAAAGGATAAATGGATTGGGTTTTGATAAGATTTGGGAATTAGAAATAATTTAGGTACGGAAGAGGAATTCAAGCCTTCTCACTTTGTACTTAGCATACATGAACAGGAGGATTAAGACTAACTTGAATACATCAAATGCTTCAGGATACATTCATCATTTCATAAAGGATATTTTCAGATTTCCAATTCATTTATGAATGTCAAATGCAAGTTCTAATGGTTTTTATTACATGTACAAAGATGGATTTCAATCCTTTGGGTCAAGTATAATGATGCTAGAATCAAATACATCCAAGATTTGGGCCAAAGATGCATGAAATGGATTGAAAAAGAATAATTTTAGCTTCAGCCCTGTTTTAAAACAGAAAATTCCAGCCCATAAACAAATTCAAAATGAGTGCATAAACTCAAGAAGAAGCACTCTTGATCATCTATGAATAATGTCCTGAAGAAAAGAGGTCATTTTCCTCTATTACAATCATAAAAAACCCATGTTTGCTCATAAAAATGGATCAAAATAGTGGGCTGCCCTGTTTATGACTGGTTATTCCAGCCCATAACAGTCCATAAGTCTTCAATATCCTCACCCTTTGCTTGCCCCAAAGTCATTCAAGTACTTGGGCACAAGTCGAGCTTCATTGGACCAAGAATAAGGTAGAGAAGATGAGAGAAGTCATGCATAAGAGCAGGCTGAATACTCTTCTCTCAGATTTCCCCTCTTTTATAGACAGTTTCAGCATGCATTTTCGTCAGACCAAAGAGGCAGAGAAGTGGAGCTCTCACCAAGTTAACATCTTCAGTTGTTGGCATGTTAATCTTCAGTTTGCATGCTCCATTCCATGCATCTCAGCTCCAGCTTTCTCCCAGTTTCCCTCAGGCAGAGCAGCCTGCATTTTGCGCCGAAAAATGCGGGCTGCTCTCTGCTCCAACCCTGGTCACTTTTTGACCAGCCTAGGTCAACTGCTGGTCACCTTAGTTAGTTACTTTTGGTCCCATGTGGACCTAGTGGACTTTTGATAGTTTTTGGCAACATTTTTGGGTTTTTGTCCATATTTTTGTACCTGAATTAATGTGATTTATCCAACAGACTGTCTATTACTTCTAGATCACCAAGTTTTAGGTTCCCATAGACTTATTTTTCATAAATGTACATGGTATATCTGCAAATTATATGCTACATACAAAAGAACTTGTATAACTAAGGTAGATATTGGATAACAATGCCAGAAAATATCTCATACAATTCCCAGTGAAACTCTTCTGAGTTCATAAGAATCCCATGATTTATATCATGGACAGTAAACTCTTTGACAACGCTTGATGAATGTCAAGCAGAAAGAGAAGGAGGACATTCACGATTACGTGACCCATGTGAGGAGTCTCTTCAAGAGAATCCCTACTAGAGAGCGGCCGACTGAAAGAGCAGTATCAACTGTATTCATCAGCGGTATTTGGAACGAGGAACTATATAAGGCTTTGGCAGGCAACTCGAGCTTGCAGCGGGACACGCTAGCCAAGGTCTTTGAGGAAGCCATCCGAGTTGACGATCAGCTAAAGGAACGAAGCTCTAGGAGCTCAAAATCTGAGCAAACCAACTCGAGAAATTTAGAGAGAGTGTCAGCCTCGAGTGAGCGATCAGTCCCATCATCCCAGGATAAGGGGAAAACCATCGAGATGAATGGCTGACGTTAAGATGGAATTAACCAAGTTGCAAGACATGTTGAGACAACCAACGCGCCCACATGTCCAATGCGTGTACTGTGGTGGAAACCACTTGCCAGCCGAGTGTCAAGACCCTAGGTCAAGACCTTGCGCTAACTGCGGTAGGTTCGGTCATGACGTCGCACATTGTAGATTGCCAAGAAGACTTCCATACTCACAGCCATACGGCCAGCCTTACCTAGCGAATAGGCCGCACCCATTTTTCGGAAGGGGAGCCCCATTGGCCCTCCCTGCGCCTAACAACATTAAGTCGGCTATTCCTAGGATGGAAATAAATCCTACAAGCATTCCTAGATCGCCTGGTCCTTACGTAACCCATCCATCGAATGACACTCATGTCCACTACGTGGAAGAACCAACTGAAGTGTCTTCCGTTTCTCTTTGCCTTGGCCTTTGTCTTTGTCTTCTGCTTTAGCTTTTTTGGATTTCCCACCTTCGTTCATTTGAGGGTTAACATTACCCCCGTCCTAGACGAGTGCCAGTCCCATGGCACTCACCGTCATAGGTAGCAGGCTGTAGCATGCACCAAAGACGTGGGTGACAAGGACGCCTGTGGTTTCCGTGGAGGAGTGTTGGTGGTGGTGTGGAAGAAGGTCTTGGGGGCCTGTTGGTGGCCAAGGTGGCTGGTGGAAGGTTGTTGGAGTTGGCAATAGGGCTATTCTGTGTCAGGGATTGCATAGATGGCCAGTACAAGTGTTGGTTTGTTGGAGATTCTGCACATGACGATTCTTTGCGGACTTGTCGGATGGTAAGGGATAAGCATTCAGAGTTGAGTGTTGATAAAGAGCGAACGACACTTTCGTTGGAGTCTTCAACACCTGCAATTTGAAAACCTCTCGTGTGGTCTCTCCCTAAGGGGTAGTGCTAGTCTTCTTATCGTGCACAAGACATATTTGATTAGTTTGGGAGACAGGTCGAACTCTAAGCAAGCTGAGAGTATTGTCCTGCACTTGAGGACCCAAACTGTGTATATACTTCGGTGCGGATATTATGTAAGTGCCCGTGCATACTTAGATATTACGTAGTTAGAAGACCGTGGGCCAGGTTCCTTGTATAGCAATGGGTTAGTGAAGCAAGGGGCTAAGTTGATGGAAAAATTTGTCGATGAAGACGGGGAGTACACTTGAAGATTGCTGGAGACATCACTATGGTCTTGTCAAGGCAATGTAGCATAATTGAGCTTCTTAATGTCTTAGCTTTTGGTAGCTAGTGGCTACTTGTAGTGCTTGAAAAGTATGGTGTACTTTTCCACTGTCTTTCATGCCTTGCTTACCACTGTTGATTGTAATGGCATTGAGATGGAGTGCAAAAGAATTGTGCAAGTGGTTCAGGGTGATAGGTCTAACCATAGGCGAGGCGAGCTCTCAAGTATGTCCTGCCCTTAATGTGCCCTGAACGATTGTGGGGGATGTACAAAGGGCTAGGGGATTAGGGACGGAGCTAGCTGACCAAGGTCACTAGGCGTACCTAATTTGAGGACCCCTAGGTGTGGTGCTGTGATCGTGTGCGTTTTTTTTCTTTTTCTTTTTCTTTTTCTTTTTTTTCTTTCTTTATTTATTTCTTTTTATTTTCTTTTCTTTTCTTTTCTTTTCTTTTTTTTTTCTTTTTTTTCTTTTTTTTTGTGGAAAAAGTGAATACAATCAATGCCATACATTGAGGCTATTTGCCTTTCATTTGGATTGAGAAATGTTGGGATTCAAAGGCTATGAAGAATTGATATTACAGAGATGATTGTGTCACCAAACTTGATGCTAGAGGAACTGTTGTTGAGATAAAGAGATACACTTGAGATTTTGCAAACCTGTTTGTAACATGTGAGACATCGAACAATTGAGGTAGCACTTGGAGTGAGCTGTGCATGGACAAGGGCAGAGCATCTTGCGAATTGAATCCTGGATGATGAAGAGATGTTCGCCCTTGTTGAGAGCATGGCGCCTGCCCGAACATAGAGTTTGGCCAAGAAGGAGGAGGTAATCGATGATTATGCTTTGGCCATGCTCAATTGCAATATGTGCTTTTTCTGCAGAGGTGTCCTTGGGTTCTCATCTAGTGGCGTTTCCGTCATGGCTTTTGTTTCTTGGTATTCCTATCACTTCCTCCATAATGGTTCTTTGTGGGGTTGGTAGTCTTGTGGTGACTTGGATATTAAACGCTTCTAGACATTGACCTTTGTCATTCTGCATCAACTTGTCACTTTGTGAGAGTACATGCTTGCTTGCGTTAAGTACATCGGACCAATGCAATGTTAAGACATAACTTTTCAGAATGCTATGATGTCTATTGGGATGCCTATTTCATTGCTTGTTAAGGTCACATACATTAACGAGAGGTAACGGGAATGTATACAAGTGGGGATCTTGCCCCTTTACTCATAAAAAAACAAAATGTTCTGGTATGTTGACTTGTCGAGCTACTTGTACATCATAGGGGTTTAGTCGATAGGTACGAGGCGGGGTGAGTCCGGTTGGCTAGGCGACCGGGGTGGTGCTAGTGTGGGGCTCCCATGAGGCTGGGTAGGGAACATGTCCGTCGAGACATGAATGGTGTAGTCCCGGGCCGCTACCATTTCTAGAATGTCTTTAAACAATTCATTAAATTCTGCCCTATCCCTGGTTACCTTGTCACTTCGTGAGCACCTGGTGCCTGAGCGTACGTTGGGCGTCTGTGCAACTAGCGTTGCCACATTTTGTGTGCCTCCCTGAGCGTCCGCTCCCCTAGCCTGCGGATTCTTCGGCCTTCGTCCGGGGAGGTGTCGCTTGGGGCCGCATTTCTTGGTGTACCTTTTAAGAGTGGGCACGTAGTGCACCGACGGAGGGGCGTGTGCTGCATGTTCCCGTCGGCTGCGAAGAGCATCCTTGCAAGCTAGCTGCCCTTGGTTGTCCATGCTTTCCTCGCAGGGGGACCTGTAAGATGCGAATCAAGGATTAGGATTTGTTAAATGATAAGACCATTCATATGCAAGGGATTACAGTGCAGGTTATCAAGCGCATAGGACGAGAAGGGAAGGGGTAGGGCATGCAATGCTTGTTGTAAAGGGATGGCCCCCGTGATGCATACTTAGCCTCCTACCATTAGTAGATCTTGGCTCATGCTGAGTTATGTTTGTTGGCGGTCATGAATTTAGGCAGGGCTCAGCCTTGGAAGGATAGATCGTGAAGGGAAGAAGGTGTATAGAAAAAGGGGATGCACCCTGTCTACACCATCAGAGTTGTTGGTCAAGGCTTCCTATGGCAGTAATGTGGGTTGCATGCCCTTCACTTGGAGGTGGGGATGGTCACACGGCTTTTAAATGCGTGATGAGAGGAGGACTTGAGGAGTTTAGCCTGTCAGACCCAACTCTTCTCCCTGCGCTTGACTATCATTGCTTGTGTGTTGATATTGTTTATACACGGTGACACACAATTCAATGTTTATTTATATACATATTTATGAATCCATGTCACTTCATGAGGATAAGAACCAATTGTAGAACTCGAGATTGTACTGGAGCGTGGCACACACATCTAGTATTCGTGGCAGCTTACTTAATACTAATAGATATTTTGCCACATTGAGTAGCATGGAACCTTGTCCGAGTCTACTGGCTATATGTAACTCCTCCTCAGTGAGAACCTTATCAAACAGAGCATTTTCTTGGCTAGTTCCAGCTAAGTCCATACCCTGAACGGCAGTCAACACTCGAAGGGAAGTTGGTGCCACATAGGTTGGGTCTCTTTGAGACCGCCATTTAGCCAATCGCTCCTCTGAGACTTTCATGATCTGAGCCCCTAGTTCGGCCATTACAACGCGGCTTTCGCACCAACGCTGCTCAAATTGACTCTGGTCTGCTGACAGTCGCTTTAGTTGCTCTATGTCTACAGGATTCGGTCGGCAGAGCACTTCATTGAACGTGACGATTAAGCGCAGTTCATCCGCCTCCTCATCAGAGATGAGTCGCATGCGTTCATGCAGGAGCCTGTCGTAGTGCTCATTAAGATGTTCTTACTCTTCCCAGGATAGAGGAAAGGGCAAGTAATCTCCAAGCTACTCCTTGGGGATTGTGCCCATGTCCGCAAGGACGTAGACACGTGCGACCACTTTGAGCTTAGCATCCAACTCAGTTAAGCATTCTGTGACACTTCTATGTTCAACGAGGGCTTGCTCGGTTGCTATCTCATGCAAAGTTCTAAGAGTTTCCTTAGGCTTTAGCATGGCTGGGGGCTCAGGCCTAGATGAGCAAGATTGGTCAACGCTAGGATTTCTTAGGCTCTTGGGGTTCTCACGTCTCTCCTGAGGTTTTGCTGCTATTTTGTCATGGTTCTTCTCGGATGTGACTGGTATAAATTTGTCACCCTGTTGTGACGACGTTGTATCCACTCTTGATTGGTAAATGCGAGTTCTATTGTTTGTGGATAGAGTGTTGCAAGCAACTATTGATGGCAACGGTTGCTTTGGTTTTTCAGAATACACGGATGTGTATGAGGGTTCACCGTTATTAGGAGAGGCAATAATGGGTTCATTGGTGGATGGACTCGATGCTTTATTCATCGGCTCTCCAGCGCTCTTTGTCTCAATGTTCTTGGGGTCCACAACCACCTGCAACTGTTGTTGTTTTCTCTACTTTCTCCTCTTTTTCTTGGTCAGTGAAGGTGCCTTTCTCAACGACTCAGGATCCTGGACTAGGTCAACTGTTGATGTGCTTGGTTGGGCCTTAGCATTCTCTCTCTCTAGTGTGTCCTTATGGGATATAGCCATGGCCTACTGAATAGCCTTACCAGGCTGTGAGGGCACAACTGCCTCCCTTTTCGGAGAGTCTAGCTCTTCAGCCAACTCCCTTGTGTTTAACTCCTCCAGCCTAGGCTTTAGGCACTTTGAAAGTGTTGGAGTTGTCGAGGGATTTGGTTGCGACACCTCCTCCATAGGTAAACTACTAAGGACACGTTCCACAAGGGGCATTGTCACAGCCAAGGGCTGTGATTGCTGTGATCCCTGATTGGAAGTAGTAGCAGCTAGTTTCGTGGGCTAGCTACCCTTGGTGGATTGCAGTGTCAAGTCCTTAGGCAGATCCGAAGTGGTCGTGCCTTTTGTTGCCCTTAGAGCATTCATTTGAGCATCAGTTGAGCTAGCCACGGTGGATTGCATAGGCATATCCTTAGGTTGAGAGCTAAGGGTGGTGTCGTGTCCTACCTCTTGGACATTTGGAAGCTCTGATGTAAGTAGAGATTGGGATCGAGTAGTCGCACTTGACGACTGTTGTGCTTCCTGTGTCCGTTTAGGGGAAGAGGGTGTAGGAGGCTTGGAACTCCTAAGTGGCTTTGACACTGGCTGGGAGATTTTCTCGTGGCTGTTAGATGATTGTGCTATTTGCTTTGTTGAGCATTTAACCTTGCCCTGAGCAGTGTTGTGCCTATGATGCTTGTTATGCTCTTGGGGAATCAAAAGCTCCTTGGGCACTAGCGGCTTCTGCGTATCCTCAACGATTACATCTGGCATCTGCTTGTCAAGCATGCTAGGCTGAGGATCTACCCTCCGATTGGTCCGGTTTGGTTTCTTGATTTCGACCATGAGGGGCTCGGTCACTCCACTATTGTTGACTCGAGACTTGGTTTTTCATTTAGATCTCGTCCTACGCTTCTTTGCTCTTGATACGATTTGGCCCTCAGTCGACCAGGGAGGTTTAACAAGGGGTTTTGGCACCCAAATCCATCAGTTGCATGCATAATACCCTTGAGCACGAAGCAACACCTTGGATATCCATCGTGGCATTGTGCTAGCTCTCCATCGATGCCTGGATCTAAAAGGGTTGGGCTTCTTTTGGGGTCTTCTACGATATTTGTAAGTCCAAAGCCTGTCGTTGGCATTGTCTCTTGACCTTCTTGGTTCAGGCATGGCCTCACTCACTGGCTCTTGTTGTTCGACCTGTGCTTGTATTAACTCTTCCAACAAGTCCTTGCTCTCGTTAATGGGCTTGATTGTTACGTCAGCACCTTCCTTGCCTTTCCCTCGAGGTTTGCTGAGGTCACCCTTGCTAAAGGTCGTGACTATCCTCACACCCGGTAGTGTCAAGTGTATCCTTTGAGCTACATAGTCAGCCTCACACTTGGTAGCCTTTTTGAAGGGCCTTCCTAGGAGGATTTCCTTTCCACCATTCTCGCTATTGGGAGGAACATAGAATAGGAGTTGCAAGCTTTCTGTTTCAATAGTTACAAGGATTCTACACTTTCCTAGAAGTTCTTGTGGGTGTTCCCCATAAGGATTAAGAGTTGCATTAGTCGGTGTGAGCTCTGGTTGGCCTAGTAGGGTCCATGATTCATAGGTCAAGATATTAAAATCTGCTCCTTCATCAATTAGAGCTCAATAGTATGCTCTCTTTTTGCAGTGAGTTTGACCCTAAGATAAGCAGGTGGTACTATGTCTTCATCTTCTGGGTCTTGGCTTGTAAATTTAAGCCTTCTGACAGATGCCCTTGAGTTCTCAACTACACGACCAGATGTGGATTCTCCACTACTGTCTTGGATCGTTAGTGCAGTGCTATTCAAGGTACATCTCTCATCAAGAGTGTCATGTCTAGTCATCTTTGCATTTGTAGCTTGCTGAAGTTGCATTTTGCTCTGACTAGACACGGTCTGAACACAATGTCTTTGTGTTCTCATGGCATGGCCTTTTTGCCCTTGATGGCTAGTTTGGCCCATTGATGTTCTAGGGTCTCTGTTTCTCTCTGTTCGGGTCTTTTGGTTGCTCTTTTGCTAGTGATGTTCCATGCTCGTGTAGAGCTATTACTACACTAGGGTTCAATTTAGAGGACCCGTCACTGCGCGCGTTTTCTCTCCAATCTACTTGGGGGAGGTGCGGAGGGGGCAGAGCCCCCTCTGTGGGGGTCCGGGGGGGGGGCAGTCCCCCACGGCCCGCAGGGCCGTTACGGTAAAAGCCATGCACAATTTGGAGGACCGTTTATAGCCAAATTTTGAACTACGTGCTCTAAATTTTAGCCCAGTGATGGATCTGTGATGTGCCTTTAGCTCTACGTAGCGTTTCGGGTCAATCTAGGGTTTAGATGTGTCAAAATTTGTGTTCTAGATACCTGTTCGATTTTGACACTTTTTTGTCCGATTCTCACATGTTCGATTTTCAGGAGTCCGATTATCAGAATCGGACGTTCGATTTTGGGTTGGTCCGATCGGCCCGGTGGTCCGATTCTGGGAATCGGATCAGACAAGGTGGTCCGATTCTGACTGGTCCGATTTTGGACTGGTCCAATTTCTAAAATCAGATGGGTTGGTTCGATTCTGGGTGGTTTGAGTTCGAGTGTTCCGAGTGTCCGAGTGGTCCAATTTCCAAAATCGGACGGGTTGGTCCGAGTGGTCCGATCGGATAGGATGGTCCGATCAGACGGTTGTCCGAGTGTCCGATTATGGACTGGTCCGAGTGGTCCAAGTCCGAGTGTCCGAGTATGGACTGGTCCAATTCTGCGACTCAGACGGCCTGGTCCGACTACGTGGCCGACGGCCCGCGAGTTGCACGCAATGCCTCTAGACTAACGTCTACTACACCGAATCGTCCAGCGCCTTCCAGATAGGTGCAAGACACTACAAGGGAATGCCAGACATGCGTGGAACCACTGTGGTGCTGGAATCGAACGGCACTCCAAGGATTTGTGCCCCTATTTCCTTGTTTTAGCCTGTTATACAGTAACAGAGAACCCTACTATTTGTTTCTTTTTCTTTGTTTTTTCCTATCCCAAATGCATCCAAATCATAAAGTAAATACCTACACTACTCCATCTCATAACATAAATCTCAAAAAATCAAAAAAACCTACTTGCTAAGGAGATCGAATACCATCTTCAACCCCCTCGCTTCCTACCTATCTCAAGAACCGGTTCGGGGGAAACCCCTTACTTTGATGCTCGATTCGAAGCATGCAAGCGCTCAAGGCTTGAATCCGTTGGTCCCGGCAACAACGGAACCAAAATGTGTGAGCTTTCACTCAACCGCCAAGACCCACGGACCGCTTATTGTTTCAAGCATTCCAAGCCGAGCACTAATGGCTACCTCTCACATAACCGATGCGCCATCCATATCTACGGGTGTAGTGAGCTTACCTCCGTGCCGTTCGAGTTATCTCCTCTCCCACGCACTCCGGTAGCTCCACGATCCAAGTGCAAGCTTCAAGCAAGCTCCATCCTCAAGCTCCACGCTCCAAGCTCCATTGCCGCGAGCAAGATAAGATAAGAGAAGAGAAGAGAAGAAGAGAGGAGAAGATGGAGAGCTTCTCCTCCTCGGTCCCTCACCCTCACACACTCACTCCCTCACACTCTCACACTCCCTCTCTCAAGCACAAGCTCAAGCAAGCAAGAAGAAGAAGAAGAAGAAGAGAGCTACTTTTGGCCATACACAAGAATGAGCTTCTCATTCACTTTTCAACTTTATATACAAAACCCTAAATCCCTTTTGGGCGGTCATCCCCTTTTCCCCTTTTTACATGGCCGGCCGTAGCCTAGGCCCTTTTTCCCATTGTCCTTTTATCTTCCTAGCTTTCTTTCCACCGCCTGTCTACATTTACAAATTGCACGCGGGTGAGAGCCCGGCACTCCTTGAATTAAACCATGATGCACTTGCGCTCTTTTACAAAAGTTTTGACTTCCGCTTTTCCTTGTGCGCCTTTCTCCCTTATTTAGGACTCTTCTCCTTGTGCGTCTTTCTCTTCCGTTTCTCTTTGCCTTGGCCTTTGTCTTTGTCTTTTGCTTTAGCTTTTTTGGATTTCCCACCTTCGTTCATTTGAGGGTTAACACCTTCTCCTCTGCCCACTGTTACAATACCACTTTCTTGGTCAGGGTTGTATGTTCTGAGGAACTCCACGCACTTTAGGTGGTCCGGCTTATGCGAGAATTTTTCAATATACTTTGTGAGGCTGCATTGTTCCACCACCCTCCTGGCTGCTTCCTCCTTGGCCACCATGAATTCTATGTTGTGGATGGTTCGGAACTTGAGCTGGCTGAAGGCGCAATTCTCTAGATGGATGCGGTATTGTTTCCTCGTCTATGAATGGGAGTCGATGGGTACGCTCTTGCTGTGACATTTTATGCTCTTGCCAATAATTCGTAACTTTCATTAGTATTTTCCACATATCAATTTGCTGGTTGCGTGAGAATAAAAACTCTTGAATGAATTTCTTAGGAAGCAATTTTTTCATACTATATGCTTATGCTTTTTCATTACCTTTACTTTATTGTGTCCCTTTTCATTCATTTCCCATCTGATTCCTTTCACCTTCACCATACCCCCTCCCCTTCCATCTTGAAAAGAATCCTTCCTAGGATTGGGGGTCAAAAGGCTAGGGGCTTTCGGCATGTTGGGGTAGGAGTTACTTGTGAAGAAGCCAAGTGTAGAAATTTGGATTGTATTCCAGTTGAGCGGCGCGGTCTAGATCAAAGGGTCGAATTCCTACGTGTGTGACATATGTGAGGACATCTATGAGGAAGTCACCAGAGTCGACGACTTGACTCGTGATGTGGAGCTCTTCCTCTGTTAAGAGGCGGTCAAGATAGGGATGCCCCTTGATATGCTCGTCCATGGGTAGGCCCCGAAGAGTGGTTAACACTCTATACGAGGTAGGTGCGACGTAAGTGGGATCATACTCTGCCGTTTTGATGGCTTGGCGTTGCTCGGCATTGGTCATTATGCGACATCCGTCAACTTCCCATTGCAACCTAAGAGCGTACCACTGCCTCAAGAAAGGTGATCCAGTGTCAGCAAGGTGGGATAACCTTGCGATCTCTTGGTCAGTGATAGCAAAAGTGGTTTGTGGATCGTATGACATGATGAGACGTTGTTTAATGGCTTGCTCTTTGGGGACCTCACTACCGAGCAACTCAGCAGCAGCACATGAGAAGCCTTTGCGAATGCAAATTCAAAAGTCTCCCAAGAGAAAGGCATATTGCACGCTTCCATTGCAAAGGGTTCTTCTAATAGACCCAAGTCCAAGCGGTCGTAGTAGCTGAGGGCTAGCGATACGAAGGTGGCATTGAGTCATTTAATGCATTCCACTACGTCATTCCCGGTGTCCTCCACAAGGTCAGCGACTAGCGTCAGAAAGGATTTTCGTTCGTAGGAGGGCGTAAGGCCGATAGGTGGTTGAGGTTTGGCAGAACAAGCATTTTTGACCACGAAGATGGGCGGCTAGAAGCTTCCTTGAGCTTGCGGTTGGGCTGCTTTGAACATGGGTGGATTAGGGTCAGCCTTAACAGATGGACTGCTATATTTATCTTTGCTTTGGGCAGTCGGATTGACTTGGTCGGGTGATGCCTCCTATGACAGTGGCTGTTGCTTGGGCCGATAGGTTTGTGCGACTCTCTTGGGCCAAAGCGTAGACAAGTCACATGGTTGGGGCTCTGGAGAGCACTGCGGCCTATGGTTTGGTTGTGTTGAGGGACGCGGGCTAATCAAGCTTGAGGGCGGCGTACGACTAGTGCCGTTGGCCGTAGGGGCTTTAGGGATCCACAGTGAGGTATTTCCCTCATAGTAGCCTTGCGCATGCAAGAGGGCTTTAGGGACCCATCTTTGCTTAATCACGTGGCTCTTCCTGTGATTGCATCTTAACCTCCTGGGTTTAGAGTGCTAGGGTTTATGAGGATGGGCACGTCTAGTCCTAGGCAGTTCTTGCAGCTGTTTAGGCACCCATTGAAAGCGAGGCTGTTGGGCCCTTGCTTTGGTTGCTACGGGCTGTGGTTTATGGAAGTCAGGGAACGGCAGCCGCGCACTACCCCCTCCTTAGTCTTGCCTACAGACGTTTCGATCGGTGGCTTTGCGGACGGTGATAATGTCGCACAGCCCTTGCTGAAAGCTGTGACAATGCGCACGTTGCCTATTGCTAGGTGGATGTGCTGCGACTCATAATCAATATTGCAGTGAGTCTGTTTTTTGAAGGTTCGCCCCAGCAGTGACTCCGTACCTACATCTGTAGTGCTTGGCAACACGTAAAAAAGCATTGGAACAGTCTCAGACTCGATAGAAACGACGACTCTGCACTTGCCGAGAAGTGCGTATGATTGAGCCCCATATGGGTTTAGCTTGGCAGTTGTGGGTTGAAGTAGTGGTTTTCCAAGTTGGATCCAATGATTGTGGGTTAAGACATTGAAGTCTGCTCCCTCGTCGATCAAGGCGTTGAAAGCGCATGTTTGCTTGGCAGTGACCGTGACATGGAGGTAAGAGGGTTCTACGGCTTCCTCATCATCTTCGTTGATTTTAGTGATTGTACCTGCTCATATTTTGACTGGCGGTTCTAAGATTGGTGGCTCATGCAAGGGATGAGTGGGAGGGAAGTACTTCTTGACACGACTGCCAATTGAAGAAGCCTATTCCTTCTCCGTCTAGGGTCTCAAGCTTGACATTGCCGGTTCGGCTGATTGCACGAACCTTGAAGGGTCCGAGACCTCTAAATTTCATCTTTTGCTTATGCCCTTTAACTGAGTAAAGGAGCACTAAGTCACCCTGTTCGAATCCGCACTGCTTGACATGCTTGTCGAACTAGCTTTTGCATCGGGCTTTCTCACAAATCAGTGCGTGGGTGGCTAGAAGACGAGTTTCTGATAGGCGTTCCAGCTCGACCAGGCATTGCATCCATGCCTCCTTCCCTTCCCATCGTTTTTGAAGTGCTATTCTCAGGCTAGAAACGAAGAATTCTAACGGTAGAATTGCCTCAATCCCATAGGTCAACCTAAAGGGGGCTTGGCCGACAGCCATTTTATAAGCTGTGCGGTAGGCCCACAAGGCTACCATCAACTTGTTGTCCCACTCGCTTCGTGAGGCTGAGACTACTTTAGTCAGGATGTTGATAAGAATCTTGTTAGTTGATTCTGCCTGGCCATTAGCCTGAGGGTAGTATGGTGAGGATTTGCGATGGATGATGAGAAAGGTGGATAGGAGATGTGCTATCACTTCGTTGATGAAATGTGTGCCTTGGTCGCTAACTAGTTCGATGGGGCAACCGAAACGCGAGATCACTTGCTCCCATAAGAACTTGGCAGTCGTCCTAGCATTGTTTTTTCGTGTGGCTCTTGCCTCTGCCCATTTTGTGAGGTAATCTGTGGCCACTACGATGTACTTGGCTTGTGAGTACTGCGCCGCAGGACTGATGGGTCCTATGAGGTCAATTCCCCATTTTTCGAAGGGTTGGCGAGCAATAATTGGGGTCAACTCCATTTGATCCTTACAAGTCGGGACTTTTGTCTATTGGCACTTGCCACAATGCTTGACGAATCGTGTGGCATCGCGAAAAAGTGTGGGCCACCATAGTTGAGACTGTAGCACCTTCCATGCTATCGTGTCTCCGCTAAAGTGTCCTCCCGCAATGCCGCTGTGCGCCTCCGAGAGCACATCGTGCATCTCATGCTCACACATGCACCTACGCAGCAATATGTCTTGCCCTAGCCTATAGAGTTGGCCTGCAATCACTTTAGGATCAAACACCTAAGTCGGGCCTTTTCTATTGGGCGGTCAGGTAGTCCGTGCTTGAGCACTTGGACTATGTCGTCCACCCAATATGGCATTAGATTAGCCTTAAATAAATCTCTCTCTGGACAGGTGGAATAAGTGGGCATCAGGTAACTCGTCAATGATGCCTTGTCCAGCAGCTTCTCCTGTGGGGATGCGTGACATGTGATCCACCATGTAATGCTGTTTTCCCTTTCGTACTACCACTGAGAAATCTAACTCTAGGAGCAAGAGGAGCCATCGAGCTACGCGCCCCGTAGCACAAGGTTTGTTCACTAAATAGAGCAGGGTTTGATGGTCCACGAAAAAGATGAAGGGTGTGGCCAATAGATAATGCCGGAATTTCTTCACAGTGAACACCATGGCTAATCCCTCCCTTTCTGTTGTCGAGTAATTCATCTCCGTCTCAGTGAGTTGTCTGCTAGCAAAGCTCACTGGGTAATCTAAGTTATGCTCACCAGGTTGGCACAACACTGCCCCCACCGCAAACTTAGAAGCATCGATGTGCACGTGGAAGGTAATGGTCCAATCTGGGGCTCGTAGAATTGGTGCTGTTGTTAGAGCCTTTTTCAATTCTTCATATGCCCGTTGGCATGCCTCGGTCCACTCGAAGACAATCAGTAGCTTGTACAATGGCCTGGCAATCAACGCGTACTTTAGTACAAATTGCCGATAGTATCCTGTATGGCCTAAAAAGCATTGAACTCCCTTGTAATTAATTGGGGGTGGGAGGTCAACAATAACCCTGACCTTCGAGAAGTCAGTGGCAATGCTGTTCTTCGACACCATGTGTCCTAAGATGCATCTGTGCTTTACCCAAAACTGACACTTCAAGGGGTTCAAGGAGAGACGATATAAGCGGCATCGTTCAAAGACTGCACGGAGTTTGGCTAAGTGTTCGATCCAGGTCGAATGGACACACAGGTCATCGACAAAGACCTCTAACTCCTTGCGAAGCATGTCCTTAAAGATGGTGCACATGAGGCGTTGGAAAGTGGTGGGGGCATTGGTCAACCCGAAGGGCATGACTATGTATGCAAAGACGCCCCACTCCATGGCAAAGGCGGTCTTACGCTTGTTTGCAGGATGCACTTGCACCTGGTTGTACCCTGAGAAGCCATCCAAAAAATTGTAGGCTTCCTTGCTTGCCACCCTCTCAAGCATGTGCTCGGTGTACAGCAATGGATAGTTGTCTCTCTTCGTAGCAGCGTTCACCTTCTTGTAATTGACGCACACTCGGATTTTTTTGTTCTTCTTCATCACAATGACTATGGGTGATACCCAGTCCGTGTGCTCAATTTCGTAAATGAATCCAGCTCTCATCAACTTAACAATTTCCTCTTTGACAGCATGAGCATGTTTTGGATTTATAGGGTACGGTCGGACCGGCGTTGCGTTCGTCGTCATGGGTATGTTGTGAGTCACAACACTCGGATACACCCCTTGTAGCCCTTCTAAGGACCATGCAAACACGTCTATGTACTCTCGCAAGAGAGCAACAAGACTCAATTCTTCTTTACTAGTCAATTCATCGGCAATGAACACTGGTCGGGGTGTTTCCCCTTCCAGGGCTAGGTCTACCTCTTTGACCTTGGCTGGTCCTTTGATTGGTTCGCTCGTCTGCCCTTGACGTTTGGCACCTAATAGAACTACCACCCTATCCCCTTTTTTGAATTTCGTGAAGCGTTTAGGGAGGTCCTGCGGCTTTCGCTGTTCTTCTGATTGTGTATCCCTGGGGTGCTTTGCCTTTTCTTGCCTTAACCGTCTGCATCTCAGGTGGACGGGTAGCTCCCCCTTGGTGTGTCTGGTCATGGGCGGCCTAAGGATCTCTGGATCACTGTCCGAAGTAACTTTCGCGATTCAAAGTCAAACCCTCCATCTTCACTAGAAGAGGTGGTCTCCCTTGGTGGCCGCAATTCAGATGGTGATTTAGTCCTAAGTATTGACGTCGTTCCTGGCTGGGCTAGGCCTGCTTGCTCAAGGTCTATGGCTCCTATGCATTCCAAGCAAGTGCGATCACATTCCATGTGCATGACTCGTCGCTCTATTCTAGGGGTCTGCCTTCCCTGCGGCTTGGCGTATGCTCGTATTTGCTCAATTTCTCATCCTTCAGTGTCATATTCTATGGTATCTATTTCACCCTCGCTGAAGGATTGGCAGTCTTTGTATTCGTCACTGGAATCCTTGTCATCCGACTACTCGTCATCTCCTAGGGCTTGGTATGCCTCATGTCGTTGGTCAGGAACTAGGGCCCAGTTGTACATGAGGTTTAAATCGTGCATCCTGGTCCATTGCCACTTGGAATCCTCTAAGAGATCCTGGAGTGGTTTGAAATTGCAGTTGGGTTGCCAGCCAGCCAGTCTGTTAGGTATTCCAGTACCCCCTCTAGTTCCCTTTTGTTGGATGGTACTTAGAAGGTGACAGGCTCTGGCTTTCCCTGGCGGCTTCCTCCCATCATGCAGACTAGTGCAGAGAGTGCTTCGTTAGACTTGCCGATTGTTTTGATGGCCTGCTCATATGCCTCATGATTCGAGAATGGCAGGTCAATTGTAGCGAGAACATGCATCCAATCCCGCTCATCTTCTGGGCGTGGGATATACTTGGTCAAGGGCCCATAGGGCTTCTTGACCTATGTGTTCCCTTTGAGCATGGCATAGATGGCGTCTAGGTCGACTGGTGAGGTCTTCCAAGTGTCCATCTCTATTCTTATGGCGTCCATTCTATTGCCAAGGAAGATCAAGCCGTTACCCCAATCTTCGATGACTCTAGCGTTGTGCATCCAGGATCGGCCTAACAGGACATCGTAGTCCACTCCCTTCATGACTATAAAGTCGACAGAGAATTGGACACCTACGATCTTCACTGGCCAATTCTTTAGTACCCCGAATGGCTTCACTCTCATACCGTTTGCTAGTGTGACATTAAACCTAGTAGCTTCGACATGCGGGTTTTCCCAAGTCTGAAGCAATGCGTGGCTAAGCACACTAACCCCAGCTCCCGTGTCTATGATTCCCTTTCTTGTTGGGGAGGACCGCATGCATCTTAGAGCCTTTCCAAAAGGCGTTGACGTACAAGGATTTAGGCACAGAGTGCAGCATCAAACTTGGCAATTGTGTTTCTGCGTCCTGGTCTCAAGGGTTTGCCGTGACCTGCTCTTGTGATCCTTCGACCCATTGCTTAAGGTCTTGCCATAGGGTAGGATGCTGCTTAAGCAGATCTCCCAGGCTAAGTGTTACAGGGGTGGTCACTAGCATGGTCAAGAGATCATTAGACACTCGTCCTTCACCTAGCCTAGACTGTCCAAGCCAATGGTCGTGGCTGATCTGCGGTTCTATCGCGTCTAGGCTTGGTCTTAGCGACACTGCTTGTGGCACAGTTGCTTCTATCAACTTAGGTTGAGGCGGTGATATTGGCGTTCTTACGCTGGAGAGATCATCGATCTCGTCCTCTATGATGGGCTCAACGTCTTTGAGATGTTGTTGAGCCTCCCTTACCCATTCATTCACATTTTCTATGGCCTCTAATTGTCGCTTCGGATGCGGGTATTCCCCTACCTTAGCACTTTCTTCTTCGGCTGTCTTAGGGGCTGAAGTCTCTGCCTCCGTGTCTGAAACCTTCTTACCCGCAGGTAGAGTCGTAGCACTCTCGGTCTTTAGTGCGACCTTAGCTTCCGATCTCTTCTTTTTCCGCCTGCGGCTTTTCTTTCCTATCGAGGTTGTGTCAAGATTGCTAGGTCCTGGCAGAGAGATGCCGGCCTGCTTCATTTGGGCTCGGGTCATAACCCGCAATGGAATAGGTGTGGCCTCCCCATCGAGGTTTTCGACACCAAACAGTCCCAGTGGGACAGATGGCAAGTTGGTTGAACTAGAGGATGGCTTTTGCTTTGGGAAATCTATGAAAAGATGGGTGATTCCACACTCTGCGCACCTTTGGTCAGCGTTGTCTCTGTTTTGCTGCTCTCTTTCAGGGCATCATGATGAGACATGATCGGGGTGACCACAAGTCCAACAAGTGATTGGATCCTGCGGCTGCCCTCCTAGGCCTCTACCTTGCCCTCGTCCTAGCGCCATCACCGGCACGGGTCAATAATCCATGAGGACTGCATTGCCCTCGTCGCCGTGCGAGATGTAATGGTATATGTAAGTCTGTTCATCATTCGGCTCCTCCACGTAGTGTACTAGAGCATCGCTCGGTGGGTGGGTCACGTAAGGACCAGGCGGTCTAGGAATGTCTATAGAATTTATGTCCATTCTAGGGACGGTTGGTTTCATATCGTTAGGCACGGGAAGAGCCAATGGGACTCCCCTTTCGAAGAATGGCTGCGACCTGTTCGCTAGGTAGGGCTGGCTGTAAGGTTGTGAGTATGGAAGTCTTCTTGGTAACCTACAATGTGCAACATCATGGCCGAACCTACCGTAGTTAGTGCAAGGTCTTGACCTAGAGTCTTGACACTCGACCAGCAAGTGGTTTCCGCCACAGTACACGCATTGGACGTGCGGGCGCGTTGGTCGTCTCAACATGTCTTGTAACTTAGCTAATTCCATCTTGACCTCAGTCAAGCCTTGGTCTGTCTCGGTGGCCTTCCCCTTATCTTGGGATGATGGGATGGACTGCTCACTAGAGGCTGACGTTCTCTCTGAGCTTCGCGAGTTGGGTTCTTCTAGATTTGAGCTCCTAGAGCTCCGCTCTTTCAGCTAGTCATCGATTCTGATGGCTTCCTCAAACACTCTAGCCACCACATCCCGCTGCAAGCTTGAATTGCTTGCCAAAGCCTTATATAACTCATCGTCTCGAATTTTGCTGATGAATACAGTCGAAACTGCTCTATCAGTCGGTCGCTCGTCTAGAGGGATTCTCTTAAAGAGACTCCTCACATGGGTCACGTAGTCGCGGATGTTCTCCTTCTCTTTCTGCTTGACGTTCATCAAGCGTACTAGCAGGTTATCGGAGTATCCGGGCTCGGCAAATCTCTTGACGAAGAGATCCTTGAGGTTATTGAAGTTGGCTCGTTCTACGACATCCAGGCTTGTATACCACGTCCTACCCTTGTCGCCTAGGCAAATCCCGAATGCTTGCGAACGTTGAGTCTGGTCGTTGAGGCCATTGGCTTCGCAGACTTGCTCAAACTGCTCAACAAAGCTGTATGGATCGTCATGCAGTTGGTACTTATCGAGTTGCTTGGAAACAATCGGTATTTTGGCCTGGCTTTTTGGGCCTTGGTTCGCCCCTAATCCTACAAGCAGAGACGTCGCTAGTGCGGTGGCACTCTGCTCTATCGCGATGTTATCGAGCAGCCGTTTCATGAGGAGCTCGCTCAATGTCAAGTCTCCCTCTAGTGCTCTCTCATGGTCCATTTGGTTTTGGCTAGCCAAGCTCTTGCTGAACTTGGCTGGCTCCCTCTAGTGCTCTCTCATGGTCCATTCAGTTTCGGCCAGCCAAGTTCAGTACTCGTTGCACCTCATGCAGCTCCATGCTTTGCCTTTGACTCCTAGCCTATTGATCCCTATTATAATCAGCCATTCCCTGAAATGCCTTGTGGCCTAGCCTTCTCTCCTCCTCTAGGTCTGCAATGATTGCATCTGCTGTCTTGCCGTGGTGCTCGCACCGGACGTACGCATTGTAACTGCTCACCAGCTGCTGCTACTGGATAGCATCTGGGAATACACTCAAATCGAGCTCCTCATTAGATCGATGGTTTGAGCTTTCTTCCGTCATGGTCGAATTCTTGCGCTCCACTACGCTGTCAATCAAGTTGAATAGTCCTGACAGATCTTTGTCGTTGGCGTTCCTTGCTTGGTCCTACTCTGTGCTTGATGGTTTGTCTATATCTTGGGTCCTCTCCTATTGGTGGGTTCCTTGAGTGTTTTATCTGAGTGAGTCCCTTTGGTTATTGAATACAAACCTCAATTTAGGGTCACTCGTTGAGTGTGTCATTCCTCGTGCACTTGTCCCCAATCAGGCTTTCAGCTTTCTTAAGTGTACTTCAAGTGCGAAAATTCCATGTGAGTGCAGCGACAACTCCTCAGCGTCCTACACACTATCGCTTGTTTCAGGCCTGATAGGCTTGTAGGTCCATTTTCTGGCCGTTTAGTTAGGGTTTAGGGTTTCCTTGTATGTTGCCTTGTTCGCTTTCGGTCGATTAGCTTGGACTCGGACGGTCGAGTGGGTTGACTCAGACAGTTGCCTCGGATGGGGGCCAAGGGCCTTGGCCGAGTGGGCCGAGTGACCAGGGCCGGGTCGAGTGGGCCAACTAGGGTTTGGCCGACTAGGGTCAAGTGGGCCGACCAAGTGGGCCGAGTGACCAGGGCCGAGGGCCGATTCTGGGACTCGGCCCAGGAGAGGCCACTCGGATGGGCCGAATGCGGCACACATAACCCTCTCCTGGGCCGATTCTGGGACTCGGCCCAGGAGAGGCCACTCAGATGGGCCGAATGTAGTGCACGTAACCCGCGAGAACATGATTTCGATCGTTTTACCAAATGTAGGCTGGCGCCATGGTCATGCACTTCCAGATCCTATCTAGGGAGTAGAGGGAGAGGTTTGTATACCTGAACAGGCCGGTAAGTGCGTCGATGATGCGATCGAATCAACACGGGCTGGAGCTCTCTATCTCTCTCTCTCTCTCTCTCTCACTGAAATGGCACAAATGAGCTCTCTTTTGGCCTCCTGTCTCTTATATGCCTTCCCAAATGTGGCGTTGACGCCCTTAGTCACTCACTTGCCGATCTTAGGCATCATTAGCGAGCATTTTACACATTTTTCATGATTTTTTTCCTGTTTTGCCCTGTTTTGAAATAGTAAACCCTACCCTTTTCTGGTTCGATTTCCTAACTCTAACCTACGTTAAATGCAACAAAGATCAAAGGCAAAAAACTGAAATAGATTCTCCATGCTTTCCAATAATCAAACAACCAAAATATCCCAAAATACTTACTTGTTTTGAAGATTAAAAACACCCAAACTTCCTACCTATCTCAAGCTCCGTTTCGGGGATGAGTACCCTACTTCGATGCTCGATATGAGGCGCGCAAGTGCTCAAGCTTGAATCCGTTTGTCCCGGCAACGGAACCAAAATGTAGGAGCTTTCACTCAACCGCCAAGACCCACGGACTGCTTATTGCTCAAGCGTTCCAAAGCGAGCTCTAATGACTATCTCTCACCTAGCCGATGCGCCGTCGATCCTACGAGTGTAGTGAGCTTACCTTGATGCTCGATCGAGTACCATTCTCTCTCTTGCACTCCGGTAGCTCCACGATTCTCGATGCTAGCTCAAGCATCCTCAAGCCTCCTCCATCTCCAAGCTCCATCCTCCATAGACACGCACGCAAGAGAAGAGAAGAGAAGAGAAGAGGAGATGGTAAAGAGCTTCACCCTCTTGATCCCTCACTCGCACACACACTCACTCCCTCACACTCTCACACTCCCTCTCTCATGAGCACACAAGCAAGAAGGAGAGAAGAAGAGAGGAAGAAGAAGACTCTTTTTGCCACACACCAAAGAATGAGCTTCTCATTCGCTTTTCAACTTTATATACAAAGCCCTAAATCCTTTTTGGGCGGTCATCCCCTTTTCCCTTTTTTTACATGGCCGGCCGTAGCCTAGGCCCTTTTCCCATTTCTCACCATTCTAATTTATCATGTTCCCAACTAATGCGTACACTTTGCACAGGAGTGAGCCTGGAGCTCTTTTACAAGGATTTGGGAGCACTTCCGTATATAATGGTGCGCCTTTTACTCTTTTGTCACCTCGGGTGACACTGAGACTTCCTGAGGGTTGTGCCCGAACCTTTAAATTTTTCAGGGTCTGGTTACCGATCAAGGCGTCTTTTTTGCTATTTCCCTTTTTTTTTGTTTTCTGCTCCTCTGTGCTCGGGAAACATGGTAACAATCTAAGTTCAAAAGAGCTAAAACAAATGGACGAAGCAGCTGGCTGAAGACTAAAGAGAAGACTGAAGTGAAAGTGACAGTAAGAGACACTATAGTGGCTCTGGTGCCTCTTCGCATCAGACATACCCCTTGGGAGGTGTATTCACGACCTAAGAAGGATTATTGAGAGTCATTATTGAGCATTGTAGTGAGGCTATGATGTACTATTGAGAGAGAGAGAGAGAGAGAGAGAGCCAGAGATAGCCAATTCCATAAAAACAGTGTAATTGTATATGAGAGATTGAGAGAGAAAACTATGACGACATTGAAGATGAATACTATGTGATTGATTTCCATTCAAAATTGGTGTATTATTTTATGTTCCTTGTTCTATTGATGGATTCTATGAAGATGTTGAAGATTATGGTTGATTTTATCAAATCCGTGGGAGATATCTACTATAATGCTACGTGAAGAATTACTGTTTTCTTTGTTTTGATCATCAAAAGAATGAAATACACGCTTATTGATGTTACAAGATAGATTTTTTTGCAATAGAATCCCCTTTTCCTTGGTGTTCTTCTTGGGGCTCCATAGGTTTGTCCAAGAGATCTTGGAGAGATTTAAGGTTAGCGCCTGGGTTGCGTGCTAGCTTGTTTGTCAGATGCTCCAGGGTCTCAAGGAATTCTTGCTTGTTGCTGGGGATATGAGATTTAGCAGGGTGTGGCCATTCGTTTGAGCTCTTAGCCATCATGAAGAGCTAGCACTGAAGGTCATCTTTGGGCTTAGCGACTGCCTTAGTAGCCTGCGCATACTCCTCATTGTTCAAGAATGGTAAATCGATAGTGGCTAGCACATGCATCCAATCTCTCATATCTTTTGGACAAGGGGTATACTTAGTCAATGGCTCATAAGATTTTCTAATATGGGTGTCACCTTTCAGCATGGCTGAGATGGCATTTAGGTCAACTAGTGTGTCTTCCAAGTGTCCATCTCTACCCTCACTACTTCTGTTCTATTGTCTAAGAAGATTAGACCATCATCCTAGTCCTCTATGACATGTGCATTATGCATCCAAGGCCAGCCTAACAGGATGTCATAGTCCACCTCCTTCATGACTATAAAGTCAACAGAGAATTGGACTCCTGCGATCTTCAAGGGCCAGTTCTTTAGTACACTGTGCAAATGGCCTTACCTTCATTCCATTTGCTAATGTGACATTAAACCTAGCATTCTCAATAGGCAGGTTATCCCAAGCCTGGAGTACCGCGTGGCTAAGCACACTAACTCCTGCCCTCATGTCTACAATTCTCTTTCTTGTGGTATCTCCGAGAGCTAAGATTGGTATGACAACATGCATTTTCATGCCTTCCCAGAAAGCATTGACATGCAAGGATTTGGGCGTTGAGTGCAACGTCAAACTTGGTATTTTTGTCTCTATATCATGTTCGTTCAAGTCAGTGGTAGCTTGCTCCCTCAGACCTTCAACCCATTGTTTTAACTCTTGCCACAACATCGGATGCTACCTAGGTAGATCTCCTATTCTTAGCATCATAGGGGTGGAGGAGGTTGCTAGCTGCTTGCTTTTCTCCAAATCTTGCATTTTCAGGCCAATGGCCTTGATTGATTCACTTGCCCGTAGCATTCAAGCTCTGTCTAAGTGGCACTACTTGTGGTGCAACCGTGTCTCTCGATTTTGGTCGTGGTGGTGAGATTGGTGTGCTTATACTTGAGAGATCATTGATCTCATCTTCCAATAAGGGCTCAGTGTCTTTTAGGTGTTCTTGGGCCTCTTTCACCCACTCCTTCACTTTCTCGATGGCTTTGAGTTGGTACTTTGGGTTGGGGTATTCCCCTACCTTCACAAGTCTTCCCTTCTCAAGCATATCAGGAGCTGACATTTCTGCCTCTACGCCTGTCACCTTTTTTCTAGTAGGCAGGATTGTGGCACTCTCTATTTTTAGCGTGACCTTTGCGTCCAATTTATTTCTCCTTCTCCCATGACTCATTTTTCCAATTGAGGTTGCGTCTAAGTTGCTAGGACCTGGCAATGATATGCCGGCCTTCTTCTTTTGCGCGCATGCCATGACATGCAATGGGATGGGCATGGCCTCCATGTTGAGTGTCTTAACACCAAACAACCCCAATGGGACTGATGACACAATTTTTGAACTAGAGGATGGTTCCTGCCTAGGCCAATCAGCAAAGAGATGAGTGATCCTGCACTCTATGCATCTAAGATCTACCTTGTCGTGGTTGGCCTACTTCCTCTTAGGGCAACATGAGGAGATATTTTCACGGTGACTGCAAGTCCAACATGAGATCAGATCTTGGGTCTACCCTCCTACACCTTTACCTCTACCTCTACTTAATGCCATCACTGGTATTGGTTTGTAATCCATAAGGATCAGGTTACCCTCTTTGACATACGAGATGTAAGGGTTCACGTAAGGTTCTTCTCATTCAGCTCCTCCACATAGTAGACAAGATTATTGCTTAGTGGATGTCAAGATTGTGGGAGAGAAGGAAGGAGTCTCGCTTGAAGCTTTCTTGCTTGCACAATGGGGGAAGACACACAAGGGTGGAGGCTGAAAACAGTTTTCCTCTTCTTAGTTGTGTAAGCCAAAAAGAACTCTCATACAAAGAAATAGAAGAACCCTATATATGGGTCTCAAAACAAACTCAACTAACTAAGGTGGCATACTAACTGAGCCACGAACTAGAGTAGATAAGGATAGCTATCATGTAGCTATTATTCAGGGGCGGTGTACCAACCGCATCTGCAACTGACAAGTCGGTGACATAAATACACAACGGTCACCCTGGCGTATCACGAGTGGAGCTCGATATCTCAACACTCCCCCTCGAGCTCAATCCCAATTCCTGCACACCGAGCAGGTCTCTGAACTTGCGCAGCTTCTCTGCGCCTAATGCCTTCGTAAATATGTCAGCTACCTGATCCTCTGTGCTGACATAAACTAGATCAATAAGACCTAGTAAAACCCTCTCTCGCACATAGTGATAATGCACCTCAATGTGCTTTGTTCTAGCATGATAGACTGGGTTATTTGCCAAGTGTATACTACTCATGTTGTCACAATAAATGACAACTGGCCCATCTGTAGACTGATGCATATCATAAAGTAGCTTATGCAACCAAGCTACCTCACATGCAGCCATTGCTGCACCCCTGTACTCAGCCTCTGTGCTCGACAAGGCAACTATAGGCTGTTTCTTGCTGCTCCAAGTGACTGCAGCACTCCCAAAAGAGAACACATATCCACTGGTAGATCGTCTATCAGAAATACTACCAGCCCAATCAGCATCAGTGTATCCATGCAACTGTATCTGAACCCCAGTCTCATAAAATAGTCCATACTGCAATGTGGACTTCACATACCTGAGTATGCGTCTAGCCGCATCCAAATGTGGTTTCCTTGGAGCCTGCATAAACTGACTTACCAATCCAACAGCATAGCTCAAATCTGGCCTGGTAATAGTCATATAAATCAAACTTCCTACTATGCGTCTGTACATAGTAGGGTCTTCCAGAAGCTCACCTGCATCTGTGCTCAGCTTCACATTCTGCTCCAAAGGAACTGAAATAGGCTTACAACCTGTCATCCCATATTTGGACAGCATGTCCAATCCATACTGCCTCTGCAAGAGCTGTATCCCACTTGGTGATCTAATCACCTCAATGCCCAAGAAATAACGCAGCTCTCCCAAATCCTTCATCTCAAACTTCTGCTTCAATAGCATTTTCACATGAAGGATATCTTCATCACTGTCACCTGTCATAATCAAATCATCAACATAAATGACAAGTAGCATAATACCTTTCTCTGTTTTTCTCACATAAAGTGAGAAATCTGCCTTGGAAATCTGAAAGCCAATAGTGACAAGATACTGTCCTATCTTGTCAGACCATGCTCTAGGTGCTTGCTTAAAGCCATACAATGCTTTCTTCAACCTGCAAACAAACTCAGGATGAACAGCATGCACATAACCTGGTGGCTGCTCCATATAGACCTCTTCTTGCAAATCACCATGCAAGAAGGCATTATTTACATCCATCTGATGTAAAGACCATCCCTTTGATGCAGCCATAGCAATGACTGCTCTTACGGTTGCCATCCTTGCAACCGGACTGAATGTTTCTTCATAGTCAATGCCATATGTTTGTGCATACCCCTTGACTACTAATCTTGCCTTGTATCTGTTCACGGAACCATCTGCATTGTGCTTCACCTTATAAACCCACTTACAGCCAATTGCATTTTTACCTTTAGGCAAAGGTACCAATTCCCATGTAGCATTTGCTTCCAAGGCATCCATTTCTTCATCCATGGCTTTCTCCCATTTTTCTTTTCCCATGGCTTGCTCAAAAGAAGTGGGTTCTGGTTCCTGTATCACCTTGACCATATATGCATAGTGAATGGCTGTAAATCCATCATATTTCAGCCTATCCACAGGATACCTAACTCTGGTAGACCTGTGCAAAGTGGGTTCACTCCCAGGTGCTCTCAAAACATCCCTGGTCTTCCTTACTCCAGGTGTAACAATAGAAGGAATACCCAACTCATCATCAATGCTCTGTTCTGAGCCACTGGATTCACCATCCACATAAGAGTGACCTGCATTCACATCAAACATGGGCTGATCAACCTTCTCTTTTCCTTTTCGTGATACCTGCATACCACTATCTGCATTGCTTTGAGAAGATTCTCCTGATCTCAATCTGCCTGTCCATGGCGAAGAATGTGAACCACTGCTAGAGGACGCTCCAGGTCCACTAATATTTTGTGACTGCTGCTGTGAATTCTGTGCAGCATTACCATTTTGTGCATCTACATCATCAATCACATTTACTGGTTTATACCAGCTACTCATCTCATCAAAAACAACATCTCTGCTCACTGTAAACTTACGAGTAGAAGGGTTATAGCATCTATACCCTTTTTGCTGCAGAGAGTAACCAATAAAGATGCACTTCTCAGCTTTTGGATCCAACTTGGATCTCAACTCATCTGGCACATGTACATAGGCAATGCAACCAAAAATTTTCAAATGAGAAATATCTGGTTTCCTACCAGTATATCTCTCCTCTGGAGTCATTCCATGTATTGCTGCAGTGGGAGTCCTATTCATTATGTAGACTGCTGTAGCAACTGCTTCAGCCCAATAAAAATCTGGCAGGTCTTTTTCATTGAGCATGGCACGAGACACCTCTCCAATATGTCTGTTTTTTCTTTCTGCAATTCCATTTTGTTGTGGGGTATGACTGCATGAATATTGCTGCTTTATGCCATGCTCCTGCAAGAACTTTGCAAACTCATTTGAGAGGTACTCTCCCCCTCCATCTGACCTTAGGCATTTTATTTGCAGACCTGTTTCTTTTTCAGCCATAGCTTTAAGGGTTTTGAAATGCCCAAAAACTTCACTTTTCTTTTTCATAAAATACACCCAAACTTTTCTGCTATAGTCATCAATAAAAGTGACAAAATAATGACAGCCTCCAAGAGATGCAGCTTTAGTAGTCCACACATCAGAGTGGATTAATTCCAATGGCTTCTCACTCTCTTGAACATGTCTAGGAAATGGTTTCCTTGCCTGTTTTCCAAATTGACAGGCTTCACATACCTTATGCATTTCTGCAACCTTGAATTTCGGCAAACCTGCAACAATATTTTGGGCCTGCATTGATTTAAGTCGCTGTACATTAACATGACCAATGCGTTTATGCCAGATATCAATATCTGCAACTACACCGGTCCCATGTGCAAACATTGCTGCACTCAATTCAGACATGTCTGCATCCAATGTAAACATTCTGCCCTTCTTCTTTCCTTTTGCTATCAAGCGACCTTTATTTTTCATATCCTCAACAAAGCATCCATGAGGATTAAATCTGACCTGCAAGCCCTATTCAACCATTTGACCAACAGAAACCAGATTCTTGGTGATATTCGGGACATGAAATACATCGGACAGGTATTTCTTTTTCCCATCCTGCATAGACAAGGGAATCTTTCCAATCTGCACAATAGGATGTGCAGTATCATCACCAGTCTCCACAAATCCTGGTTTTTCCATTTTCCTTGCATCCTCCATCCATTCTGCATGACCTGTCATGTGGTTTGATGCACCTGAGTCAACATACCATACATCATTGCTTTCTTCTGCACTTGTCACAGAATTGTTCATGTGCTGCACCATAAACAGATGCTCATTTCTGTCATCACCCTGTCTACTGGAGGATGCATAATTTCCTTGTTGCAGTTTTCCATTCATGATGTCATTCTGCTTTTTATAGCAGTCTTTAGCCATATGACCCATTTTACCACAGTAGTAGCATTCGACATTACTGTTTGCATTTTGGCCTCTTTGCCATCCACCACGACCTCTTTGGCTCCCCCTGCCTCTAGAGTTACCACGTCCTCCTCCATAGGACTGGTTTTCTTGAGTTTGCTGCATATTCTGATTTCTGCCACGGCCTCCAAATCGGCCTCCTCTACCTCTGCCTCTACCTCTTCCAGCATTTGAGTAGAAGACAGCTTCTTTTGAAGTTCCTCCTGAAGAAGATGCACCACCATTTCTCTGCTCCTCAGAAATTAGAAGAGCAATCAACTCCTCAAAATCAGGAAATCTTTCACGGACGGAAATGGATGTTCGGAACTGTGCATAATCCTTTCCTAGACCATTCAAGGTCACGGAAACTAAATCATCATCTTCCACTGGCGACCCAATGGAAGCAAGTGCATCTGCAATCTTCTTCACCTTCATGTGGTAGTCGTTGATGCTCATACTTTCTCTTTGCACATTATGCAACTCTTGCTTGAGCTGCATTTTCCTGGCTTGCGTATTTGTGCTATACATTTTTGACAAAGTATCCCATGCCTCCTTTGGCGTACTTGCATCCTGAATATGCACAATCATAGAGTCTGAAATGCTAATAGACAGCCAATACATAACTTTCCTGGCTCTCTCATGCCATGCTTTAAATGCCTGCATTTGCTGTTGATTGGGAACATCAGGAAGAACTGGTTCTTCTTCATTTCCTGCAACAAATTCCCAATATCCTTTTCCCATAAGGAAATTCGTCATTCTAAACTTCCATGCTTGGAAGTTGTTCTTGTCAAGCTTTTCAGTGACAATCTGTGAAAGAGAATCAGATGCCATTACAGAAGACTGCAAAAAATTCTGTCACTGCAAAAACCACAGCTTCACCCTCACAAGGGAAAATCTGCAAAACTGGCGAAAGTGGTATTTGACCACACAGTCACTTCCTAGTGACGATTTTGCATCAACAGGCAACAGGGATGATTCTGTAACTCCCAATGTCTCTGCGCACAAGCATACAATGCAATTTTTACAGTAACTATTCACCGACCTGTAGAACGGTGGCTGCACAGCATAAAACTGGACCTTTTCCTGAGTGCGTGCAGAAAACTTCCGCCTCTAAAACAGGCCCCGAAATGGCCTCAAATAAAAAAAACAAGGTCGCCGAGGGCTAAAGCCCTCGCCCGCAGCATATACTGCCCTCTTGCTTAACCGCGAAGGGCGTCTCAACCTGAGACAATGCACTCCTGCAATTTCCGGCTGTGCTACCTGCAGAGATCTGCTCCCAAAACAGAAAATGAAAGCAACACTGCTCCTCTTACCAGAACTCCGCGAGCTTGGCTTGCTTTCTTGAGCTCCTTACCACGAACAAGGCTCTGATACCATGTCAAGATTGTGGGAGAGAAGGAAGGAGTCTCGCTTGAAGCTTTCTTGCTTGCACAATGGGGGAAGACACACAAGGGTGGAGGCTGAAAACAGTTTTCCTCTTCTTAGTTGTGTAAGCCAAAAAGAACTCTCGTACAAAGAAATAGAAGAACCCTATATATGGGTCTCAAACCAAACTCAACTAACTAAGGTGGCATACTAACTGAGCCACGAACTAGAGTAGATAAGGATAGCTATCATGTAGCTATTATTCAGGGGCGGTGTACCAACCGCATCTGCAACTGACAAGTCGGTGACATAAATACACAACGGTCACCCTGGCGTATCACGAGTGGAGCTCGATATCTCAACAGTGGATGGGTTATGTAGGGTTCAAGTGGTTTGGGTATTTATGTGGGGTTTCTCTCCATCCTAAGAATGGCTGGTTTAGTGTCATTGGGTGCAGGGAGACCCAATGGGGCTCCCCTTCTAAAGAAGGTTGGCATCCTATTCTAGGTAAGGTTGATTGTAAGGTTGCGAATACAGAAGTCTCCTTGACAGTCAGCAATGCATAGTATTGTGGATGAACCTATCACAATTTGCGCAAGTTCGGGACTTAGGGTCCTGACACTCAGCTGACAAGTGGTTTTTGCCACAATACACACATTGAATGTGAGGGCCTATTGGTCTTCTCATCATCTCTTGTAGTTCGGCTAGCTCCATCTTCATCTCCACCAGTTCCTGACTTGGATCAACGTCCTTTCCCTTGTCCTGATTAATTGGGCCTGATCTTTCATTGACATTGAAGTTCTCTTGGAGTTTGGGAAGGTTAGTCTCTTCTCAGCTTGAGCTCTTGGAGCTTCTCTCCTTGATCTGGTCGTCCACTCTAATGGCCTCTTCAAAGACCTTGGTTAGCATGACTCGCTGCAAGCTTGAGTTGCCTGCCAAGGCCTTGTAGAGTTCTTTACCCCATATCCCATTGATGAAGACTGTGGACCTCTCTCTGTGGGTCATTCATTCATCGAGATTCTCTTAAAGAGACTCCTCACATGGGTCACATAATCCTTGATGTCTTCCTTATCTCTCTATTTCATGTTCATGAGTATCAAAATTAGGTTGTCTGAGCCTCTGAGAATCTCTTAATGAAGAGATTCTTGAGGGCATTGAGGTCATTGCACTCTACGGCATCTAGGCTGGTGTATCAAGTTCTTCCCTTATTGCCTAAGCGTAGGCCAAAAGCTTGTGATCGTTGAGCAAGATCAGTGATCGTTGGCTTCACAGACTTGCTCGAACTGCTCTACGAAGTTGTAGGGATTGTTGTTTGATTGGTATTTTTCTAGCTGCTTTGTGACTACATGGATTTTGGATTGGCTCTTGGAGCCCTGATTAACTCCTAATCCTGCACGGCACTTCGCTTGGCCGAAGCTTTGTCTAGCAATCGCTTAATGAGGAGCTCACTCAGTGTAAGATCTCCTTCCAATGCTCTTTCCCTCTAGGCATCAGGGCCTGTCCTATTCCTATTTGCTAGTGCTAGCACTTGCTGAATCTCAAGCACTTCCATGCTCTATTGCAAGCTCATGGCTTGTTGTTCCTGATTGTAGGTTACTAGACTCCACAAAGCTTCCCACGCTAGTCTCCTCTCCTCTTCTAGGTCTGCTATGACATCCAAGGAACTTCTTACCATGGTAGTCTATTTGGACTTGTAGATCCTAATTGGCGACTAGCCATTAGATCTTTGTTGGGAGACCGCCTAGGTCAAGCTCTTTGTCCCGTCCATGGTGGTCAGTGCTTGTCTCTACTATGTCAGCGGTCTCTCTCTCCACCAGGTTGTTGATGATATTGATTAGATCAGGTAGATCCACTCCTCCAATGGTGTATGTCCTTCCTAGCTTCTTTGTTGCATCTTTTGCTTGATCTTATGCTTGGGGTTTTGATCACTCGGGCCGACTATGTATCTAGGTCTTCTCCTACTGGTGGGTTCATTCTAGGGTTACATTTAAGTGCGTTCCTTGTTAATTAAAACCACTCAATTTATGGTTACTCAGTGTGTGCATGTACTCTCTTCCATGCACTGTGCGCAATTGGGCTTTTGGATCTTCTTAGGTGTACTTCAAGTGTTGGAAGTGCAAAGGTAAAAAGACTATGTGGCTCTTGCACTCTCGCTTATGGATTTGGCCTGATAGGCTGTAAGGTCAGTCTCTGGCTATTCTCACTAGTCCTAGGGTCTGTGTTGCATCGTTGAGCTCGATCGAGATATATTTGGGGATCTATGACTCAGTCTAGTGCTACTTAGCGGCTTAGACTGACGACTAGAGTTGCTTCTAAGTCTATGTTTCACTGATTTACCTATTTCTTGCACCGCCAGAAAGGTGGTTTAAGCATTTGTATGGCCTTCAGGGGTTTACATGGCAATGGTCTAGGTCAGTCGGGGTCTTCAGTTCAAAATTTTGAAAAAATCCAAATTCGGCCCATTAAGTTTGAATTGTAGGGGTCGAATGTCTAATTCGGCCTGTTCGAATGGATGAGGGTTGAACAAGAAAAGGGCTGAATGCAACTGGTCCAAATATCAAACTCGAACCGTCTAAATGTGGTTGTCCAAGGGCAGAGTCAAGTGGGTTGAATGCCAAGTTGGTCCAAATGGTCGATCGACCGAATGTCCACTTGTTCGAGTGGGTTGGGCTGAGTGGTGCATGTCCAAATGGTAATGGGATGAATGGCCGAACATACGAGGATCGAGGGCTGATTCTGGGATTTGGGCGTCACTCAGATAAGCCAAATGTGACACGATTTTGGGTGATACAACAACGAGTTAGCCCCTTGAGGTAGAGTACACATGCGGACTAGGCCAAGAGGCGTCTTCATTGTGGTAATGTCACGGCTTTCCAAAGCAAGCTGAAATTGATCATAGCCTGAATATAAATCACCCATGGAATAGATTGCCCTACTTGCAAAAGCTTCAGCAAACTCATCCACAATTGGTCCCAATCCAACATTTCTAATAGTAACTTTATTGACGGGTGTACTTGCAATGCACGAAAAACACCTGAGTAAAGCCATCGATCCAATGCGGGTGATAGGTATCTCTCTCTCTCACACAATGCACCAGTTGCAAATGAGCTCTTCCTTGGCCTCTTGGGTTATAAACCCTTCCTTGGCTAAGGCTTTGACCTCTACAATCACTCTCTTAGTGACATAAATCCTTTCAAGCACTCTTTTTCCCCTTTTTTTCTCTTGATCTGTGCCTTGTTTGGGCTGTTTTACAATAGCAACCCTAAAGCTTTCTGCTTCGTTTTCTCATCCTACCTACTCTAAATGAAACAAAAATAAAAAGTAAAGTACTGAAATGATTTCTCCTATGCTCAACTGCCAAGACCCATGGATCGCTTATTGTTTAAGAATTTCAAGTGAGCACCTATGGTGGCTATCTCTCACCTAGCTGACGTGACTTCGGTCCTACCAGGGTGTACTAAGCTTACCTCAATGCTTGAATGAGTTGCCTTCTCCATCAAGCACACTAGTAGATCCACGATTCGTGGTGCAAGCTCAAGCATCCTCAATCCTCTACCTCCAAGCTCCATCCTCCATAGCCGCATGTGAGACAAGAGAAGAGAAGAGAAGAAGAAGAGTGGAGAAGATGAAGAGCTTCACCTCCAAGATCCCTCACCCTCACTTCCTCACACTCCCTCTCTCAAGCACACACAAGCAAGCAAGGAGAAGAGAAGAAGATGATTCCACTTTTGCCACACACCAAAGAATGAGCTTCTTTATTCACTCTTTGGCTTTTATACATAACCCTAAATCCCTCTTGGACGATCATCCCTTTTTTACTTGACCGGCCATTGTGGCAAGGTCATCTTTTCTATTTGCCTTATCTCTTTACCTATGCCTGCCTACCTTTTACAATTTGCACAGGAGGGATGTTGGTGCTCTTTTACAGTAGTTTTAGGGGCACCTTGCATTTAAAAATGTGCTTTTGCCTTTGGCTTGATTTTTGAGGCCGCCCTTGCGCTTTTAGCTGTTCTCCATCCTGCTTCTTTCGTTGCATCCACATTCTTGACTTCTTTTTCTTCTATCTCGAACTAGGGTTAACATGGTGCATTTTGGTTTCATCTACTTTTGGGTATGAATGAAGGTCCATGTTCCTTATGTACCTTGTAAGACAAGACCATTTGATGTTAATAGACCTGTATCCATCAAGCATCCAAGAGTGGTAGCTATAGTAGAATGTGTAGTAAGTGTTCTGGATGTTTGTTTTGGTAAAGAGGTTTACAAGGGGAGGACAAATGCAGTATTGGATGAGAGGGGCACATTCTTTTATGGCCATTTTTACATACCACCTCCCTCTTAGTAGGCAATGAGAAGCCTTGTTTAGCCTCCCCCTTCTAGATTTTCAGAGCAGAGAGTGGCTGCTATCAAAATCTAGAATAAGTGAGAGTTACATGTGAAAATTTTTCATGAGGTGCAAAAATACCTAAAGCCTAGCATTTCAAGTAGTCAAAGAAAAATATCCACTTTTATACCTATAGTCATTTTCATAGACTTCTTCTCTAGCATTGAAGTCGAGACCTCAAGAATCATGTTCTTAGTGAAGTGCCCAGATGTAAATAGTATCCTAGAGTTTGTGGATATAGGTTGGGATACAAAGATATAAGATGAAATAATCTACAATATGCAACTAGATTCTCTTGTATGGAAGTATATGATTGCCACTCAAAACTTCATCATGACATTTTTGTATGGAAGATAGAACCATATTTGTGGGAAACTAGTGCCACTAGACCTAGACATGAGGGAGTTTTTTGAAAATTCATTACAAGATATTGATGTTTGGCTGGATGATGAAATTTTGATCATTATGAAGGTAGAATTTATGTGCACACTATGAAAATTCAGGATGAACTTGCACAATAAAGATATCCAACTTCCTACTTCATTTAGCTTCTATGTTGATGACAAAAGTGTGCATTGGTATTTACATTGTTTATCTTATTTTACATTCACGTGATCAGAATTGTCTGCATCACATTATCTCTAACTACTCTCTCTATGTATGCCAGGTTCCCATAAGAAAAGAAAATATCCCATCTGTAAAGAGATAATAAACAATGTTGTGCATCCAATAGAGCTATCTCTCAGGACTACACAGTTACAGGACAATAGGTGCCTACATGCAATATTCATGGAGATACACCTAAAATCAAGGCTTGGACTATGAAAGAAAGATACATGTCATCATCACCTAAGAAGTCCATCTACAATCAAAAATCTCAAAAATGAAGCTAGCCTCAGTCTTACAAAGAGATACAATTATTGCAACAATAGTGATAGAGATAGATAGAGGCGAGTGATAACACAAAAATAGAAGAGAAGTTGTACAGACATAAAGTAGAGTAGATTGAAGTTTAAGCATCACAACTAGCATTTGGATAGCACATTACCTAGCTTTCAACACTTATTTTATATTCTGAAATCATTTCATATTTCTATCTAGGACTATCTTTACTAGTGGTTTTCTTTGTCCCAGGGTACCAAAATTGGTAGTTTTTGGTACTTTGTTGTATCATGGTTGTTAGTCTCATTGTACCATTATTGGTAGTCTTGGTACTTTTGAGTACCAAAATTAGTAGCCCCATGGTACCTTCCTATGGCATTTGGGCGCCTTTTGTATATGATAAATAGGTTTGTAAATATAGCTTCCTTGTGCCTCATTTGAGTAATCTCTCATATTAGTGTGTATTGGTCTTCTTGGGGCTATGAGCAAATCACATTAGAGCTAGCTGTTGTTGAGAATGGCGCTGAATTTTATCAGCCTCCACTTGGAGTGTAACGACCAAGCGATATGGGGGTTGTCACCCTAGGGAGGTGCCTCTCTTGCTCAGTGGTGACTTATATGGCATTTAGTGCACATGAGGGTTAACACCAAGCAAAGTGGGGGAGTGGGGGGTTCTTTGGCCTGGGGAGGGGCCTCCTTTGCTTGGTGATGATCCTCATGGGGTTCATCACAGAAAATACCCATTTCAATTGTCCCAACTATAATAAACATGAACGAGTCTTTTCATAACCCTAGACATAAGAATTTTCCACAAAAAAAAAACATTTCATGAGGTTTTTGTACTCAAGAAAGACCATACCATAGCAATACGTATAAGAACCATTTTTTTTCTTTTTTACATTTCCACTTCCATTTATAGAGTGGTGAATGAGTACTAAAAAATTACAATGCAGAGAAGCCTTGAAGGCTAGTCCAAGGGTCTTCTCGAGGGGAGGGGTTGACTCTTCAAGAGACAGCTTGGCCATGAGGGCAGTGAGATTGCCCATTGTGAGGGCTGCAAGGTTATCCTTGGGGTTGTCATTGGGATAGGGGTTGAGGTTGTGGTGGGGGTTGGGGTTGGGGGGTTTGACATGTCTCCTCCATATCATGCCAAAGAGCTTCCAATATTTTCGATCCCCTCTCCACCACTTGCAACTTGCTCTCTACAACTTCTCTCAATTCAACGCATTGACAAATGTCTTCCATGGTGGCCTCATGACCTTGTATGGTATCTTTCACATCTTGCAAATCCCTTATTTACTCTTATCCTTGCTTGTGCCTCCTCTATATTCTCTCTCTTGAACTCATCTCTCTGCAACACCTCCTCATTGTAGTGCTCAAAAATTGTAGATGCAAAAAATGGAATGGTGTTGACTTTGGGTTTCTTGATTCAAACTTTGAGTATCTCCCTATATCAATATCCTGCACCAAAGAAAAATATACGGATCTCAGGATCTTTTGTGGTAGCAGTGATATTACATAGCTATCAAAAGCAAGGGGCACAAAAAAGTATTATTAAGCCAACATACCAACAAGATCAAGGATTGAGATGCCCAAAAAACAAACATTGAAAACTTACTATTGGAGGGCAAGAAGGATATTGTAAGTCAATTCCTCATCATTAGGGCATGCAAGCACTGCAATATCGATGCCATATAGCTCCATAACCTACCACTCCCCTCTCAAGGGTACAAGTGCTTGGGTGGGGGCCACTACCTCTCCCATTACCATTGTGCACTCATTGAGAATGAGGTCATTATTGAGGGAAAGCTTATCCTCCATCAAAACTGGTGGTGGATGTTGAGGAATTGAGGCGGAGGTAGAGGTGCAAGAAGGTGAGGGAGAGGAGGGGGCTCTTGTGAGTTGGAGGCCCATACTCATCAATGATGATTGAGGGCATTAGGGCTCCACATGGAGGGGCTCCGCGTGAAGGGATTGTCTTTGAGAGGCTCAACTTGGAGGGGCTCATCCTTGAGGGGCTCCTCCTAAAGGGGTTTATCTTAGAGTTGGTTGGCCTAAAGGGGCTCGTCCTTGAGGGGCTTGACTTGGAGGGGATTTTCTTTGAGGGGCTCCTCATGGAGGGGCCCAGCTTGGAGGGGCTCAACTTGAAGAGGCTATTGGTTTGAATGGGCTTGTCCTCGGGGGTCCCGGCATAGAGGGGCTCATCCTTGAGAGGCTTATCTTGGAGAAACTCATCCTAGAAGGCATTGAGGGACTCGAGGTGGTGGGGATGGAGCTCATGGGCTTGAAGGGGCTCATCTTGGAGGGGCTCAGCATGATGGGGCTTTTCCTAGGGGAGCTCAACATGGAGGGCCACAATGTTGGCATGGAGGGGCTCATCCTTGAGGGGGTCCTCCTTGAGGGGCTCGCCTTGGAGCGCCTTGAGGGATGGGAATTTGAGGGGCTTGTCCTAGAGGACCTAGAGGGCTTCATCCTAGAGGGGCCTAGTGTGATGGGAATTGGGGTGGTGGGGCAAGGCTTGGAGATACTTAGGCCGATGGATTTGTGTCCGGATCTGAGCCACTTTTTGGGCCTTTCTTGTGCTATTTGAAAGTGTATGTTCCTCTCATGTGGGATGGGGCATCTCAACCTAATTTATCAATGGTGAAGTGGCAAAACAGTAAGAAATTTTTGCATGTGTTGATCTGGATATCAACAAGATTTAGTATTTGTCATACCATGGCCACAAGTGGTGCAAGCTATGGAAATCTTTGGGCATGACTATCACCCTATGAGCATGGACTGCAAGAAAACATGCATCCTCAAAAGACTCCACGATGAATTCATGTAAAATATCTTAAAGAGATAGAAGTGCAGACACACTCCATCTCATGTTAATGCCCCATTCGTTATAGATTTCGTGAGCCAACCTTTGGAAGTGCAAGCATGGCATTGGAAGTTGCGTGAAATTTTCTATTGTGTGTAGCTCTCTAAGCATTGCCAGGTGAGCTTGGTATCTTATGCACCTTGAGTGACAGAGGCATCATGCTTGAACCAAATATTAAAGAGAGTTGATACTAAAAGACAGAGGCTATTGCTTTACACTTACAAATTACACAACACTTGGTGTTGATGCTTGAAGATAATAACACGGGAGCAGGGTCACCATCAAGTGATATAGGCTTCCCCTTGCAATGGATAGCCATGCACTACTTGTTTGGTGGTGAACCTCGAAGATAATAATATGGGAAAAGGGTCACCACTGAGCGATGGAGGCTTTCCTTGGAAGTTGGTAGCCATGCACCACTTGGTGGTGTCCCTTGCAGACAATTACATGGAAGGAGGGCCAATAGTAAGCCATAGAGGCTTCCCCTCGTGGAGGGTGGCCACACATAGCTTGATGGTGACCCCAAAGACATAGAACGAGTGGGCTACCACCGAGAGAGGGAGGCTTCAACTGGCAATGGGTTGTGAGGCTTTTACTAGCAATTCTTAGCCATGAATTTCTTGGTGGAGACCATCAAAGTCAATAATAAGAGATGAGGGCCACATCACCAAGCAAGGGAAGCATCCTGTGGCAAATGGGTTACCATAGATTGCTTGGTGGTAACTTGAAAGATCATCCACCATGCAAAACCCTGGCGCAAGGACCATCACCATGGGGGGGGATCTCAAATATGCAATGCTCGAGGATGTTTATTGGAAACAAAACATGGCCTTACTATTTTGCATTAACCTACTAAGGGTATGGGTAGTGAATACTGAGTGCTTTTGCATTAACATGCAACATTTTATAGCTTTGTTTTGGATGGGTCCCCATCAAGACATGATCTAGGGCATTGCTGAGACATGTGCTTATTTCTAGGGGTTCAACAGTAAGTAACAATAAAGTATTGCAGAATAAGAACAGCCGCATATATTCTGATCGTTGATCCCCACTCTCCGTTGATTGATTTGGGCCATTGATCCTCATAGGAGATAGTGTTGTGGCCCACCGCTGTTGCCATTGCAAAAAAGGGAGATAGAAATTAGAATCCTAAAAAGAGGTACTCCTATTATTATGGGTCTATTATTTAAAGAGGTACCATTGAGCCTATATGTGTGAATAGTATATGGTTTAGGGTGTACCTTACACTTGTTCTTTCTCAATATTATTTAATTATGTGTGGTCTCTTACATCTAGTGCATCTACTCTTTTCTTGCTCTTGATTTAGGCCTAATTGATTGCCCTTGCTCCCTCAATGTGGTAGATTAAGGAACCAATCCATCCAGTGATGGGGACAATGGCTCTTTCCACAAAGTACCATCCAACAACATAGCATGTGTGGGCTACTTCTAACTTTGTGCTATTTCTAATTTTGTGAGCACCAAAAAGTGAGAGGCACCTCCACAAAGTGGTGAGTCATCTTATTGTTCTCTACCAACTACAAAGCTCCCATGGGCCTTAAACACATGTGATATAGAGGGTATTCACATGTAAGGTTATTTTCTAATAGACCTTGAATACATGTGATAAAGAGGGTTTATGTTGAGATGACAAGCTCAACACATGCGGACATTGATGATGGACCACCTGGTTAGATGGGTCCACACATCTATACTTAGCACGCCGATAGTCATTATGACTCTCACATGGCCACTGACTCATTACTTATTATATTCAGGTTGCTACACCTATTTACAGCTGGCATAGTTATAGCGCCAGTCGACTAGTGTAGTCGGTTATGCATTGTTTGGCTTAATAGGCTACTTTCCTTTATATTGTATCTTATCTGTACTTTGTGTACATTGTAAAGTGTGTGGAAGAAGAAGAAGAAACCAGCAAGAAAACGTTTTGACCTCCATCTCTCTTCTTGTCCCTTGAGTGAGCTTCTCCTTGTGCATTCTGTGTGTGTTTGGCACAGCATCTTGAGCAAGTCCCCCCATCACGCGATTCTTGACATGATATCAGAGCCGCGCCACTGAGAGAGGCTGATTTCGAAGGCTGAAGTGAAGGAGAAGAAGCAAGGTTCGAGCAAGCAAGCCACGGGTAAGAAGCTCTCCCATCCTTCCACTCTTTCTCTTGGATAGTGCCTATGGAGGCACCGAAAGCAGGGCAGAGCAAAAATCTCAGATTGCAGTGAGATTTGGTATGCGAGCACTGTGTATTTTGAGGCCGTTTCAGGCCCCGTTTTAGAGCCACAAGGTTGCGGACAACAGTTTTAGGGTACACTGTGATTTCGGTTGTTTTGACCAAAAGTGGGTGCGTAGGTTATAGATTGAGAATCTATCATTCTTGAGGTGTTTGCAGGAAGCAAACATAAGGTTTATCTACAAACAGGTTGCAGATTGCATGTATTGTTGAGCAGACAGTGAAAAAGGCTGTCTGGTGTATTGCTGTGCACTATAGGTCGAGGGTTGCAGAAGATTTGCTTGCTGTTTGGTATTAGTTTTGTGATAATGGCAGAGAACAGTGGAAGCCCCATCATTAAGAAGCTCGACAAGAACAACTACCCTTCATGGAAGTTCCGTGTCACGAACTTTCTTATTGGAAAAGGCCTCTACAAGTTTGTTTCATGTGAAGAAAAGGAGCCGGAGGTGAGTGATCCTCCAACTGCAGAAGAGACAAAGGCACGGAAGGAATGGAATGCAAAAGACAAGAAGGTCATGTATTGGCTATCTGCAGTAATTGACAATAATATGTTGGGACATATTAGAAATGCAAAGAATTCATATGCAGCTTGGAACATACTTGAAAGTATGTTTTCCGTAAATACAAAGGCACGAAAGATTCAACTCAAGCAAGAGTTGAATACATTGAAGAAAGGGAATATGTCTATCAATGAGTATGCAGTAAAGGTAAGGAGCATTGCAGATGCATTGGCAATGATTGATGCAATGCCCGATGATGATGATTTGGTGTCGTCTACCTTGGGTGGACTTAACAATGAAAAGGCTTGGAAGTCTTTTGTAACTTCCGTATATGTCAGAAAGCCATTTCCAAATTTCGATGAGTTGGCCTCCCTTATGATCACTGAAGAGATCAACATGCAGAGTGAGACATCTGAAAAAAGTGGTGAACAGGTCCAAGCTTTCTACTCCAGTTCAGGAAGGGAACGTGGCAGGTTCTCTTCAAGAGGCCGTGGTACAGGACGTGGTAGTAACAACCAACAAAACAGATTGAATCAGCAATTTGGCGATATGTAGGTTTCAAGAGGCATGGTAACTTTAGAGGCAGGGGGAGCTTTAGAGGAAGAGGTGGATGGCAGAACATAGGTTCTAACAACTCTGGTATTGTGTGTCACTACTGTGGCAAAACAGGTCATATTGCAGCCCAACGTTATGCTAAGAAAGATGATATTCACAGTGGTAAGTTGCAGCAAGGAAACTATGCATCGTCTTCACGACAGAATGAAGACAAAAATGAACATCTGTTTGTTATGTAGCATATGCTGAATGCTGTTACAGGAAAGGGAACACATGATGATGTTTGGTATGCTGATTCAGGTGCATCCAATCATATGACCAGCCATGCAGAATGGTTTGGAGAGATGCAAGATTTGCAAAATGCAGGTTATGTGCAGACGGGTGATGATTCATGCCACCCAATTTCACACATTGGAAAAGTTCCCTTGTCCTTGTATGATGGTAAGACAAAGAGTCTTTCAGATGTATTACATGTGCCATCTATTAGAAAGAACTTGGTGTCAGTCGGTCAAATGGTAGAGCAAGGGCTACAAGTCATATTTAATCCAAAGGGCTGCTTTGTAGAAGACTTCAATGACAAAGTGTAGGTTGGTAGCAAAGGGAAGTAGAGTTGGACGTATGTTTACTCTGGATGTTGGAATTCCTACTATGAATGCTGCTATGTATGCTAAAGGAAAATGTATTGTTGCAGATATTGAAATTTGGCACAAACGCATTGGACATGCAAATGTACAAAGGCTGAAATTAATGCAGTCCAAAGGGTTGGTTACAGGTTTGCCTACGTTTGGAGTTGCAGAATTTCATAAGGTATGCGAAGCATGTCAGTTTAGTAAGCAGGTAAGACAACCCTTTTCACATGACAGAGATGTAAGCAGAAATATCCTTGATGTTGTGCATACAGAAATTTGGGGGCCTACACAAAATGTATCTCTTGGAGGCAGTTCATACTTTGTCACATTCATTGATGATTGTTCTAGAAAGCTGTGGGTATATTTTATGAAGGAAAAGAGTGAAGCATTTGAGCACTTTAGAACTTTCAAGGCTGCAGTTGAAAGAGAAACAGGCTTGAAAGTAAAGTGCTTGAGGTCAGATGGAGGGGGAGAGTACCTCTCGAATGAGTTCAGTGATTTTCTGAGGTCTCATGGGATAAAGAGACAGTTCACATGCAGATATACCCCATAGAAAAATGGGGTTGCAGAAATGAAAAACAGGCATATTGCAGAAGTTGCACGTGCCTTGATGGCTGAAAAGAATATGCCTAAGCATTTTTAGTCTGAGACTGTTCATACTGCTGTTTATATTATGAACAGAACTCCCACAGTTGCAGTTCATGGGATGACTCCTGAAGAATTCTTTACTAGCAAGAAGCCTGACGTATCGCACTTGAAGGTATTTGGCTGTGTTGCATACGTTCATGTGCTAGATGAGCTATGGAAGAAGCTTGATCCAAAGGCAAAAAAATATGTCTTTATTGGATACTCTTTAGAGCAGAAAGGGTATCGCTGTTATAATCCTGTCACATGTAAGTTCAGAGTGAGCAGGGATGTCATCTTTGATGAAATGAGCAGTTGGTATGCATCTAGTGGCGATGCATTAGATGATGATGATGATCATGACACTCATGTGTAGGCTGAAAAGCAAGAATCACGGACTCTTAGTGGACCAGAGACATCATCTGGTAGTCCTTGGTGTGGGATACTAAGGAGTAGCTCTACATCTTCACTTGCATCTAGTAGCACTACAGGTAAAGACAAAGGAAAGAATAAAGTGTTAGATGGCATTGATGCAGTTCTTAATGGAGACTCCAGTAGCTCAGAGAGCTTGGATGATGAGCTTGGTATTCCTTCTGTCAGGACACCAGGTGTACAGAGAGCTCATAGTAATGTAAAGGCTTCATTGAGTGATCCAGTGGTACGCAGATCTAGCAGGATCAGATACCCTATTAAAAGATTTGGTTTTGAAGGTTATGGAGCTCACCATTATGCTTATATGGTGAAACTAGTTGAGGATATTGAGCCCACATGTTTTGAGGAGGCTATTGATCCAGTGGTACGCAGATCTAGCAGGATCAGATACCCTGTTAAAAGATTTGGTTTTGAAGGTTATGCAGCTCACCATTATGCTTATATGGTGAAACTAGTTGAGGATGTTGAGCCCACATGTTTTGAGGAGGCTGTTGGTCATGCTCATTGGGATGCAGCAATGGATGAGGAGATGGCTGCATTAGAGGCCAATAAGACTTGGGATCTAGTATCATTGCCAAAGGGCAAGAAAGCTATTGGATGTAAGTGGGTTTATAAGATTAAGCACAATGCAGATGGTTCTATTAGTAGGTACAAAGCTAGGCTGGTTGTAAAAGGCTATGCCCAGACATATGGCATAGATTATGATGAAACCTTTAATCCAATTGCTAGAATGGCAACTGTCAGATGTGTGATTGCTTTGGCATCAGGCAAAGCTTAGAGGTTGCAGCAAATGGATGTGAAGAATTCCTTCTTGCATGGTGATTTGCAGGAATAAGTGTATATGGATCAGCCAGCAGGTTATGAAGATTTAGAGCATCCCACGTATGTGTGCAGGTTGAAGAAGGTGCTCTATGGGCTCAAACAAGCACCTAGAGCATGGTCTGACAAGATCAGAGAGTATCTTGTCAATATTGGCTTTTATGTTTCTGATGCTGATCACTCACTTTATGTGAGAAAGGGAGATGCAAGTTTGGTCATCATAGTCATCTATGTGGATGACTTGATTATTACAGGTGATAGTGATAGTGGGATTGCTAAAGTCAAGGAATTTTTAAAGAAGAAGTTTGAGATGAAGGATTTAGGTGAGCTAAGGTACTTCCTTGGCATTGAGGTGATCAGATGTGATGATGGTATATGGCTATCCCAAAGACAATATGGCTTGGATATGTTGTCCAAGTATGGTATGACAGCATGCAAACCACTTTCAGTCCCATTGGAGCAGAATGTAAAGTTGAGTGCTGATGTTGGAGATGAGATAGAAGACCCTACTATGTTTAGGAGGATAGTGGGGAGTTTGATCTACATGACCATTACAAGGCCAGACTTGAGCTACACTGTTGGTCTTGTGAGTCACTTTATGCAAGTACCTAGAAAGCCACATTTGGATGCAGTCAGACGTATATTGAGATATGTGAAGTCCACATTACATTATGGACTTTTCTATGAGGTAGGTACAGATGTACAGGTGTTTGGATACACAGATGTTGATTGGGCTGGTAGTATGTCTGATAGAAGATCTACCAACGGATACATGTTCTCTCTTGGTAGTGCAGCAGTTGCTTAGAGCAGCAAAAAGCAATCTACAGTTGCTTTGTCGAGTACAGAGGCTGAGTATAGAGGTGCTGCTATTGTAGCATGTGAGGTAGTATGGCTACAAAAGTTAATGGCTGATTTGGATGTGCAGGTAGAAGGTCCAGTTGTCATTTATTGTGACAACATGAGTAATATACAGTTGGCTAGGAACCCTGTGTTCCATGCCAGGACAAAACATATTGAGGTACACTACCACTTTGTGAGAGAGAAGGTACTAGCAGGTGAGATTGACTTAGTGTATGTCAGCACAGAGGATCATATAGCTAACATCTTCACGAAGGCATTGGGTTCTGAGAAGCTTCAAAAGTTTCGAAGCTTACTTGGAGTTGCAGAGATGCAGTTGAGCTTGAGGGGGAGTGTTGAGATGACAAGCTCAACACATGTGAACATTGATGATGGACCGCTTGGTTAGATGGGTCCACACGTCTACACTTAGCACGTCGATGGTCATTATGACTCTCACATGGCCATTGACTCATTACTTATTATATTCACGTTGTTACACCTATTTACAACTGGCATAGTTATAGCGCCAGTCGACTAGTGTAGTCGGTTATGCATTGTTTGGCTTAGTAGGCCACTTTCCTTTATGTTGTATCTTATCTATACTTTGTGTACATTGTAAAGTGTGTGGAAGAAGAAGAAACCAGCAAGAAAACGTTTTGGCCTCCATCTCTCTTCTTGTCCCTTGAGTGAGCTTCTCCTTGTGTATTCTGTGTGTTTGGCACAGCATCTTGAGCAACTCCCCCCACCATGCGATTCTTGACAGTTTAGGGTTAGTGGGACCTCCGTGCACTAACGCTACACATGCCACTTGGTTTTGACCCAGACATGCACTAAACACCACATGGGTCACCAATAAGTAAGTGATAGAAGCTTAATGAGGTAAAGGGCACCCACATGGCTTGGTGTTGACCCTCATGTGCACTTGAATGAGATATGGGTCACTGCCAAATGAGGAGGCTTCCCCATAGGCTTAAAAGCCCCCATATTACTTGGTGTTAACCGTCATATGTACTTGAATGCAATGTGGGTCACCAACAAGAACAAGAGGGTTCTCCCTAGGCTAAAGAGTTCGACATTGCTTAGTTTTGACATTTTGTATACTTGAATGTAGTATGGGATACCACCAAGCGAGGGAGTCCCCTCACTAGGATAGAGGGTTCCATCATTGCTTGGTGATGACCATCATGTACAATTGAATATAGTATGGGTCACCATCAAACAAGGGAGGCTTCTTCCTAGGCTTGAAAGCTCCCACATCACTTGGTTTTAACCCTCATATACATTGAATGCAGTATGGGATACCACCAAGTGAGGGAGGCCCCTCACTAGATTGGTGGGCAAAGAGTGTCACTTAGTATTGATCCACCTTGCCACTTGATAGTTGTATGGGTCACCACTAAGAAAAGAGGCTTGTCCATATGCTCAAGTGCTTCCAAATTTCTTGGTTTTGACCCTTGTGTGCACTGAATACCATATGGGTCATCACAGAGCAAGGGAGGTCCTTCATTGGGGCGACGAACAAAGAGTGTCACTTGGTGTTGACCCTCATGTGCACTTGAATATAGTGTGGGTTATTACCAAGTGAAAGAGGCTTCTCCCTAGGCTTAAGAGCTCCTAAATCACTTGGTTTTAACCCTTGTGTGCATTGAATTCCATATGGGTCACATTGAGCAAGGGAGGCTCCTCATTGGGGTGGTGGGCAAAGAGCTTCACTTGGTATTGACCCTCATATGAACTTGATTGTAGTATGGGTCACCGCCAAGAAAAGAAGGCTTCTCCCTAGGCTTAAGAGCTTCCACATTTCTTGGTTTGACTCTAATGTATAGTGAACATAGTATTGGATACCACCAATTGAGAGAGGCCCCTCATTGGATCGGTGGGCAAAGAGCGTCACTTGGTGTTCACCCCTTGGCACTTGAACATAGTATGGATCACCACCAAGAAAAGGAGGATTATCCCTAGTCTTAAGAGCTTCTACATCACTTGTTTTGACCCTCATGTACACTAAATGCCATATGGATCACTGTAGAGTAAGGGAGGTCTCTCATTGGGGCAGGGCCAAAGAGCATCGCTTGGTGTTGACTCTCATGTGCACTTGAACATAGTATGAATTACCACCAAGTGAAGGAGGCTTCTCCCTAGGCTTAATATCTCCCCACCATGTGAAGGAGATTTCTTCCTAGGCTTAAGACCTCTTACATTGCTTGGTTTTGATCCTCTTGTGCACGGAACACCATATGGATCATGACCTAGTGAGGGAGGCCACTAATTGGGACAATTATAGAGAAAGGGCGTACTATGGGTCACCATCAAGAAAATGAGGCTTTTTCCTTAAGAGCTCCCACATTTCTTGGTTTTGACTCTAATGTGCACTATTGAATGTCATATGGGTCACCCACATTGAGTGAGGGAGACCCCTCACAAGGACCGCAACAGATAAAGAGCATCACTTAATTTTAACCCTCATGTGCACTTGAATATAGCATGGATCACCACCAAACAAAGAAGGTTTCTCCTTAGGCTTAAGAGCTCTCACATTGCTTGGTTTTAACCCTCCTGTACATTGAACATAGTATGGGACACCATCAAGTAAGGGAGGGCCCTCATGGGGTTAGTGACGATTGAGCAAAGAGTATTGATTAATATTGACCCTTGTTTGCATTGAACATAGTATGGGACACCACCAAGTAAGGGAGGCCCCTCACTTGAGAAACAAACAAAGAGCATTGCTTGGTTTTGACCTTCATATGCACTTGAATGCACTATAGTTCACCACCAAGCGAAGGAAGCTTGTTTTAGAGCAGTTTGTTTGGCTTGGAAATTCAATTATTTTTTGATTTAGGATTTTTGTTGGGTATAGGAAATAGGAAGATCAAGTTGGTATTTGAGGATGACATGAAGGAGACCCCGGATAAAAATATATATATGTTCCTTTATAATGCTAGTGCTCACTCCTGTGTTCCCAAGTTGTCATACATGTTCAAGTCACTAATTCCTATCGAGAAAGCCCTAGTTACTGTCCCTCTTGAACTAGAGGATGCACTATTGCTCGATTCATATGTTGAGGAAGGAGGCATGCCTACCTACATTTATGATGTCGAATGACTAGGATTATGTGTCATTGGCCGACATGATAAGTTCATTTAGAATTTTTCACAATGAATATTCTCTAGACAATGCAAGGGTGTTAACAAGGTTATGTGGAGGATATGCCTTTCTGGCGAATGCATAGAAAATAATTTTGATTTTTTGAGAAACAACTTGCATTGCAAGTGTTTGGCATTGGATATGGATGCCGATGTTTGAGACCCCTATACTATGCACTGTATGCTACTCATGTCATTGCAATGGGGATCCAATAATTGGGCGACTTGCATCCTTACGTAAAATGAGAAATCTTGTGGTGGAAAAAGTGCAGGGTTCCTATAGAGCTAGCCCCTCCAGGAGTGATGGCTAAAGATTCACTACCTCCAATGGAGCCAACAACACTTATACGACTGCCAACCTCATGGGATGAGGGTGACGAGGATGAGGAAATGCCAACAAAGAAGATGAAACTTTCCCCTTCGAGCCAACATAGCGAGGAATGAACGCCTACTTATATGCTCCTTGAGTCCCATCTTTGGCCTTATCTCTCCCTAGAGGCCAACCAATTGTTTGTAAAAGTTTTTCATTTGCACATGAGTTATTGTATGCTTCTTGTCTCTTTTTGAAAAAATATTTTTTAATGCAAGAGCAATGTCTGAGTTTTGGCATATCCTTTTTGCTTCTTCTAACCTTGTTCTATGACAAATTATTTCGTAAAACCATTGAAAAACTTCCAAGTATACTATTTGCATTTTGTGCAGCACCATCGTGTCTTGTATGCCTAAAGTATCTGGTCCTTGCTTGGTAATGAGACTTCTCCATTCATCAGATAGATCAAATCGACAAACTCCCGTAATACCTTGCAAACTAGGGACCATGACTACAAATAATATGCTATGGATAAAAAAGAAGATAGAATTAGTTAAGTGCTAAGTAGTAGACTCAAGGCCTATTGAAGCTGCATATGAATTTTGAAAAAACTCAAGTGCTATCTACTTGATTGTGAGTACATCCCAAACAATTATCTATGCCATTTACTTATTGTCTACCTTGAACGGAGTGAGTTGGAGTGTTGGGAACCTCATTTCTAGTAGAGAGGGTTAGAACCAAGTGAAATGGGCACCCATGTTAGTGAGGAAAGTCCCCCATATCACATGGTAGTGACCCCTTTTCATCATCTACCTTGAATTCAATGAATTGTTGTGTTAGGCACCTCATTTCTAGGGAGGGTTACTACCAAGCAAAAAAAGTAACTCCCTCAAAGAGGAAGGACTTCATATCACTTGGTAGTGACCCCTTTTGCAGGTGTAACTGAAGCCTTATATTTGCTTTCCCTTTTTCCCAAATTTTTTTAAAATTAAAGAAACTTTCTACCATATAGTGCATGAAATTGTTTTCTTCCTAGGCATCCTTTATGGAGGTTTTGAATTTGTTGAGGCTTTCTTGAAGTTGGGATATCTTCAATGGACCAAGGTGTTTTATCACAATACAAGAACACTGTGTCCAATGCCTCCCAGACTTTGGCCTTCCAATTCCTTACTCTTCCCTCATCCCCATGGTTTTTGATTGCATTATGTAGCACTTTCCATTGGTTATGATGAACTTGAGAAGAACCTTTTCTAAGCTTGCCATGGAAGCCCAAAAATCTTCTAGCCTTAACCCCACCTATTGAATATTTCTTGGGAGCACTATTTCCATTTTTGGATATTTGAGGATCCACCTTGATCATAACATTCCCCTAGTGAAGACCAATGTTCGCCAACAAAACCCTCTCAATAGCCATGATAGCACCATCCATGGCCTTTTGGGATTGCAATTTCCATGCAAATCCAATGTACAATGCACAATTTTCTCAACTATCTTGCACAAGGTATACAATATGCACATGCAGACATTTGTTAAAGGGATATATAGAATGGCCTAAAAGTTTGGATCTTTAGTGTGTCTATTAGGTGCCTTGTCTCAACTAGGAGCATTGCACTTCTTGGCCATGGCCATGTACTAAATGCAAGGACTCTTAGCAGTAGCACCTTTTGACCCATTATATATGCACATAAGTGTCTTTAAATTTGTGTCCATGTGCCACTTCACTTTATATTATCCAAGCCCTTGGATGCTTAGTTCCTCCCCTGATTGTTGAGCACTTATCACCTCAGGTATAGAAGTTCATTGAAACACCCAATTTAACACATTAAAATATTTTGCGTCAATCTAAAATGCTTTCAACCACCATATGTATTGCTTTCATTGCATGCTAAAGTGCACTGAGTCCTCCGAACATTCATCCCCTCGGTATGTGGCTGAAGAGCCTTGTTTATCAAGGTGATAGAAACTCTCTCCATTTTCTTGACCTTCAGAATCTTAGTTTCATCCATCTTGATAACAAAAATGGAAATCCCATTTACTTTTGCATGTAAAACTTGATCAATGCTCTTTGCAACATCCTCACGCCAAAGAATATTTTACAACAGCCATACTTTAGCACACTCTTCTTTCCAAGATAGCCATTCATGATGTAAAAGGGATCACCAAGGACTTCCAAGACTCATTGAATGATGTTGCATCTTGTTTGTTGAGCTAAAGATGGCTTTGGAAGCAAAGACCCCTTAACTCTTTTCTTCTTCAATTTCTCTTGCATAACTTTGAAGAGCTGGGTGTAGATTTTGTATACTAGTCCCTACCCTATCCAAGGGGCTTTGGATCTCCTCTTTGTCTAAGAAAGACCCTTGCAAGAACTTTTCAAAACATTTCTCCTTGTCTTTCTTAAGTCAACATGCTCCTTACATCTTTGGAAGGAATGATGTTGTTGTAGGCTTCTAATGCTTTCTCCATGTTCCTCGTTGCTTTGTCTAGATAGAGAATGGCCTTGTGGGCTACAACAATAATATCATGCATGTGAGAGTGGATTCATAACACATTCATAGAGAATGACCACTTACTTTAGACACATGATGCTCTCAACATAGAATATAATAATACAAGTAGTTTAGGGAAAGTGACCAACTGTTACCATATTGTAGTTATTCTTCTCCAGTACCCTTCACTTCTAGGCTTGAGAGTCTCAATATTCTTCAACCTTCTATGTCTCTCATGCCACCCAAGCCTGATTTCCTTTTGCCTTGCTACACTTAGCTAGGTTTTGAGTCTCCTATATAACCTACTCTATGAGTCCATAGATCGATTTTCTTTCTACCCTTTAATCTCATTGCATCCAACACACTTGGTGTGTCAATAAACACCTAGTTTCTATTGGGAATGGGTTCATACTCAACTTCTAGATCAATCTGGAGAGTGTATAGACATTTACAGTGGCTAGCGATGTTTGTAAGTAGTAATCAAGTTACAAGTAGTAATTCATGCTTGCAATATTGATGTGCTTTAGCCTCCTTGAAAATAAAGATTTGAAAATGGAGAGGAAAGATTTTGAGAGAGTCATTGAAGGGTAGTTTCTATGCAATGGTGATGCATTAAAGGTGGTGTATGTGATGTGTTGGAAGTTGCTCTTGTCAAGGAATGATAGATAACAAAAGTACTAGACTAAAAGAACCATTTGGTGAAAAAAACCACATGCCATTCATGAATTTTGTGTAGAATAAACTAATTTTTAATTGCGTGATGATTGTGCTCTTACTGAAACCCAAACCATGCACCAACCACTATGCTATGATCCCATTAGCTAGAAGATTTTTTTTGAAGAAATGGAAGGATTAAAATATTTAAACTTAAGGAATGATGTATCATAGCCCCCTATTAATGTCCATTGCAACTAATTGTGGACATGGCGGGGTTGGGAGAGAGGCGTTGACGTCAAGACTTGGCATCCCACTTTCTCTCTCTCTCCTCCTTGCTACCGCAACTAATCGTGGACATGGCGGGGTTGGGAGAGAGGGGTTGATGTCAAGACTTGGCATCCCACTTTCTCTCTCTCTCCTCCTTGCTACCGCACAAAGATCACCATAGCCTACTCTCTCTCTCTCTCTCTCTCTCTCTCTCTCTCTCTCTCTCTCTCTCTCTCTCTCTCTCTCTCTCTCTCTCTCTCTCTCTCTCTCTCTCTCTCTCTCTCTCTCTCTCTCTCAGGCACCCAAAAACAAGCTCACTATTTAGACCTGTTGCAATAGGCAGCTCCATAGGTTGCTCTCTCTCTCTCTTAGGCACCCAAAAACAAGCTCACTATTTAGACCTGTTGCAATAGGCAGCTCCATAGGTTGCTCTGTGAGAGAGAGAGAGAGAGAGAGAGAGAGAGAGAGAGAGAGAGAGAGAGAGAGAGAGTGTGTGTGTGTGTGTGTGTCAATGGAGAATCTCAGTTATAGTGCTTCTTGAGTTATGATGACTTTGAGCTAGTGCACCCCATGAATATTGATCTAAGCACCAACACGATGTTGTAAAGAGCCACAAGCAAGGAAGCTGGGAAAGGGATCATGGCACCATTGCAAGATCACCAAAAATAAATCTCAATTGTGGCATCGTGCTAGCATTAGCAAACTCAAGGTCTCCCATTGAGTGAGAAAAAGGATCTACTCCAGCTAATGTTGTGCAAACAACCTCTACAATGGATGTGCATCAGGGGAGTATACATCTAGCATATTTGGTTTGATAGAAATGCTTCGGCCTTTTCAAGACATCTCAAATGTCTATCACATCTAATATTTGATTTTACTTTGTAAGAGTTGTATCCATTTTTAGTTCTATCCTTTGGTGCTTTTTTGCAAACTTAGAGGGAGTTTTGTATCTATTTTTATGCCTTTGAAGAAACCTATGTAACATAAAGTTGGAATTAAAATGGTATATAAATAATCAAAAAAAGAAAAGCTCGCATAGCAACACAGCTATCCATGTGATTAGACTTTCAAATGTCCATGTGATGATTGGGCTTCTTGTAGTTCTTATTCTTTCAAGTATGTTTTTCCTTCTTAGTGAGGACTGTTAGTGCTGAGGGTTCTGCTTTCTAGCATCTTTTATGCTAGTTGAAGATGTGAAACTTCAAGCTTTTAGGGTTCCATTTTTCCAATCTACTATGAGGCCGCTAGCACACAAATGCGCACTAAGGGCGAGCCCCATAGGCACTACCCCGATGCTAGAGAGAATTTCAAGCTTTTAGGGTTCCATTTTGCAAGTTGCTATGAAGCTAGCAATACACAAACATGCACTGAGGGTGAGCCCCATAGCCTCTACCCCAACACTAGAATGCAAGCTGCTTTGAGGCCACAAGCACACAAACTTGCACCGAGGGCAAGCCCCACAACCACTACCTTGACACTCGAGAGAATAAAAAATCTCTTTGGTGAGACCATAGAAAACACTTCGTTAGGTCAACAATGAGGATTAGAGATAAGTAGTCACTTTGTCACTTGCAGGATCCATATAGCTAGTTATAGGATGAATTTTGGTTGCCATATAGCAGCTAATTAGATAGTTGTGCATTGCAAGGACAAACAAAAGGGATGAGTACCAAGTACTTATCAAATTCTATTTGATAGCATCGGAACTACATGAGGAGTATGGTCTAAGCCTTGAGGGGAAGGTCGCTCTCATGACTTGATTAATACTGATCTCCTCAACAAACAATGGGTCATAGTGTTCAAGTTGCAGCATCAAACAAGTGCCAACAAGCTATACATGAACCATCTATAGCCTAAATTTTTTGAGGAGTGCAGATTACTCTTCCACAAGGTTCTTTAGCCCCCCCTTCAAGGCCCCCCATCATGTGGGGAGACCACAACAAAGTTTGCTAGGTGCTACACATTTGAGAGGTGTAGTGTTGCAATAGAAGACTCTTTTGTGCATAAGATTCCATGGGCAAAGTTTGAGGAAACTATGCTAGACATATGCAAAAGCAAGCCTAAACGTTTGGAAAAGAAGTTAGACAATTGGAGGAGGGAAAACATCATATTTTAGCGTGGCCTGAATGGGGCGAACTGAAAGACTAACTACATGTAGGATGCAACCTACCTATGCACTGAAGAAAGTAACGTTTTCAAGTCATGATCTTTTGAATTGGATTACATTTCTAATTTGAAGGGCATTGCTTAGAGGGTTTTGATGACAAGGTGCACATAGAAGTTGTGTAGGTTACATGAGCTGAGGTCATCTCTCCAATAAAAGAAGGAGAGCTTATTCAAGGTTAAGGGCTCCAATGCCACGGCTAAGAGAATTGACGACATTAACATGTTTGAGCAGTGTGCCTAGAGGAGCTACACCGCAATAAGGTCTAGTTGATGTTGAAGAGCTAAATGAAGTGGAGACCGATCATCTAAATGCATCAAAGCACATGTTCTATTGACTTGGAATCACAGGATTCACAAATTCTTCCCCAAGAGGTGGAAGCTCAACAGGTACTTTTGTCTTACCTTTTTGCATCATCCTTTTCTTTTGATTAGCTACTCTACTACAATGGCCTAGTGTTTTATTTATTTTAGTGCCCTTTGAAAAATTTGAATAGTTTTAGAACATTTTGGTACTTTTAGTACATTTTCATCGAAACAGTTTTATATTTTGAAACCTCTTGGTAGATTTGGGTATATTAGGCTTGGTGCTGACCCTTATGTGCATTGAATGCCGTATGAGTCACCATCAAGTGAGGAAAGCCCCTCACTGTGGTGGAGGGCACTCACATCACTTATGGTGACCCTCATGTGCACCAAATGCCCTACAAATCACCACCAAGTGAGGGAGGCCCCTCACTAGGACAAAGGGCCCCCACATCACTTGGTGGTGACTCTCATGTGCACCAATCATTGTATGCATCACCACCAAGTGAGAGAGGTCCCTCACTATGGAGGAGGGCCCTCCATCACTTGGTAGTAACCCTCATGTGAAATTTTTTGAAGCCCCATCTATTGGTACCTTTTTGGTATTTTTAGTACTGTTTGGAACTTTTTCTTTTTGAATATCAAATAGTATTTGATACTCCCCAAGACCCCCCATCGCTTGGCGGAGGGTTCCCCATCGCTTGGGGGAAGACCCCTATCGCTTGGTATTTTTTTGGGTATTTTTGGTACTTTTTTATATTTTTGAATATAAAATATTATCTGGTACCCCATGGCTTGTTGGTAGAGGATCCCTCATCCCATGGTGGAGGGCCCTCCCCTTGGAGGTGACCCTCATGTGAAATTTTTTGGAGAGCCCCTCGTTACTTGTTGCTGGAGGATCCTCTATCACTTGGTAATTTTTGGTATTTTTGGTACTATTTTATCTTTTTATTTTTGAATATCAAATATTGATTGGTACTCCATGGTACTATTTGGTACTTTTTACACACTTTTATTGTATACATTATAGTGCATTTTTCACCTAGCTATTTGTGCATTTTAATAAATTTTGAAACATTTTGGTATATATTTTGTGTATTTTGGCACATTGTGATTTACCTTTTGGTGATTTTTGATAATATTAGTATTGTTTTATACTTTTTTTAATGACATTTTCAGTTTTTATTGTAGATGGAATGTGATTTGCTTATGGTTGAGAGTCAAGAGGCTTAGGCCTGGAGTGGTTTTCTTAAAATCCTAATTGCAGAAGTGGAGGGAGACAAAAGCCTCAAATTATTTCCTAGACCTCAATTTCTGGATGAAGGCAACACAATCCATGTTTTGGGGACTTGCATTGCTTGTGGGGAGTCTTTAGACTCCACCTATGTGGTGGGTTCTTTCATGTTGGGTTTGCAAGCACTAGTACCACCCTCGTGTTTCATTGCCACCCCCATGACAAATGACATGTATGCAAGTTGGATGCAATCATTGAATCCCAAAACTAGCCAAGAGTTGGGCTCACAAGGGATATATTCAAGATAATAAGTAATTATTTGCTACTTTTTCATATTGTCTACTTTATTCTTATTTTCCTTATTTATTATGGGCCATCTTGCTGAACTTTGTAGATGGTGGGGCTAATATGCATATGTAGAAAACCATGCTACTCCAGACAAGGACCCGAAGGGTCTTAGATATGACTTTGGTGATGGCAAGGAAGAGGTGCTGGGGGACCCTAACCCAACAATGACTGGGGTGATGTGGAAATGCATGTCGAAATACCAACTAAGCTTGATGTCTATAAAGAGAAAAAAGGGGAATTGGAGGGAGAGAAGGAGCCCACTACGGTTCCTGTCTCTAAAGAGCAGAAGGGGGAGCTGAAGGGAGAAGGGGAGCTACTATGGTTCTTGAAAATGAGTAGAGACCAAGTGAAGATAACATGCAACTCAATGGCTTTTGAGTTCAACTATTTGTTTAGCTCCTGCACAGATCTAATTTGTTGACTTATTTTGTATCCCCAAGAACTTGGTGGCTCAAAGAGGAGTCTACCATAGAAAGTAAGCTCTCAAGTGATATTCGTACAACAACCAAGGGAAAATTGATCATCATTGATTTCAATACAGTGCTCTTGAAGGATTACTAATAATTGTTATTGTATGGTGAGGCTTAAAGCCAAAAATTTCCTACTAGCACTAGGACCTAAAGCAAGTATCATGGTTTGGAGCTCTTGTAGGAAGCTAAAGTTAATGTGGATTTTGTCTACATGCTTCCTCTACACACTGGCCAACGAAAAAAGTCTTACATGTAAAGCTCCTTAGAGGCTCTTGGTATTTTTGCGTCATTTTGTAATCTCCTTATTGATTAAGTCTTACATTCCTATTTCTATATATGCATTCTCTTAAGAATATTGTGAAGTGTGGCAAAAGAGTTTTTGCCATATCCCTTGGGTTGATGAGCAACATTGGAAAAAGCTTATGTTATTAAAGAGCTTGCAGAAAGTGTGGGAAAAACACCCTCTATTTGATGCCAGCAACACCATACTCTTGGACTATCCCTACAAATCTCTAAAGAATGAATATGAAAATTGCTTAACTATCCATTCCTACATGCTAGAGATTGAGCCTCGTAGTAGTGTCATATTTGATGGATATTGTTGAACCTTGGTTTCAAGGGTGGATCGAAGATCCTTGCCTACTAGCCTACAATAGGAAACACTCGATATATGATGTCAAAGATGACTTGACTTGACTAGTGACAAATTTCTTCATTTAGATGGAAGGCTATTTATATCAGCCTAAAAGGCCAAATGTCTGAGTTGTTCCCGCTAGTGTGTGATGTCTTGTACATATTGTAGTACAACCCCAATGTGTAGAACTACCCTAATACTGCATGGTGTTCTTATTTCTTGTATCGAATCATCAATACCACTCAAGCTCCTTCACCTTGCATGGGTCAATAAGGCATGGTTGTCTAATTGTACCTAGCTATTTCCATTGGTGACTCAGTAACTATTGGATCAAAGGGCTTCCCCTCCCAATGGCCAGATGTTTACAACATATATGTTTATTAATGATAACACAAAATTTCTATGAGGTAGAGATTTGGTTGGTTACTCTCTAAGTTTATTGAAAGATTAGAAGCAAGAAAAAGTCTTGCACTAGGGCTTGCAAGTTGCCAAACTATTCTGAAAGCAGTCCTAAATTTGATGACAGTTTTTAATGCTTCATTGTTCTCTTTCTCAAAGTCTTGCTGGTAGAGACTAGAAAACTTATTTAGAGCCTTTTTCTGGTCTTGTAAAGGCAAGGAAGGGATGCATGCAATAGCTTGGAAAGAGGTAACTACACCAAGGATGAAGGGAGGCCTTGGACTTGAGACGTTGCGATAGCAAAATTCAAGAAGATTTATATTTCAAATGGTTAAGAGGGTTGACAATAATAACCCTTGGAATGTTGTAATGCAAGAATGGATTAAACTCTGCAAGATTGCTGTTTAAGTTTTGTAATGATGTACATTAGGAGAAATATGGACTCTCTTTTTTGCCCCTTAAGGGGTTTCTCTCACCTCTCTCTCTCTAAAAAGAGATTCCAAAATAATATTATAAAAAGAGATCTTCTACAATCAAGCAAATCTCATTTTTGTGTTTTCAATAGATTTCACCTATTATTTTATTCCCAAACTGCAGGATAAGGTCACTTTTTCTCAAAATCCTCATAACTAAAAAAATACAATTCTATTTTTTCTAAAAACGCAGCCAATCATTCTTTAATGCCCTCATGACTCTTTAATGCCCTCTTTAGTGCCCTCATGACTTTTCAATCATTCTCATTCTCACTTCTTAAAAGGGCGGAAGTTAAAAAACGATATAAAATGACGTACACATCATATTTTAAGATTATTTTTTACCCAGAGACACCTTTTTGACTCGAGAGTTTCCTTGTAAATTTTCATCTTTTTTGGACAAGTATATACCTATTTCTGGGCATTTTTTCATTCCCTCAGAAAGCTCTAGTTTTGTCCCAAATTTTGTGCATTCTTCTCTTTCCCTCCAGAATATGGTTTCTTGCATACGAGTTCTTTTGAAGCAGCATTGAGGAGTAGTTTTGATACCATTTGTTGAAATCAAAGAATCTCTATCTACAACACACTCTACCCTGCTACAAGCCATCTTCCTCTTCAGAAATATGCAGTAAGAAATCTCCATCTTCAACAGTCTATACTACAAGCAATCCAGTGATAATGGAGGTATCTTTATTTTTTTAATCTTTGTGATGTTATTATTCTTCACAGTTGTTGTTCAGTCCTTAAGCATCAATTCATAGAGAGAGAGAGAGAGGGGGAGAGAGAGAGAGAGAGAGAGAGAGAGGAGGGGAGAAGGGGGGGACAGAGAGGACTGTGTGAGATGAACAAAGAAAATAAGTGATAGAGTGACAGATAGTAAATTAGGGTAGAAGATAAGATGATGTTATTGTTTTCCACTAGCCAAGCTTCAGTATGAATGTGTTTAGGGTTTCCTTGATGAATTTTTGTTGAGAGAGAGAGAGAGAGAGAGAGAGAAAGAGAGAGAGAGAGAGAATATTTTGGATAGAACAGAAGATAAGATTTGATGCTAATTAGAGGTAGATTAAAAGCCAAGATTACAGGCTGATTAGGGGTTGATTAGGGTCTATCAAGACTGAAAGCAAGAGAAAGAGACAAGAACCAACTGGGTTTTAAAAAAAACACAGATATAGTGAATCAAAGGGGTGTAGTTCTGCGATTTGAATGTTAATCCAAGTTAACATTTGCATACTTTTTTTTTTTGCAGAATGCAGGTGCAGGATGTACCAAGAGAAAGAGAGATATTCACTTTCAATTGGAGGATGAATATCCACCAATGTTCAAAAGAACTGTGGAAAGAGATGATGCAATAAGATGCAGGATGCAACAAGAAAGAAATGCAGGGAAAAAAAATGTGGACCTTTGGGTTGATGGGTGCATTTATTCACCCGATCCACTCACTCGAAGGCCACCACAATTTGAAGGGCTTACATCATTTGTAAAGTTTGCTTGTGAAGGCAATGAAGGATTGTATGGATACACTTGCAGACTTGTCACACAAGGATTAGCAGGGGCTCATCAAACCTTGACAAATATGCAGACAAGATTACAAGGGAATATGCAGTCTTTGATGGAAAAGGATAGATTATTGGCTGAGAAGGATAAAGAGAACCAAAACCTACAACAAGCAATGTCTGTCATTGAAGATGCTATACATGCTACACACGTGCAGAATATGGAGTTACAGTCTAAAGTCAATGACTTGGAGAAGGAGAATCGAAACATAGAGAGGAAGCTCACAAAAACTTTGGAGATTTGGCCCACTTTAAAAACCAAAGAGGCACGTCGGCGCATCCGATCCGTTAAACCAATTGGTCAATTAGCCAAAGGAAGTGGACAATATCATAGACGGATATATGCTCAATCTACTACAATGAGAAATATGTTTCCTCATGCAGAGAATGATACTATTGCCAAAGTCCTTAGCAAGAATATGGTCAAAAATGCATTGGAAAATCGTAAATTCAGGGACATTGTGGATGGTGTTGCTAGTGAACGTCTTAGGGATGTGAGCAACTTGTTTACTGCTACAGATGCTCAGGGATTATGTGACAAGGTGGGAATGAGTTCTGAGTCATATAGTATGCTCTATCAACAATTGGATACAGGTTTTAAGCAAGTCTTCAATACTAAGCGAGTAATGCCTCTGCCAAAACCATTTCACGTGAAGAAGGCTCGAAAACAACTAAATGAGAAAGTTTTAGAACTAATTAGTGAGCCTACGCATCTGGAACACACACACATATTGAAGTATGGTTCCAAATAAGTTGCCTTTGTATTGAATGCATCCAACAACTTTGTATTGGATATATGTAGGGTTCAGATTGCTATGGTCAAGTTTTACAATATGTCTATGGAAGAATGTAGAGGCAAGCTTAAGTTTTTCCTCAAACTTGATGAGAGTGAGATTATCAAGGGGCAAAAACTTGAGCGTGTGAGTATAACACTTATGAATCGAGCATTGGATCCCAACATCGATGAAAAACATAATTTATACTTCAGTGTACAATCGGAGAATGAAATATGGTGGCTTGCAGCATTTGAAGTACCAAAGGAGGACCATGAAGTACTTAAAGTTTTTTTAAACCTCACTAATATACCCAGTGTTATTCAACAGCAAAATAATGGAGCAGTTTTACACGTTGAGGAGTTTGGGGACTATCAAGTTGAATGGCATCTTGCAGGTGATTTAAAAACATTGAAGTGTATGTTTGGTTTATCAAATGCAGCAAATGGAAAATTTCCGTGCATATATTGCATGCAAACTAGAAAGAAAGGGAAAGATGGAAAGAAAGAATGGCTTGCCAAGGCAGGACAACAGGGTGCTCCGACACGTGATCAGAAAGTCATGAGAAATGGAATGCTAATTCCAGTGGATCCAAACTGGCGCCCTATTTTGGAAATACCACTAACAAGGGTTCACTTTTGCACATTGCATTGTTTGGTTAGAATAATTGAGAAGCTAGTATATGAATATATATGCTTTGCATACAAGATGCAGCCCGTGTCAGAATCTGATGCTACATGCAAGAAGGTAGAACAAGTCCTCTCTGAAGTTGGATTGCACGGAGGCCAAGTAGAAATAAAAAAGGACGAGAAAAAATCGGGGAAGAGTGGAAATGTTCCTTGTAAACCATGCTTTGGCGGACCCAAGGCTAGGAAGTTTTTATCTCCACCTCGAGATGAGGAAGGCAATATACTAGTAAAACAACCAGAGAAGTACGAAGCATGGAAAAAGTTGCACCTTGCTGTTTCAGATTGGAGCAATGGGGGACGAACGAGGATTGCGAAGGCAGAAGTGTGGATACACCTAGATAGATTAGCAGCTCTCTTACAGAAGTTGGGGTTTATGGATGGTGATGCCAATGCATTTAAAGAGACAGCTGCTAAATATCATAAGTCCATGGTGGAGGCATGGACTACAAATAGCATAACACACTACATGGTCACTATTATCACCATTGCAAAAAAAAATCATCATTTCAAATTACTTTGTGTTTCTAATCTCTTTTCTTGTGCAGCATATACTTGAAGCACATGGTCCATACTTTGCAGATCAAGGAAGTTTGGCAATATGGTCAACTCAAGGCATGGAAAGATCTCACTGGCAAGCTCGCTGTGCTTTTCAAAAGGCAAATGATCATGGAGGTGGCATCAATGATTCCAATTCTATGAGGCAATTATTCCAATGGTGGTATAGGAGACTAGAGATACGATACGAGGAAAAAGAAAATAAGTCCAAAACATCTCAAGCAGAATCTATAAGTAGGGCAATATATGAAGTGAGAAAAGTAAGATATGAAAATAGCACAGCTAGACAACGGCACGCAGAATGGTTGGCAACCCAAGAGAGACATGGCAAAAAATGGAGACCTAGATAAAGATAATAATTTTGATGCATTTAGAGTCCACAAGAGAGCACAAGTCCCAAGGATATGACACATCAATACTCATATCTCTAACATGAGATGTCTTATCAATTTTCCTTAAAATTTCACAGGTTTGTCACTATATTTTTCAAAGTCGATTTCGAACTTTGTTTTTTAATTATGAAAAGTCGATTTTGAAATCCTAAGACAAAGATATGAAAATTCTAAACATTGGAATATTCATTGGCCTAGAGAGAGAGGGGGGGCATAAGGGGGGTGTCAGGAGATAGAGAGAGGTAGGGATGGGGTGGAGAAATGAAATGAAATGATAAATTTAAAATTCATTTACACCACAGTAAGTTTGAAAGTTTCGTATTTAAGTCGTCTCTCCTTTCATTTTTTCCCATTGCTCTCCACTCTACCCTCTACCTTTCTATCCTTCATCATCATAGCCATGGCACGTTCCAAGCTCAACACTCTTCCGAATCTAGTGAGCGTACTGTGAGTGACAAAGATCCCCTGGTGACCGATAACGGTGGCCCTACTGCAGCCAATAATGGTGGCGCTACTGTGGCCAACAATGGTGGCCCTAGTATGGTCGATAATGATGGTTTGCCATTGTCCAGAAATGGTGGTCCACATGCTCCAGCTGCTCCACCTCCCACTATTGCTCCAGCTCGTAATACACGCCCTCCAACACATAAAAAGCGAAGATGGAGACCAGGCACAGCTGCGCTACGCGAGATAAGGAAATTCCAGAAGAGTGCCGACTTGATTATTCCTAAGGCACCATTCTCCAGGTTGGTGCGAGAAATACTGTAAGATCTACAGTCAGGGCATCATCACAAGTTCTTTTCGAGGAACCAGGCAAGGAATGTGGGGCGATGGTCAAGCCAAGCCTTGCTTGCTCTCCAAGAAGCAGTTGAAAGCTACTTGATTGATCTAATGAGTGATGGTCAACTTTTAGCCATTCATGCCCGACGTATCACTATTAAGCCCATAGATCTGGTTCTTGTTCGCAGGATCCGCAATAACAAGGATGCATTTAATCTTAATGTCAACAATATGCTTTGAGAAGCTACCTTGTAATTGGATCTATGTTTTTAGCTCAGGTTTGGTTGTAGATTGTAAGGAGCTTAGTTTTGGGTTATCTTTCCAGTAGACCTTCAAGTATTTGATAGTAGTGGCCTGCAAAATGGAGCTAAATTTTCCCTAGCTCTAGTTGTACTTGGTGCGATGCACTATCTACCGTGTATTTCATAGTTTTGCAATGCTAAATCCAATATGTGATATTCTATTTTGACCATGTTTCGCATTGTGTGAATTTTCAAGTTTCCAATTTTGTAAGTAGTTTTGTTGAGGATAAATTCAATGTGCAACCACGTACACGTCGGTGATCAGTTGTACATGGGCCGATGCACTATATCCTTACTATATTTAGTGGTTTGGCAACAATATATCCGATATGCGATATTCCATTTTACCCATGATTTATTTTTTGTCAATTTTTAAGTTTCCAATGTTTCGCATTGCGAGGTTGACAATACATTTAATCTGCAGTTGCGCACACTCATTATCAATACATTTAATCTACAGTTGCGAGGTTGACAATACATTATCAGTGCAGTATAATGCCGTTAACGCATTTTCAAAAAAAGATTGAACCGTCAAATTTATAAATCGGAATCTGGTGAAACTTCACCCTCATGCTGGGCATTAGAAAAACTCATTTATGTTAAAAATTTGGCCCCATTAGAAGCCTCTGGGTCACTGTCCGGAGGCTCGCGTCTGGGGCCCTGAATCTGGGGATTCAGGGCCCCAGAGGCGAGCCTCCAGACAGGTGATCCAGAGGCTTCTGTTGGGGCCAAAAAAATTTTGGGTGGTTGATGTGTCCTTGAGGAGCGTACAGGTAAAATTTCATGTGAATCGGAGCATTGGTGATATTTTTCCTAAGCGTGGATTCATTAATTGAAATTTTAGGATTTTTGAAAAGTTTGGCTATAAGTTTAAAGTTTCACCTCATTTTACACATTTCACTTTTGAGTTCTGAGTTCTCTCACCTAGAAGACATGGTACGCACCAAGCAAGCGGCCCGAAGATACCCCCTGGAAATTCCATACGGCAGCCACATCCTCCAGCTCCACCACCACCACCACCACGCCAGCATTGCAAGCGTCGATGGAAGCCAGGCACAGTGGCTCTTCGGGAGATCCGCCTCTACCAGAAGACCACTCACCTCCTGATACCGAAGGCTCCATTCTAGAAGTTGGTGCAGGAGATCATGGAGGGCATACTGATTAGGAACAATAGGAACCAGTTTCCAGATACATCACGCGCGAAACAACCGGATCGCTGGACTGCCCAGGCCCTCCTCACACTACAAGAAGCTGCTGAAGCCTACCTCATCGACTTATTTGGAGACTCAATCTATGCAGCGGTGCATGCAAGGAGGGTCACTGTCACCGATAGGGATCTGCGGATAGTCAGGTTCTTTTGGCGATGGAAAGATAGTCCTCGCGGAGGTCAGCAAGGATAGAGGTGTACAACTCAAAAGCACATGGAATGTAGCTTCTGAAGACATTTTGTAAAGCCTTGGTTGTAATGGACCCCATGTAAAATTGTTATTAATACAAATACAAAGTTTTTGGCGCGTCTTATTTTTGTTTAGTCGCTTGATATTTATTTTATTTACGTCGTTGAGTTATTGTTACATGCGTTCGAACAAATACATGTTGCGCACGAATTCGATAAAGCACTGTGTATTAAATTTAGGGTACGAAATGTGTTACGTATAAATTCGACAAATAAACGTAACATTCAAGTAAAAAAAAACAGTAAATGACATGTATCACAAACTACATTGCACGCGAATCCAACAAACATCATTTTTCATTACTTGAAGAGAAGATTACAAAGTGCAGTACATCAGTGATGCGATATCAGTAGGCAATAAGTACATCTATTCTCTCCTAGGCTTCTTGGAGCTAAGCTCCCCATGGTTAGAGCTATTCTTGATCATAGGCAACAATACATTTTGCCCCAATAGTTCCTGTCTAATGACAGTGGGGTCTTCAACACCGGCAACCATGCCACGGGCCACCATGGAGAAAAGTGGGCCAAACCTAGTACTCGTGAATAAGTAGAGAAGCTTCGAACGTCGAAGCAACACTACTTTCTCCAGGCTGGAGTTGGTCGGGATGGTCTTGAAGGGCCCAGCCTTTGTTAGTGCCCTCAACTTCAAGAAGTTCTCGGCAAAAGCAGGGGAGCATGTCTTATGAAATACAATAATGTCGTTGACAAGCTGCCCAACGTACTCCTTCAATGCCGAGTCTTGCACCCTTCCTTGGCTACCAGATCGGCCACTCTGCCTAGATGAAAACTCATCTATATAGACAATCTCCTGCAACACACAAGTTCAATATCAGACTCACTATGCATGGAGTGTGATGAAGATATATAAATCATATTCATATGAAACTTAACCAGTAGGGCCTCTAGGGCATCGGGAGCACACACATGTGTTTTTGTCGGGATCAGGCCCCCAGATGTGCCCTAGCCGGAGGCTCGCGTCTGGGGGCCTGAATCTGCAGGCTCGCGTCTGGGGGCCTGAATCTGCAAATTCAGGCCCCCAGACGCGAGCCTCCGGCCAAGGCACATCTGGGGGCCCGATCCCGACAAAAACACGTGTGTGCTCCCGATGCCCTAGAGGCCCTACTGGTTAAGTTTCATATGAAATCGAGAACATTACCTTCTCTGCATCATCTATCTACCACTGTAATGGAGCATCCAGGTCTGCTCCTGCCACTGGGCTGCCCTCGTCTCTCTCCTGGGTAGGCACTGCATAGTCGGGTCGAGGACCAAAAAGGCTTTCCTACAAGCGCTCGAACTCCTCATCAGAGATCTGATACTGTGGCGCCGCATCCTCAATCTGCTCCTGGATGCTCACAATGGCAGAGATGTCATCGATGCTCGTGCCATCATAACGAGCCACCTCATCAACATGTGGTGGGGCATCTTGTAAATCAAAATCTATGAAATCACTAGGTGCATCACGCACCATGATATAGTATAGTTCTTCTTCCCTAAGCTCCAACAACTCTAGCACATCCTGCATGAGTAGATATTCCACCCCCTCGATGGTGATAGCATGGAGAGAAGAGAGGGGTGGCTCTTCGCTCGTGGGCATCTCATCAGGGCAGGGAGGTGGGTGCACAATGGCCAAGCTCTGTGCTGCCTCAACACTCAGATCGAGAGTGATCTCCTCAGGCTCCCTCTCAAAGTACTCTAATAGTGGCCGAGAGGGTGCGTCGATGTCCTCGTCACTGTCCTCTTGCACCTCAGTGCACATAACATATATGGCAAAGGCGGCATCCCTCTCAATGAGATCCATCGTGACGTGGTCCTGTGACGAGGTGGGCACTGCTCTAGCATGGAGATGTTGCCCCACATGCACCAGGGCTCGACTTATCACCTTTGCATGGCTGGATCCGGCACACAAACTATACAAAAAATCCATGGGAACCCACCTGAGAGTGGAATCGGGAATAGAGCAAGTGAGAGGGTTCACTGCATCACAAAACGATGCTAGTATACTAGAGTCAGGGTCTACAGCGGAAAGCGAGCTCTCTTTTTCTCAAGGTCACGCAAAACCTAGGGTATATCTGGTCCCCTATGTGCGTGTAGCATGTGGAACTGATCCATGCGGCGAAGGCGGGAGTGGTAGCCATGGCACACAAAGAGAGAAGGAATGAGAGCACAAGTGTAGGGAAGTGGAGAATGAAAGTGAAAATGAGTTTGGAGTTATAGCTTTTATGTGTCTAGGGTTTTAAATAAAGGTTCTTTATAAAGTTATTAACTCTAAAGTTTCAAATTAAAACTCTTACCTTAGTTTCTTTATTTCAGTACTTTAAAGTCACTGTTAAAATTACTCATACAGACAAACGCTTCGTTCTACATTATTATATCCTCGAATATGTTTGGGTCGCTGAGTATATTCAAGTCTAACGAGAGAAAATATATAATTTTTTAAAGAAAATAAATCTAAAAGCCCTTGAAATTCCCTTTGGATCCAATTTAATATTAAAATGTAAGAAACGAGCAGCACAGATGCGCTACAATATATCATTGTGCAAAGACAATATTCTCTAGATTATAGACCTCTAACCTACAATTTAATTATGATTTTTAACTGCACGATTGAGTAATTACAGTATGTATTATCGCACGCTTGGATCACAGTAAACTAAAATTTAAAGTACTCAGAAGTTCAAAAAAGGTATGTATTCGCTCTTTATAAAGTTTTTTTACAAGGATTCCACTATCTCAAGGATATGTGGAGAAGCACATTGTTTACATGTCATGGATTGCTCACTACGAGTCCTGACTTTTCTATTATCTAACTTGAAATAGAAGTTGTAGAGGGGCTCACTGGACATTAATTGGATTTCTTGTCTCAGAAAATAAATGGGCCAATGACTCTCTGCACTGACTACGAAAGGATTATGACCACTCCACAAGATTACCACATCTACGAGCGCTGTATGTGTGTCATCTCGGATATCTTGATCCAAGATGATCCACTCCCCTCGCAAAAGTCGCCATCTTCTATATCGAAAGCGAACGCACAGAGTTTGTCTAGCAATGAAATACCTGTAATAAAAACAAAAATAATGGTAAGTGATCAATGCGACTAACATAACAATTCATCTAAGCGATACCTATATCAATTAAATCAAGGTATGCAAAGTAGTAAAAAAGTTTTACCTGAATGTAATATTAGATTGGTTGACCCTGCACTCGATCGTCTCATCAAAATGTGTTCTTTTGACTTTCCAAGACTCACCCAATAGTTGACTCATCCATTCCTCGAATGGACACTTGCATTGATAAGTAATCTTTGTTTTCTTCAAAACATCACATGAACCAAACAAATGTGCAAACAATGAGAATGGAATAAACCAACTAAGATGCACATGTTGAGTGTTGAAATGACTTGTTTTTTGGCTAATTTTTGTTATTTTTGAGAGCTGAATGGTTGATTTTATGAGATGATTGATTGGTTTGGAAGTGGTTTGAGAGTGTTTTGGATGATATTGATTGAGTTTTGGAAGATCATGATGTTTATTGGTGGTTCTGTGATGTTCTGATAGGTTTTGTATACCTTCTGTTTTGCTCTGTTTTGCTCTGTTTTATTCTGATTGTCTTGTGTAAGGAGGGATGGAGTATTGATTGATGAAGATTGAGATCTTGTGAAAGCTTATTGAATGGTTTATGAGAGTTTGGAATGGTTTGAGAGTATGAGTTATGTGGTTTTGATGACCTTCTATAACCTTCTGTAGGTCTTCTGTAGAGCTTCTGTCTCTGTTCTGTTCTGTTCTGTACTGTAGCTGTTCTGTGACTGTTCTGTATGCTTCTGTATGTGTTCTGATGGATGAGAGTGTAGCTTGGGAAAGTTTTCTAGCCTTTGAAAGAGGTGAATACAAGTGCAAAAGAGCTGGAAGAAGTAGCTGCTGAAGACTCAAGTGAAGACTAGAGTGAAGTGACAGTAGTGAGCTATGAAAGGACACTGTAGTGGCTCTGGTGACTCTTCATATCAGACATACCTCTTGGGAGGGGTATCCACGACCTAAGAAGGATTATTGAGAGTGATTTTGAGAGATTGTAGAGAGGATATGATGTATTATTGATGGAGTGAGAGAGAGAGAGTCAGAGATAGCCAATTCTACTCAAATAGAGTGATTGTATATGAGAGATTGAGAGAGAAGACTATGAAGATATTAAAGATGAATACTATGTGATGTATTTCCATTCAAATATGGTGTATTCCTTTGCTTTCTTTGTTCTATTGATGGATTTTGTGAAGATATTGAAGAATATGGTTGATTCTATCAAATCCGTGGGAGATCTACATGATGCTGCATGAAGATTTGTTGTGCCTGGTGTTCTTTTCTTCATTGTGATCATATGAAACATGATAAACAAGCTTGTTGATGTTACAAGATAGATTTTCTTGCAAGAGAATTCCCTTTTCCTTGGTGTTGCTCTTGGGGCTCCATGTTTTTGGTGCGCAGCCGGGGAATCTTGCCAACAACAAGCACCAAAAGAGGCTGAAAATGAAGGAAATGGCATTGCCAAGAAGAGAAGAATTCAATGGATGTTTGTAAAGTTCCTTCTTCCACTGAAGAGTTGGAATTTCTCATAATCAAAGCCACTTTCCATAAGAAGTTCATCCCACAATGGCGGAAACACATCACCATCATGATGCATGCTCTATGTGGTGGACAGTTTCCTCTTCCTATTGAAACAGCAGAAACTTGCATCTTGGTGGCAAACTGTTTGGGAACAAACTGAAGAGTAGAAACAGGGAGAATGGCCATCCATGGAAGATTTGGCATTCATTGAGAAGTTTCCAGACAACATCAAGTGGGAGATTGTGAAGAAGCTTCAGGAGTCTTGGTCTGTAGAGGTTCACAAAGACAAGAAGGAAAAGAGTTGGAATTTGTTCGTGGATGCTCAACAGCAAGATACATGGGATGCTTGGTGCACTGATAATCTTCTGTTTGTTCAATTAGCAACCCACTGGAAGTTGGTAGACAGAGTGTTTTTCACAACATACACTGTTGAAACCATCAGAAGTTGGCATTACTATGATGATGGCACCACCACAATGCTCAGACGTATGCATTTTGACACCTTCAGAACCGAATACCTTCCTCTGTGCAGTGGCATGAAAGCAGAATTCAGGGATATTGAAAAGAAAGAAGTAGAAGAAGTGTTGGCAAGAGAGTCCTCCAGAGACTGAAGCCTTCTATTAACCCTCTGTGGAGCACTAACAACATAGTGGATCCAACCCCCTGATGAATAACGCAATAAAGAGGCAAGCGTTAGAACGAGTCCAGAGGTACGTGAGAAGAGAGAAAGCAAGAATCAGAGCCGAGAGCGAGCTCGCAGCAGAAGCCTCATTTGACGCCCTTGCGGAACTCTTTACAGAAGCCCCAATGGCACATCAAGCCCTTCCTCCGCCTGCTGGAGGTCCACTTCCAAGCTAGATCCGTCCTGGAAATATTGATGACAGGCCAGCGAATGTAGTCCCATTGCCAGTTTTTAAGGGAGAGTACAATGAAGACCCCGATCTTCATGTAGCAGAGTTTATGGTAGCATGTGTGGCTAACAATGCCAGAACCCTTGAGCATTGGTTGGCAATATTCCCCGCCACTTTCAAGGGCGCGGCGTTTCAGTGGTATGAGAGACAAGCAACATGAACTTTTGGCACATGGGATGACCTGAAGTTGGCCTTCCTCACTAAATTCGGCGTGAAGGTTTTGAAGAGCGGATGAGAGAGGAATTTATGAACCTAAGTCAGTCCTCTGGAGAAAGAGTAGAAGCCTATGTCTCACGAATGGAATCCATCCTGAAGAGATGGACTAACCATAATCTAGATGATGGCATTCAGAAGGGGGTGTTTCTCAGAGGATTACAACCAGAAGTCCGTAAGTTTGTGGAGCTGCAAAGGCCAGCCACCCTGCAAGCTGCAATAGAAGGTGCAAGACTGTACGATGAAGTGGAAGCTAGACTAGCGATGAATACAGGAAGAGGAGTCCTACCTCCTCTGATGCCAGGAATGATGTACCCACCAAATGCAGTTCCAGGGACTGTTCCCTATCCCTACCAACAGATGCCCTCGATATCACAGTACAGTGCACCAAATCCATAGTGGCCACAATCCATGCCTCAAATGATGGTTCAACCATAACAACAATGGTCCCAACCAATTTCCTCAATGCCAAATCAGCAGCAACAGTGGAATCCTACCAACTGGAGCCAACAGCCAATAGTTCAAACAGGAGCTCTGAATCAGAACTAGAACAAAGACCCCTCTGTACCAGCCCAACCGGTTTATGCAGTGATTATAGAGACTCCTCAAAACCCTCCTGCCAGTGCCTCAGGAGGAGAAAGCTTGAAGGACTACTTATCCAACTCAGTTGCAAACATCAAAAAGGAGTTGATGGATGTGATTACAGAGCAGCTACAGACGCTGAAAGTGAATACCGCTAGAATATCCAACGTTGCAGGAGCCGGAAGAGATGTGATGCGGTCAAACACTTGGTGTGGTAAGTGTCATCAAGCAGGCCATTTAGCCACTAAATGTACACGAAAACCAACTATTCCTGGGGCCTTCTATTCCTACTGTTTGCGGAAGAACCATACAGAGGACATTTGCTCTCTGAAGGAGATGCATGATAGGAGAAGGAAGGAAGAAGACGCAAGATTCAACTTGTTGGAATCCAAAATGACAACACAGGATATTGGACCCAAGCCTAGAGAGTTTGGTCCTAATTTCGGACCCAGAAGATTTCCCTCTCAAAGTTACAGAGGAAGACAGTCTGGCGGTGGTCAGAGATCAGAAGTGGAGTGTTACAGATGCGGAGAAAAGGGACACATCTCACCAAATTGTCCAAATCCTCGAAGGTCAGTGGATTACAAGCCCTTATGCAGTCGATGCAAAGGAGAAGGCCACACTGCAAAAGACTGTCCAAGCCCAGCCCCAGTGAAAAACAGTGCTACTGATAGTCCGGCCAAGGCCCAAGAGCCTACCTCCAATTTAGTGGAATTGGAAGTTGCTGCCATCACGCGTGCAAAGCAGAAGGAACCACCTATCCAGAAAGAAAATAACCCTCCAGCCAGAACAGTGAAGTTCAATCTTCCACTAGAAGAACAGAACAGAACAGAGCCTAACAGTGCCGTACAGAGCACTACAGTACCACAGAGAGTTACAGAGACAGTTACAGAGACAGGACCAGAGGTCCAGAATACAGAAGAGGAGGACGTGCCACAAGTGGCAGAGGAAGTTCCCATGATGCCTCTATTGGAAGAAAGAGGGAAAATGAAAATGGGTGTTGCCCCATTCCCTAACCGGTTAGAGAAGCCAGTGGATCCTATTAAGGAATATGTTTTGGTCAGAGATTTAGATACCTTTAGACCAAATCTCACATTCCGACAATTATTGATGTTGTCTCCCAGTTGCTGGAAAAGATTCAAAAGTATACTGACAAAAAGACGTGGTTTAAGGATTGCTCCCTCAACAGTGACAAAGTCCAACAAGGCTCCAGAGCCTGTCAAAGAAGTGGATGTGGCTAACGCTTTCCTAGATCCGAGTACCCCAGAGACTGGTGTGTGGATAGAAGGCTGCTTCATTTCAAATACACTGATTGATGGCGGTTCATCAGTAAACATTATGACGGATGTTACAATGAAGGAACTAGGCTTACAAGGAGTGCAACCAACCCAATGGCTCATCAGACTAGCGGATCAGAGTAGAATCAAGCCTTTGGGCATTCTCCCATATGTGAAGACTACAGTGGCTGGAAAAGATTATTGGCTAACCTATCTGGTGGTGAAGTCAAACTCTTATGGCACATCCTATCCTCTGTTACTGGGCAGACCATGGCTTTTTGAAGCCCCGAATTGTTTCAAAGGAACCTTGACCTTGGGTAGAGGACCCAATAAAGTGGTGCTGAAACTGTATGGTTCTCAAAAAGGACATGGATCCACCTCCTTGGAATTATCTTCTGACGAAGATGCTGTCAAACAGATCCTTCCCAAGAAAACAGTGACACATTCCTTAACAGTGGATACTGTAAGCCGACTTCCAAAAGATGCAAAGCCATTATCAATGGGTGAATACTTCCTGCCTGAACCACGAATGACTTCTGAAATCACTTCTGACAGTGAGATAGAAGCATGGATGTACTGCTCTCCCTGTTACATGGCCATAGTAGAGCCAGAGACAGAGGTAGAAGATGAAATAGAAAACCTGTTCTTCTCTTACAGAGCTCCTACAGAAGCAGGAGCAGAGATAGAGACAGAGACAGAGACAGAAGCAGGAGCAGAGACAGAGACAGAGACAGAGACAGAAGCAGGAGCAGAGACAGAGACAGAGACAGAGACAGAAGCAGAAGCAGAGACAGAAGCAGAAGAGGATGGATATGATATGGACGAAGAAGGTTATGAAAGTGAGCTAGAAGAATCTATCCCACCTGAAGAGGATACATTTGGAGAAGAAGTTCCAGAAGCTTCAGAAGCAGACGAGCTCATGCTATGGGACAAAATGGTGATGGTACCATTTGGTCTGGTAAATGGATCTTCTTATATGCAAAGTTCTTATAAGACGTGGGTTAAGAAGAACAAGCCGTCTTTCAGCAGTGGCTCATGCCGTCCTAACCCATCCTTGCCAAAGAAAGATGATGATGATGCACCGTGCCAACAAGCACCAATCCAACTAACCCAACAGGCATCAGAGGGTCCCTGTTATGTGACGTTCTTGGAGGTGTCATCTTCAAAAGAGGAGTCTTCCAACCAAGAGGTAATTAGTTTTGAAACCAAACCCGAAACGGCTCTAATCCCATTCCAACATCTTAAGGAGCAACCTAAGTCTCCACCAAAAGAAGAAGTTGGTTCTAGTGGGACATCAGAAGAGGATACCACTCCCTTGAAGGAGTCAGATCTGTACCCAGAAGCAGTCCACGGGACCTTCATTCGTGAAGTAGAAGGTGAAAGGCAGTTAACTTTTGTTGATGCAGAAGGCACTAAACGCCACTTGAAGGTGGGTATCAGCCTCCTAGAAGAGGAGTTGTCAACCTTGTACAACTTGTTGAAAGAGAATTTGGACGTGTTTGCATGGCCCTACAAAGACCTAAAGGTGATTGATCCCACAATATGTCAACATCATATTGACTTGGAGCCTGATGCCAAGCTAGTACGGCAACGACAGAGGCAAATGAACCCGAATTATTCCACATTGGTGAAAGCGGAGCTGCTGAAGCTTCTAGAAGCGGATGTCATATATCCAGTGGCAAATAGTGAATGGGTTTCACCCATCGTGGTTGTACCCAAGAAGAATGGCAAATTGCGAATATGTGTGGATTTCCGAAAGATTAATTCCAAGACAAAGAAGGATCACTTTCCTATCCCTTTCACAGACCAACTGTTGGACACAGTGGCAGGACATGAGCTTTATTCCCTTCTGGATGGATTCAGCGGATACAACCAAGTCCAAATCGCAGAAGAAGATCAGTCCAAAACAACCTTCACCACAGAATGGGGGACCTATGCTTACCGAGTGATGCCATTTGGGCTCTGCAATGCCCCTGCTACTTTCCAACGAGTCATGATGGCCGCATTTCAAAATCATCTACACAACTTCATTGAGGTATATTTGGATGACTTCTGTGTCTATAGTTTGATCCGTGAACACTGGGAACACCTGGAACAATGCTTTGACCGATGCCGGGAGTATGGGATTTCCCTCAACCCCGACAAATGCATCTTTGGGGTCTCTTCTGGAGTCCTGTTGGGCCACATTGTCTCTGCACAAGGGATATCAACAGACCCTGCAAAGATTAAAAAGATCGCAGCTCTAACCGCACCCACCAACCTCAAACAATTGAGGGGATTCCTAGGCCATGTGGGTTACTACAGAAGGTTCATAGCTCATTTCGCAACAAAGGAAACCTCCTTGCACAAGCTTCTGAGGAAAGATGCAGAGTTTACTTGGACGGAAGAATGTGACAAAGCCTTCCACACTCTGAAGCAGTGTCTGATAGAGGCACCCATTCTGCAACCTCCTGATTGGACGAAAGAGTTCCATGTACACACGGATGCATCTATTGAAGGCTTAGGTGCTGTCCTTTGCCAGAAGGGCTCCTCGAAGCTGGATCAACCGATCTATTATGCAAGCCAAAAAGTCACTGATAGGGAATGGAACTATACAGTGGCAGAGCTGGAGTGCTTGGCAATGGTGTTTGCCCTAGAGAAGTTTCGCCACTATCTCCTATCCACCCACTTTAAATTTTATGTGGATCATGAGGCCCTATCCTTTCTGATGAATAAAGCAGATGTGAAAGGACGAATGATGAGATGGCTCCTTTTATTCCAGGAGTTCTCGACTTTGAGGTAATTACTAAGCCTGGTCATTCCCATGTTCTGGCTGATCATCTGTCGCGTATCCCACAAACTGCAGATGAGGAGCAGGATGATCCAGACCTCCCTGATGCTTCCCTATTCTTGGTGGAAACTGTAACTCCCTGGTATGCAGACATTGCCAATCTGCTCGCAACCCAACAGTATCCTCCTGGCATTTCTAGTCGGGAGAGGAAGAAGCTTATGCTAGAATCAGCCCCCTACACCCTGTTAGGCGGTGCACTGTACAAGAAAGGCAAAGATGAAGTGCTCCAAAGATGTGTTGCAGGAAATGAAATTGGGATTGTTTTGAAGGCTTGCCATGACGAGCCATGTGGAGGTTACTTTGCAGGAGAAGCTACAGCCAGGAAGGCTCTGCTAGCAGGATATTGGTGGCCTACAATTCACAAAGATGTCTATGATTACTGTAAAAGATGTGATGCTTGTCAGAGAATGGGGAAACCCATGAAGACAAGTGCCATGCCATTGCAACCTATCCTTCCCTTAAAGCCATTTGAGAAGTGGGGCATTGACTTTATAGGTCCAATCGATCCTCCCACCAGAAGAAAATAGAACAGATACATCCTCGTATGTACGGATTATGTTACAAAGTGGTGTGAAGCTAAAGCCCTCAAGCGGGACGATGGTAACAGCGTGGCCCTGTTCATGTACGAGAATATCATCACCCGTTTTGGCAGTCCCTTGGAGCTGGTAAGTGTTGAGAATCAGCAATCACACTCAAACAGCCTCTTTGTATGGAGTCTCAGGGTCAAGGACATGCAGGCTAACTTATCCCATATGCACAATGGTGCCTACTGCAGTTTCCTACTTTCCTATAAAGCATTGTACTTGCTTCCTTTCTTAAAGCAATGATAGTACTCTTTTCATTTTAGTAAAGTGTCAATGTCATTGTCCACATACACAAGATTGTGTTTATGAGTCCAAGTCTCAATCTTGGAACCTAATTCACTTGTGTAACAAGCAGTGTCCATTCCATCATGAGTCTACACTTCTCCTTCCATCCTCCATAGCTTCCGGTTATGTCATGCTCTAGATCCCGCATTTCTAACATGGTATCAGAGCCCAGTTGGGCATGGCATTGCTTTTCCAGCCTCTCTTGATTCTTCTGAACCTCCATCCAGCTTAGTGTCAGTGTATGACTTCTTTTCTCAACTCTACTCTCACTGAAGCTTCCATGGCAGCCATAGCCAGCAGCACCCTGTCAGATTGAACTGCTTATATCTCACTCCACAGGTCAAATCTCTTGGAGCTTCCTTCTGGAAAAGTATTCCCCAACTCATAAAGCTTCCCTGTATCACATCAATCCAGGACATTGGACCATCTGGAGCTCAGCATTGTGAAAATCCCCAATCTCTGTTCTGTGTCTGCCATAGCCAGACAGGACCTACCTTGCTTGGAGCTTCCATAACTCTTCAACCAGGCCATTTCAGCCCACGATTTCTTCTGGAGAGTTGTTCCTCTGCTCAAGGCGCTTCATCTTGGCACAATAATCAATGACATTGATGCTCCCTGGCTCCAGCATTGCAGAAATTCGACCTCGCTGTCCAGATCTGCGCCGATTCTGTTCGCGGCACCTGCGCGCTGCATACTGACCACGATCTGCACAATCTCCATGGGGCTTTGGTAGCCCATGACATAAGCTTCCTAGATATGTAAAAAGTTTTGAAAATGATGCACTGTAGCTCCTGCAATAAGCAAAAAACCAGGCCCCTGTCTCAGAAACCCTAATTCCACCATAGCCAAAAGCTTCAAAATCTTGACATTTTTCACTGTTTCTCTCACTGAAGTTATCAACAGTGATTTTAATCACTGAGCAATACTCTCTGAAGTTCGTTAAAGTACTGTCACTTAGATATGAAGACATCAGCATCAAATCAAGAAGGGGAAGATCACTTGGAGTAAAAGACTTTTGCAGATTTGGTATTCATTGACACTCAGTTAGTGCTTTTTAGCACTTGTGTCTCTCAATCAATTCTTCTGTTGCTCAAATCTAATAAAGTCTGAAGTTGATTTGCTACTGTTCCCGTAAATCTAACATGGGCAAAGACTCGCCAAATGCTCGATTCAAAGGAGTCGGATTCCACACTTGGCAAACCCGCATCAAGCTCATCCTGATGAAGAAGGGTCTCTGGGCCATCACAAATGGCAAAGAGAAGAAACCGCGGGATGCGGACCTTGCAACTACTTGGCAAAAGAATGATGACAGAGCCCAGGCCATTATCAAATTGGAGCTAGATGACAGTTATATCCATCACGTGGATAACTGTGAGACCTCACAGGATACATGGAAAAGACTTGACACCCTGTTCGGTGCACAATCTAAATCATCAAAGTATGGTCTCCTAATTGAGTTCTTCAGGCTTGAAATGAAGTCCAGCACATCACTTGCCACACATCTTAATTACATGGAAGGACTCCTAACCCAACTTGCAGGAATCAACATTAAAATGGATGAAGATGTTTGCATCGGTGTTCTACTTAAGAGCTTGCCTCCTGAATATAATAACGTATCAACAACTTTAATCAACATGCCAAATCCTGAACTTGTTGATATCCAGGCATCACTGTTAGAAGAAGAAAAGAAGCTAAAAACTAAAGAAGAACCAAGTACCTCTAGAGATGAGCATGCATTATATGTTGGCAACAGGTACAAAGGCAAGAAAGATCAGCTCTTTTGTGACTTCTGCAAAAGGACCGGACACACCGAGAAGTTCTGCCACGCAAGAAAGAGATCCCAAAAGGCCTATCTAGTCGCAGTCAAAGAAGAAAAAGAAAATGAAGCAAAGGAAGAAGAAGATGAAGATCACCAGGATCGGAAGGACAAGACTCATCAGTCCTTGTACTCTCATAATTCTGATAGACTGTTTTAATAGCCTTGTATTTTTCCTTGCCCTAATGCTTCCTGCCATAAGCTATGTAAGCTCCTTATGTAACTTGGCATTACAGTCCCTGTACACTTTGTGAGGCCCCTGTTACAGCCTCTGGATGTCCACCATGTTTATGGTACCCACACTTAGCTTTTTCTGCGACAGCCTCTGGTGTTTTGCCATGTCTGTGGTATACCCACACTTTGCAGGTGGTTCTCATTACAGCCTCTACACACTTTGTGCCTTTCCTAGTTGTGATTGAGGAGGGGTGTTGAGAATCAGCAATCACACTCAAACAGCCTCTTTGTATGGAGTCTCAGGGTCAAGGACATGCAGGCTAACTTATCCCATATGCACAATGGTGCCTACTGCAGTTTCCTACTTTCCTATAAAGCATTGTACTTGCTTCCTTTCTTAAAGCAATGATAGTACTCTTTTCATTTTAGTAAAGTGTCAATGTCATTGTCCACATACACAAGATTGTGTTTATGAGTCCAAGTCTCAATCTTGGAACCTAATTCACTTGTGTAACAAACAGTGTCCATTCCATCATGAGTCTACACTTCTCCTTCCATCCTCCATAGCTTCCGGTTATGTCATGCTCTAGATCCCGCATTTCTAACAGTAAGTGACAGAGGCACTCATTTCCTTAATAAAGTCATGGAAGAATTGACAGAGTTGTATAAGATCCGCCATCACAAGTCCACTCCTTATTACCCTAGAGCCAACGGCCAAGTCGAAGTCACCAATCGCATCCTCTGCTCGATTCTGACAAGAACAATTGCCGCACATCGTCGTGATTGGGATGATCGACTTACAGAGGCCCTCTGGGCATATAGAACCTCCCATAAAGCAGCAACAGGACAGACACCCTTCCAGCTGGTATGTGGTACAGAAGCTGTTTTTCCTGTTGAACTGGAATTACCCTCTTTGAGAGTAGCTATCAAAGAGCATTTGGGGGACGATGATTCACTGCAACGCCGTCTCCTGCACCTGGAATGTTTGGACGAAATTCGTCGAATGGCTCTACAGTGCATGGAAGCCACGCAAGCTCGACGTAAGGCTTACCATGATAGCTTCATCAAGCACAAGGAGTTCAAAGAAGGTGATTTGGTCCTAGCCTATGATTCACGATTTGGCAAGTTTCCTAGCAAGCTCCAACAGCGGTGGATGGGCCCTTATAAGGTACTTGCCGTTAACCCTAATGGCTCTATCCAAGTGCAGACCGTTGATGCCTCTGATGATCCCTTTCTGATCAATGGATATCGTCTGAAGAAGTACTTCCCTCCTTGGGGATCTTGACAATTACGGTCACTTGATCCTTTCCCTCGTTGGCACGGCACTGTACTTCTTATGATGCTACTTCTGATAGCCGTTCTTCAGTCATTCCTGATGAAATGGACGCAACCCTCTGTCCCCTCAACTCCACCTTCCAACCTTGATCTCTTATCCTCTATTTTCCACCAGCATCAGTGGCGAGGTTGGTTCTGACAAATGGTAGTTCTACCATTCCCTTGCTCAATTCGAAAAAACGAAAAAAAAAAATACATATCGGTCATGGGAGAAAAGGACTTAGGTCCCTGTCATGCCGACCTATTCTTCGAGAAAAGGTGGAAACACCCTCGGGAATAGGGGAAAACAAGAAAAAGAAAAAGAGAGAGAAAAAAAAAACAAATCTGTTATGAGAGAAAAGGAAGCAATTCCCTGTCATAGCAGGCCTCGTTCCAAGAAAAGGTGGTAAACACTCTTGGGCGAGAAGCTGGCTGTGGAAAAGGTGGCAACACCCAGCAGTCCAGAAAGCGGATTCATTGATTGATATCCCTCGGATCCAATTCCGACGCTACCTCCCTTGGTACGCTGTGTCCTGGGTCTCTCTGCAAAGTGACTACCTGTCCTCTAGCAGACGACATGTTCCTGTCCAATACAACATTCGATTTGAGGGCTACCTCCCTAGGTATGCCTCTTCAACAAACTGACGACACGATTTTCATCGACAAATAATCGAGTGATGTGAGCTTTCATCCTAACCGGATGGGGACGTGAGTATGGGTTGCCTCTGTAACTATCAACAGAGAATGAGACAGAGGGTGGGGGGAGAGACAAGTCTTTTCCCTTCAAATCAAATGAGACGTGAGTAGTGTGAATGAAGTGTTGCACCCACGGGATGGGCCTCTCAATGCACAAAGCACAATTTGTTTATGTGCACTTCACCATAAGGCTCCCTGGCTTTCCTTCTTGCACCGTATGCCGACACAGGGCGGGATGCACCATTGCACCATCCAATGCGCACAAGGCATACAACCTTTGCACAAGTGACTGTGAGGATTACATCAATGGGTTTCAGGAAAAGGCTGCCCTTCTGTAACTATCAACAGAGCGTGAGACAGAGGGTGGGTTGAGTGTGACTGGAGTTTCTTCAATCAGTTACCGAGAGGTGAGATGGAGGGATGTTACGACACTTGGAGTCAAGTATGTTCCCGTTTCCCTATGCACCCACGGGATGGGTCTTTGCCGTCATCACAAGACACATCACCCTGTTCTGTACACTGCACTGTAAGGCTCCCTTGCCTTCCTCCTTGCACTTATGCTAGACGGGTTGGACACACTAATGCACCATCAACTGTGCACTCTGGCATACTCCTTCTGCACCATTCCCCCTTGTCGATTCCTCAACTGGGTACGCGATATGGGTTTCCATCCTTATTCCTTGAGTGATATTAGTCATGGGGCGAGTGACTGTTCTTTCATTCCAATTGAGTGACTGTGAGTTGAGTGCAATATCCCTCATCATCGATAAATTTCCTGCGATTCCTTCCATCAGCTACCTCCCTGGGTGCTGCCGCGTGGTACCTGCCCTGACGGACGTGTGCCGAGAAGATGCCTTGGTACCTCTAGAAGCCGACAACAACACTGGACGTGCAATCGACACTCAACCTTGCTTCTTGACGAAATGGGCCAAGTTTTTCTAACCCTCCCACTTTGGTTTCTTCGTGACGGTCATGTTTTAAGTGTGGGGACGTTAGTGGATGGTCTGTGGCGTGGTGCTAGGTCCCTGTTGCTCGGTTAACCCTATCCATTAAGGTCTTAAGTGTGGGGACGCGTCCCTGCGCGTCTACATTGCATATCCTCTGCATATGCCTTAACTTGCTCATGCATGTTTGCCATGCCTTGTTGTTACCCTGATGGGATCCCTTCCCACCCACCCGGTTATGTTCCACCCACCCTTGGGGCTGTTCCCTTGCAGTTTTCCTTCATTCCCTGATTTTAAGGTCCTGCTATGTGAATGCATCCTACGTTCACTGCAATCCAAATCCAACCTTATAGCCCTGTTCCTCCCTTTGAACTGACCATTTTTCCTTTTTCCCTACCCTTGTTCCGGTGCACGGTTTTTGAGTTATTCATTTTTGAAGCATTTTGCACAAATTAGACGGTTTTCCATATGAACGTGCTTTTCTTGCTTCGGAACCGTGATCTGCCATCATAGCCCTGCCATCCACTTTTCCCCTGACATTTTTCCTTTTTCCTCCGCATCATTCCGATACACGGTTTGTCCATTATTAATTTTCCGGTTTTTTACACCTTTTTCGTGCGTTTTTTTGACATTTTTCCATGTGAACCTGCCCTGTTTGCATCGGAATTCCAATTTGATTTGACAACCGTGTCCCTTGTGTCTTCCCTCGCCTTTTTCCTTTTTCCTCCACCCTCTTTTGACTTTCGGATTTTTACTTATTAATTTTTAAATAAGTTTTTGGGAGTATTTTTGGAGTTTTTCGCATGTGAACCCCTCCTACTTCCACCGGAACTGCGGTTTCACATGATAACCCTATGCCACTCCTTCCTGCGGGCATTTTTTCTTCTTACAACATGTCATTTCGGCGATCGGTTCGTCCGATATTAATTTCCGATCCCATTTTCGGGTCTGTTTTTTGGGTTTTTCCCACGTGAACGCGTCTTATCTCAGTCAGAACTTTGTTTTGATGTGATAGGATTGTCGAGCACATCTTTTTGCACAGTTTTCCTTTTTCTCACACCTCATTCCGATGCACGGATCTCCCGCTATTAATTTTTAATTGCGTTTTTTGGTTCATTTTTTGTGTTTTTTGCACGTGACCGCCCTTTATCCCTCCCAGAACCTCCGTTGCACATTTTCCCTGTCTTCCCCATGTCGTCGTTCCCACTTTTATTTTTACGCTATTTCGTTTTGACGTCCGGATTGGGAGATATTAATTTTTCTTTAATTTTACGTGTTTTCGTGCGACTCGTCCCGCGCGTGAACGCGTTTGTTTTTTATTTTACGCGTCTTAACGTGCCTCTGTTGCCTCCACGTGCCCCGTCGCGACGTTCCGGTGCCTTTTCCATCCCGTCACGGCAAATTTTTTTACCCTCGCCCCGCGCACGCGCGCGGGACAAGGGGGTACGCCCCTTGCATCGGCCCCTGCCCATTAACCCATCCCCCTACCCTTCCCCTTGGGTACCCCTCCCTATACCCTGGCCATTACCCCCTCCCCCTCCCCTTTCCCCACCGGACCTCCCCCCCTCAACCACTCTTCTCTCTCTCTCTCTTTCTTCCCTCCTTCCTGCTCCTCCCTCCCACCTTCCTTCTTCTTCCCCTCCTTCCTCCACCTCCTGCCTCTTCCCCTCCTTCCTCCATCTCCTGCCCCGTTTCCTCCCCTCCCTCCTCCTCCCCCGCCTTCTCTCCCTTCCCCCACCTCCCCTCCTTGCTCCTCCCTTCTCTCCTGCCTCCCGCCTGCGTGTCGCCTTCGTCACGCGCCGCCCGTCATCCGCCGCATCTGCCAGGGCGTTCGTCTGCACCCTGCCACCGTCACCAGGGGGGTCGCCAACACCGCCCGTCGCCTTCGTCACGCGCCGCCCATCATCCGCCGCATCTGCCAGGGCGTTCGCCTGCACCCTGCTGCCGTCGCCAGGGGGTTGCCAACACCGCCCGTCGCCTTCGTCGAGCGTCGCCCGCCGTCCGCAGCGGCCAGGGCGTTCGCCCGCCCCCTGTAGCCGTCGCCAGGGGGACGTTAGTCGCCGCCCCTCGTCAGGCCGTGGGCGCCCGCCTGCTTCCCCGTGAGCCCGCGTAGCCTCCTGCCCTGCCCGTCAGCACCTCGCTCGCCCGTCGCAGCCGCCTGCCCTGGCCGACGTCGATCGCCGCCCAGGTCGCCAGCCGAGGCCGCCGCATTCGCCGGAAGCGCCGTCGTCCGACGTCGTCGCCGCCGCTGCAGCGTCACTGCCACCCGCCGCCGCCGGACGCGCCGCCATCCTCTTCCCCCTCCTCTTCCTCCTCTTCCTCCTCCCTAACTAACCAAGGTTAGTTTCACTAACCTAACCATTGTCTGACTAACCTAACATTAGTTATCTTAATTAACATTAGTTCACACTAATTCACATTAGTTAGGTTAACTAACTTAACCTAACCCCCTAATTAACCTTAGTTAGGTTAGTTCCATTAACCATAGTTAGGTTAGTTCTAACTACCCCTAGTTAGGTTCCCCCTAACCCTAACCCTAACCCAACTTAGGTTAACTTACCCCCTTTAGGTTAGTCTCCACTAACTTGCCTTATCTAACTTCTCTAACTTCACCTAGACTAACCTAATTCCATCTGACTAACCTAACTTGACTTAGTTAGACTAACATGACTTACACAGACTAACATGACTTAACTGACTTACTTTCAACTTACTTACCAGACTAAGCTGATTTACCTGATTTAATTAATTTCTAAATTAATTTCCGCCTCATAACAATTCAAAAAAATTTCTAAAAATTCCCTTCGCTTTTTGCCAATTTTTGGAAATTTGTCCGCTGGAAATTACCACCCCCAAAAATTTCTGAAAAATAAATATTTCCCAATTTATCCCCCACATTACCAACAAATGTAGAAAATTCATTTAAAAATAGTAAAAAATTCTAAAAAATTTCTAAAAAATTATACAAACTTCCCCTCTTCCCCCCTTGACTATTTTTCATTTATTTTTCACTTTAAAATATTATCATACATGGTACCCCTATTGTTTAAAAAAAACAAAAACAAACCAACAAACCAACAAATGGAAATTAACCTTAACACTCTCTTTTTTTTTTTTCATACACTCCATTGTGGATATTTCCTCCATGGCTGCATTTTAATTTTTTCTCTTCATCCCATATTCATGTGCTATATATCTTGATTTCCTTCTTGTTCTTATTATTATTATTTAAAGAAAAAACACAAACAAACGACAAACTACACAAACAAAAAACAACAAAACACATCCACAAAACATAATAACCTCACAAACAACAACCAACCATAAATAATCACAAATTACAAAAATTAAATTAAATTTTAAAAAAAACCACCAACAAAAAAAAAAACAAACTCACCACATCCACTAAGGTGTTGTCTTTGTTGTTTCGTCAGTGGTCTTTACTTTTCCTTTACTGGATTCACTTCTTTTGGGAAACTCTTCCGTGCGCATTTCTGCATTACATACACACCCCTTCCAGGTATTTATTTTCTGTGTTTTATTTATTTTCATTTTCCCCTTAATCACAAATTAATTGTCAAAATGAACTCTTTATTCACCCACAGTTTCCACGCGCATTCGCGCGCTCAACACACACATACTTTTTAATTAAAATAAACCCACCGTTTACTTAGCACGCGCTACGTGCGCTCAAGAGGCACTTTAATTTTTATTTAAAATGAACCAGTCGTCACATGAGCACGCGCTGGCAAAAAAGCGCTCCACATCACCTTCATTTGTAATCAATGAACTTGCATTTAGAGACCCAGTCTGGGTATCGCAGTCCGGGAATCGAATTAAAGTATCGTTTTCACCTAATAATTGGTAATTAAATTTATAAGAAGGAACCGCCGTTTTCTTGCTAAGGTTTATCACTTAATAAAAATTCATCCATTTCTTAATACTTTTTTAAAATCAACCCTTCATTAAATTAATCCCCCCTCACTGCACTTAATTCCCCTTTTTTAACGAACCGTTTCGTGGGATGGTATGCACAGTCATTAGAGTTATTTTCCTGGTCCAGTCCTGGTTTATCAACGATGTCGTCTTGATATGTGTCGGATGTGGTCTTGTTTTGGTTCCACTTCTTTGTTACGGTTACGGGTACGGTATGCAGTTTTTTCTTTTCTTGCCTGATACGGGGTTCAGGGTGTTTGTCTGATGCATCGCATGAAGCTTTCGGTCGCATTTGTCTCGAGGTCATGTCGATTTTTTTCTAGACTGTGGATTGCTTGGGGTTAGTTGGTCGAGTCACGTTTTCTTGTTTGGTTGTTCTCTTATCCTTGGTTTTTTGTCTGTTGCTTTGCAGGCATTCTCCTTGATTGTCTGTGTTTGTGGTGTGTGTGTAACCATCTGAATGGCGCCTTCTCATGCTCCTCCCCCTATCCAGTACGTCCCATTAGTCAGTAGGGATTACTCTTCCCTACTTACTTTTGAGCCTCTCACGAAGGCGGGACTTGCTGCTTTTGTGGCTACTTCTTTTCCATTGCTTCCAGAGGATCCGTCGTTATATGATGAGTTTCTGGCCTCCTGCAGTAAGAAGACAGGACTAGTCCAGGGAATTTCTATGACTTTGACACCTCGAGGCTTAGGAAAGGCTCTGTCTCTTCCCTCCAAAGGTGAACCTTTTGTTACCACTCGTCAGCTTTTCTCTAATGAAGAGATTCTGAAGCTGTTGCAAAAGCAGACAAGGGAAATCCTCGATGTTAAGAAGGTGATCAACTCTTCAGGAGTTTCCTTTTCTATGATCACTGATCCCATATGGAAGACGATCTATCAGTTTCTCCAGGACAGGTTTATGCCTGCCAAAACGCCATCCCAGTACTTGTCCAAAGAGCTTTTCACAGCTTCCAGGATGGTGTTGAAAGGAGTTGCTATTGATTGGAGCACTTACCTCCTCACTAAAATGGATCAGCATTTCGTCAAAGTCACCAGGGGTAATGTTACCAATGTCACATATGGATCATATTTGTCTGCCTTCTTGACCTATTCAGGTTTACAGAAGACTGTGCCTCCACCTCCTCCATCAGATCCAGTACCTCCTCCTCCACCTTCAGATGAGTCCGAACCTATTGACATAGAGGATGATGATTCTCCGCCTCCCCTAGTCATACAGCGCAAACGCTTGAAGAGGGTAGCGGATAAAGCTCCTTCAGTACTTCCTTCAGTACCTATCCCTGCTACCTCTGGCAGTGATCTCCCTGGGTATCTCACTTGTAATAACCTATTCAGAGCACATCGCGAAGGATCATTGGAGATCCCTCCCTGAATAGTCTCGTCTCAGGAGATGCAATTCCTTTCCTCTGTAAAGATATTCAAAGTTCCATTGAATTGTCAGTGACAGCCTGTGTTCAACAGCTGTACGCGTCTTTTTATGACGAACTCATGCAGTCTAAGGACCAGTTGCATAAGGCAACATCTGAGTTAGCTTCTGCTAAGGATACCCTAGCAGATTTATTTAAGCAAATGGAACAGCAAACCCAACTGGTTGCCACCCAAAGCGATGAGATCTCTTCTTTGAAGATCCAGTTACTAGAGGCTCAATCCCAGGTTACTAGCCTTTCAGAGGAGAAGGAGAGGATGTCTAGAGAAGCACAGGAGTTCCAAGCTATCTTAGATGACAAACTTTCAACTTTACAGATTGATAATGACACAGTGGCTTCCCAAGCCTCTCAAATCAAGCAGTTGCAAGATCAACTTGCAAAGTCCCGCTCTGTTCCTCCAAGCCCTCATGTTCCATTGATTCCTTCTCTTTCACAGCAGGACTTGGATACTCTTCAGAGACAGGCTACTTTGTGCCCTCTATTCCAAGATAAAGTGGAAAGATTGCAGTCCAGAATGGACTTGTTATGGTCTACATTTGAACAGTTTCAGGAATATGTATCACTAGACCATTATTTCTTTGTCCACTACCACTTACAGAAGTTGGTCTTCTACATGAAGCTTTCCACGATGGATTTACCTATTCCAGAGGATGGCTGGAGTGGGGCTTGGTCTGCTGAGTTGTTGACAGAGGTAGTAAGAATGGTGTTTGAAGATTCTGTCACGCTAGATACCATGTTGATGTCAAACATGTATCTACGAGGAGACTTGTTAATTCCAGATGAGGTAGATATGGCATGGTATGTGGGGGATGTGGTCTTACAAGCTGTTTTGTATGTCAACCATTTGGAGTTGCGCATAGTTGACATGTTCCAGAGTTACTCCTCCAAAGTGGCTGATTGTCATGATAATTCATGGCATCCCATGATTGATTCTGTGGTCCTAAATCAAAGACAAAACACAGCTCCTACCTCTGCCCAGAGTACTAATCAACTGAGGATGGATCTCTTAGCCTATCTTTCAAAATATAATCCATTTGATGCTACCTTCTTTGATGCCTATCATCGACGATCTCTCTTAGGACCTTCTATTCCTACCCTCCTCTATTACCAACAAATGGCTCACTGATATGCTATATATCTTTCCCTTTTTCAATCTAATTCCACAACTATTTTACCCCTTCTTTTCCAACCTTTATCTTTCCCTCAAATTCCCATTTTTACATACTGTTCCTTTATTGAGGATAGGGTATTTTCCCCTTCTCCACCCTGTCCTTCTCCATCCATTAATGTACCCTCCACATTTCCTATTTATCAGTTAACACCGTTCCTTAGTGATTCTCTCCAAATTTCTACCACTCCTTCTTTAACCTTTTCTTCCTTTTATGTTTTTTCTTATCCCTCCCTTCATTCACTCTTCCTTATTCCATTACCCTCTCCTAACACTTCTATATCTCAACCACCTCAGTTGGTTAGTGACTGTGACGGGTTTGATAATCAGATTTCCAGAAGACGGGGATGGAGTTTGGATGATTGCCTTACAGGACCTCAGATTAATTGGCCAGTAATTCCAGGAGAATGGACAGCTTCCAGTCAAGCTTATCAGAACTATGTTCATTTTGCTCAGCAGTATTCACAGTCTGCAGATCCCTCAGTGAGATTAACTGCTCACTTTGCTTGGTACCTGGCGTATATGCATAGGCACTCTCATAATGATTCCAAGCCTATTCCAAAGTTGTGCATGAATGTCAATGTGAGCATTGATTCCCAACAGCTGGATATTTTGTATTTTCATGCCCTTTGTTTGCCTAGCAGATACTTGGTCCTGTTGGAAAGGATGTGCTGTCTCCAGTTTTTTCAAAATCCTCCTAAAAACTTTGTAGATGAATCCTTGTCTATGGATCGTTTCCGACAACATCAATCTTTCAAGAGGGATCATCTTCATTGATACCTTTCCAATGTATGGTGGATGCTTTTTAATGAAAATCTCTCTTTTTGGAGGAGTCATTCAGATGGTTGTGTTGTGTATTAGTGTTTGTGTTGTGAGTTCCTTTATGTCATACGAACATGGTGGTTTCCTATTGGATTTCGTGTGCGAGCTACATTTTGGAGAATTGTGGTGATGGGGTCGTGGATGGAGAGTTGAAGCTGATGCTGATGAAGAAGAAGAAAACTCTTATATCCTTTATAAATTTGTTGAGATTTTTAGTTTGATCAGAAGTGTTAATGTATAAAGGGTTTTCCTTTCTTTGTATTTTTATATCAGAAACAGGTTATAAGTTGGGGTCGTGGTGGATGGATTCTTTTTGAAGAGATATTGACGATCCAAGTTGCGCTTTTTAATGCACTTGTATTCCATTTTTCCAGGGTCGCGAGGACGCTTCCTTATTAAGTGTGGGGATATGTTGAGTGTTGAAATGACTTGTTTTTTGGCTGATTTTTGTTGTTTTTGAGAGCTGAATGGTTGATTTTATGAGATGATTGATTGGTTTGGAAGTGGTTTGAGAGTTCTTTGGATGATATTGATTGAGTTTTGGAAGATCATGATGTTTATTGGTGGTTCTGTGATGTTCTGATAGGTTCTGATTGGTTCTGTATACCTTCTGTTTTGCTCTGTTTTGGTCTGTTTTGTTCTGATTGTCTTCTGTAAGGGGGGATGGAGTATTGATTGATGAAGATTGAGATCTTGTGAAAGCTTATTGAATGGTTTATGAGAGTTTGGAATGGTTTGAGAGTATGAGTTATGTGGTTTTGATGACCTTCTGTAACCTTCTGTAGGTCTTCTGTAGAGCTTCTGTCTCTGTTCTGTACTGTAGTTGTTCTGTGACTGTTCTGTATGCTTCTGTATGTGTTCTGATGGATGAGAGTGTAGCTTGGGAAAGTTTTCTAGCCTTTGAAAGAGGTTAATACAAGTGCAAAAGAGCTGGAAGAAGTAGCTGCTGAAGACTCAAGTGAAGACTAGAGTGAAGTGACAGTAGTGAGCTATGAAAGGACACTGTAGTGGCTCTGGTGACTCTTCATATCAGACATACCTCTTGGGAGGGGTATCCACGACCTAAGAAGGATTATTGAGAGTGATTTTGAGAGATTGTAGAGAGGATATGATGTATTATTGATGGAGTGAGAGAGAGAGAGTCAGAGATAGCCAATTCTACTCAAATAGAGTGATTGTATATGAGAGATTGAGAGAGAAGACTATGAAGATATTAAAGATGAATACTATGTGATGTATTTCCATTCAAATATGGTGTATTCCTTTGCTTTCTTTGTTCTATTGATGGATTTTGTGAAGATATTGAAGAATATGGTTGATTCTATCAAATCCGTGGGAGATCTACATGATGCTGCATGAAGATTTGTTGTGCCTGGTGTTCTTTTCTTCATTGTGATCATATGAAACATGATAAACAAGCTTGTTGATGTTACAAGATAGATTTTCTTGCAAGAGAATTCCCTTTTCCTTGGTGTTCCTCTTGGGGCTCCAGCACATCTTTGGAGCCTGTGGTGGGTTTCATAGCACTATTGATGTCAGATTTTATCTTCGACTTGCAAGCTCCTGATAACTCCAAGCTACCAATGAACCATTCACCACTAGACAGTGGCGGCAATGGGACATGCTGCAATCTCTGGCTTTCTACCACATACAATGAATTATAAAAAAAGATATTTTGAGTGGCAAGTTGACTTTTAGAGGTATTATCATAGATCAAAGAACCTATCTCTTCATGCCAAACATGTATCTTGCCGCTTAAACATTCCACATTCTGCCATTCATGCAAAGTCGATGGATATAGAGCTGTCAATCAAACAAGACTGAATTAGAATACTGCAAAGACTTTTAAAAACAACTCTGATACAAAAGAATAATCAATGATAAAATTTAACAACTTACTGTTTTGTTTATAATTTGCAATGTTGTTCTCGTCGTGTACAGATATTTGTTTATGCGTATAAACATGTTGAATCAACACTTCTGTTACTGCACTTGTGCCATTAAACACTTTTCTGAACTCTAGAATTCTACCTTTCCAATGTTTGCTAGGGTTTGCAACATCCTTGCGCTTGACCTTGAAATTCCCTCGAGTACTTGGGTGCATCAAAATCCAATCCAACTTATAATACTTATCACAAATCCAATTACCGCCATTATCTTTCCTGTTGAAGACCTCCACTGCAAGTATGCTACTGATATTTTTCCTCCGTGAAGACATCTGTAAGAACCAAATACAAAAGTTACCTATCAACATGTTGCAAATGTTCTCTCCAAATGAAATTAAATTTAAATGGATCAATTTAAAAAAGAAACATTGTACCTATAATTTCTTTCACAAAGATCCCTAGATATGTTGAACAAGAAGTTGACTTATAGCAAGACCATTGTTCCTTCACTGACAGATTCCTGTAGTACAAAAGCAAAAGAAATATTGGGTCAACGCATACATATAACTTATATAGGCTTTGTCCAAATGCGTTGAAATTTAACCATGGAACAGTAGTAAAAAATGGCAATATACATGTGGCTTTCTCTGCAAAAAATCCCAAAGATGTTGTAGAAGTTGAGTTCTTAATAAATCATTGTTCTTCACCCTCGGAGATTCTTGGAGTAAAAAAACAAAGGAAATCTCAGTATGCATGTAACTTGTATACATCTTGTCTAAACGAAATAAAATTTAACAGTGGAGCAACAAAAAAACAAGACAATATACCTGTAACTTTGTTTACAGAGAAACCCTAAGATGTTGAAGAATAAGTTGAGTGTTCAAAATCCCAAAGATGTTGTAGAAGTTGAGTTCTTAATAAATCATTGTTCTTCACCCTCGGAGATTCTTGGAGTAAAAAAACAAAGGAAAGCTCAGTATGCATGTAACTTGTATACATTTTGTCTAAACGAGATAAAATTTAACAGTAGAGCAACAAAAAAATAAGACAATATACCTGTAACTTTGTTTATAGAGAAACCCTAAGATGTTGAAGAAGAAGTTGAGTGTTCAAAATATCACTATTCTTGACTGTAAGAGACTCCTAGAGCATCAAAACAAAAGAAATTACATGTCAGAGAATGCACATAACTTGCACAGGTTTTCTCTAAACGAGATAAAACTTTACCATAGAACATCTATGGAAGAGAAAAATATGCATGTAGAGTTTTGTGAAGAGAATCTTAGGGCTTTGGTAAAACAAGCTCTGCTCTCATAAAACACATGAAACTCTCTCTGTGCTTGTGCAAAGCAAATGAAATTTTACAGGGTTACAGACAGGGCAAGAAATAGTGAGGCTGTAAAATTTTGTCAGGAAAGAAGAAGCGGGGAAAGAGATATGACAAATTTGAGTTCTGCCTAAGAAAGAGGGGGAAACTGAAAAGGGGAGAAAAGAAAAGTCAAACATAAAAAATAAGAAAATGAAAATTCGAGGCACAAACTTCCAAGAAGTGACAGCTTTGTACTCCCCTTTTCCCTTATTTTATTGCTGAGGGAAGATTTGGTCCAAGATATGGCTAGAAGATTCATGTTACATGAATCTGGAATCCCAGCTCTCTCATTGGTTAGGCCTATATTTGTTTATTCACTCCTTAAGGGGCAAAAAAGAGAGTCCATATTTCTCCTAATGGAAGTTTGGGAGGTACTCACATGCAATGTTGTTGTCTCTAGAATAGAGAATTCAGAGGTGTCTTAGAGATTTATCCTTGAATAGAGGAAAATTGACCAAGAGGAAATATGATTGGCCAATGGTCTTTTGTGCAGGACACCCTGCAATCCATTGAGGTGGGTGGTTTGCAGAAAATGGAAAGACAGTAATTGCTTTGAAGAAGACATTAGATTTTTGTAACTTTGATGATAGGCAGATTGAAAAAATTTGTTTGGACCCATGCAATTCATCGAGTGTTTGGTTGAGAAGGTTCCAAATATTATGGCAATCAACACCCTCATTTACGTTGAATTTGGCCTTGTGGAGGCTCTTGGCAAGAAAATTACTAGTGAAAGATAGAATGAGATTTCTAAGTGTGGCCTCTCCGTGTGTATTCTATAGGAGAGAAGAAGAGATTATCAAACATGTAATATGGGTCTCATCATTGGATCTACAAACTATTCTCATTTCCCTTTCTTATAGATCTCATTTCCAAGGAAGGCCTCATTGTAGACTGTTACCCAACCACCTTAGCATGCCACCTCATTCTCTATGTAGGCACTAGCACTAGTGCACGATGATACCTTGGAGAATTTTATTGAGGAGACAACCATCATGTCCAAAGGGCTCTAAATGGATCATCACCAAGCAAGAGAGGCCACCCAAAGGGGTGGTGGGCCCGATATCTCTTGTTGTTGGTTACCTTTATTTGCCGTGAACCTCGCGTGGGTCACCACCAAGTGAGAGACCCCCATCCCAATAGTGAAATTCCCTCCTATTGCTTAGTGGTTATTTTTGTGTACTTATTTTTTTATCAAATTGTTAATATCAAGGTCCTTTTGGAGGGTTATGCAGTGACATAGTGATGTCGTAGGTGGTACTATATCGTGATATTAGGGCTTTTAAATATCTAAGTGGTGATTATGAGGTGATAGATGCTGTGGGTGATAATAGGTGGTGATCTTTGGGCTTTTAAAAATGTCAATGTTGATTATGGTATCTTGGGGAATTATATTGAGGAGATGACAATATATGTTGATATGGCCTACTATCGCTTGGTGGTGACCTTCGAGTGCTGTGAACCTCGCATGGGTTACCACCAAGAAAGAGAGCCCCATCACAGTGGTAGAGTTCCCTCCTATTGCTTGTTTTGGTGGTGACCCTCATGGGTGGTGAGGGTGAGAACCACAAGTCTCAAGTGTGCTATGATGTTGCGGGTGGCGATACATGGTGATTTCCAAGGTTTTAAAAATGTCAATGTTGATCATGGTATCTTAGATAATTATATTGAAGAGGTGACCATCGTGTTGATATGGCCCTTGCTTGGTGGTGACCTTCATGTATTGTGAACTCCACATGGGTCACCACCAAGCAAAAGAGCCCTATCACAATAGGGGAGTTCCCTCCTATTACTTGGTGGTGACTCTCATGGGTGCCAAGAGTAAGAACCATAAGTGTCAAGTGTGATACGATATTATGGGTGGTGATACATGGTAATCTCTGGGCTTTTAAAAGTATCAATATTAATCATAGTATATTGGGAAATTATATTGAGGAGGTGACCATCATGTTGATATGGCTTGTTATCGCTTGGTGGTGACCTTCATGTGTTGTGAATCCCGCATGGGTTACCATAAGTAAGAGAGCCCCATCACAGTAGCAAATTTCTCTTCTATAGCTTGCTGGTGATCCTCGTGGGATGGCAAGTGTGAGAACTACAATTTCCAAGTGTGATACAATGTTGTGGGTAGTGATATGTAGTGGTCTCCAAGCTTTTAAAAATGTCAATGTGCCGATTATGGTATCTTGGGAAATTATATTATAGAGGTGACCATTGTCGTGCCGTTACGTGGACACAGTGTGAAAAACTCTAGAGTGTGACTTTCTTATTGATCTAGAGAGCAAATGCCATATTATTCATTAATGTCATTGTTCGTAGTGTGGATGATTTAAAAATACTAGATTTTTGGACAAGTTTAGCCAATTTTTGATATTACCTCTTGTAAAAATCCAAAACTTGTAGACAACTTCTAGAATAAGATGACATGTAAAAGAAAGCATATAGCTATCGGCCATTTTGGGAGGATTTTACGTAAAAAGAAGGATTGGCAAAATTGCGCGACGTGCGATCGGAGTTTTTAGGTAGTGAACAGCACTCCAAACTAGGAGATGAAGGAGTGATTTGGGAGTATTTTGGCAAGTTGCGCTAGTATTTTACCTCCCTTTTGGAGCCAATGGAAGCATTAGATTGATGGTCTGAGCAGCATAGAGGAAGGTATTATTTTATGTATGTTTTTTCTACAAGAGATTTATCTTATCATAATGCAGAAATAAATTGACAGGCTTTACCTGTGTGAGTATTCTTCTACATCTTCTATTCCTTAGAACCCCTTCTCTTCCGTCTACTCCTCTTCCTGAATCTCCCTTCACCCTGATGTCTCTTACCTATGCGGTAGACTTTCAACCCCAAACACTTCGATAGTGGTGAACCCGACGTGAAAGTCGACAGCAGAGGTGTGTAAATATGGGGGATTCTGTTGGTTCAAGTGGTGGTGATGCTTTACAATAGATGATTGCTTTGTTGTAGCAACAACAACAACAACAACAATTGTTGTTACAACAATAGATGCAAACTCGACAAGAAGCAGAAAGAATTGATTCCTTAGGTGTGAATGCATTATAGGCAGTGGGACAAGAATGTAAAATATTACACGGCGCAGTGAACAGAATCTGAGAAAGAGATAGAGAGTACACAACAGATAAGAGGAGAATCAGTAAATTCTTTAACTCCAAACAACTGATACAAAGATGGCTCTATCCACCCGTGCGCTTCCACTGTGTGAAGCTTAGATGGCGATCTAGACAGAAGATAGGTGAAGAGCTTAAGGCTAGCTGGAATAACAACTCTGACTGGGTGAAAGATAAGTGTGAGATGGCTGCGAAGGGGTTTAGCTTTTATAGCCCGCGAAGGTCGTTAGGTCGGCCTGCTGACCGACCTACCATATGAGCCTCCACTAGTCGGCCAGGGAATATTCCAAGGAATATTCCCTTTACCATCGGGCCGGGGGCGCTGCCCCCGGACCCCCGCCAGGGGGGCCGCTGGCCCCCTGGGACCCCCCAGCCAGGGGCCGCTTCCACGGCCCCCGAACCCCACAATAGGGGCCCCTTTTAACTCCCTTACACCGCAACTCGATGCAATGAGCCTCGAGTTGCTACCAGCTTAACCACTCCGTCTAACCCAAAGATTAGACCCACAACAGTCACCTTTTTGCCATCCGGTCACATAGACCTCATCTGATATACAAGTCAGGACTCAACCAATGTCCGGGCTCACACTTGGCTTCTCCTCATAATGGGGGCCTTACAACTTTGAGCACCATGGATCATTGGTAGCACCTAATGAGGGTGGGGCATTGATCATATCTAACAAAGAATTGAAGCAATTTAAAGGTCAAAATGATTCGACCTTCATCCGGTTGTATAAAGAAAAGATCTTGTTTCATGGGGTACCACAATATGCATGGAGTTGGTATTTCTCCCGTTTGGCCATCCATGCATTACATGATCAGATTGATGAGTTACATAGAAAAGATGTTGATTGGGCAGCTTTTAAGAAAGCTTTGAGAGAAGACTTTTTCTTGGAAGATGCAGGATTGGTAACTAAAAAGACATTTACAGATTGGATTGAAAATCCCAATAAAGGTTGGTTGCTACAGCTTTTCTCTGTGAATTTGAAAGTTGGTATGTGTAGTTGGATGCCGATGAGCAGCAATCATTGGAGAGTCAAAAAATTGATTTGTTTCTAAAGGCTGCATATCCTGCTTTGTAGGAGAAGCTGATAGATCATTTAGAAGATGCCTCTTTTGAAACGGGGCTGAAATCAGATTGGGCTAATGTAATTGAGGTAGTGTATATGTTGGTAAAGAGAGAGCGGATGAAATTAAGATGGGGTATGGCAAAACAACCGGCTATACCTATTGGTCCGGCTCTTATGGAAATGTTGTGGATGAATTAATCAAAGGTACGCGTGATTTGAGGCTGAATTTGACATAGATCTATGCAAAGGTCGAAAAGTTGAATGTTAAGGTAGAAGAGAAAAATTGGGCAACAACCCAAAGACTGTACAAAGAAGGATACAAGAGGAGATGCATTTGGTGTGACAGTTTACAGCATGAAAAGCAAGACTGTACAATCTACTGTGAAGCAAAAGTAAAAAGGTTAGTCTTTTGGAAAGATGGAAAAATACATGCAATAGAAACTGGTCTTCCAATAGAGCCAAATTTTGGAAATGTTAGCATGGAGAAGAGGTTGGAAGATATGGCTACAAGGATAGCATTTTTTTCCATAGATGCAGCCACATATGGGTTGAGAATTGAAAGGACTAATGAAGCTCATAAAGGAGGCATGATTGAAGCAAAATCTCGTGTTTGGATGCAAGCATTAGATTGCATGGAAAAGGGAAAAACAACAAAGTCTGAATTGGTTGATGCACGTCAGAGTATATGAGGGAGAACATGATGGAGTGCACCAGTGGATTCATTTTCAGCCTATGCTTATTTGGATGAGGTTCATAATCAAGAAGCTCTTGTGGAAGAAAAGAGAAGAAGAGATGAGGACACTGCTTGTCCTTCCTCTTTAGGCCCATATAAATGCATAACACGAAGTAAAATGGAGTAGCAAAAAGAGGCTAGAAAATCCATACTTGAGCATGTTATGGAGGATGCATCTTAAGAGAAGAAATAAGAAGGGAAGAAAAGGGGCAAGCAATCCAACTATAGGTTACAATCCGATCTTGAGAGTGCCACAAACCTTAAAAAGGTCTTGCAAGATCGCATACTTGGCAGTAGAGTGAAGTTCAAACTTGGCATATCATTATTGAGCTAGATGAAAATGGGCAGCAAGGGGACGTTGAACACCAACTTGAGCACCAAAATCAACATGCTGAAAATGAATTACAACAACCTGAAATTGTATTATAGCAACTTGAACATGCAGTTCAGCAGCCAAACAATGAGGTCATTGACATTCCCTTGGATGTAGATCCACTACCTGATAACACAGATCATTGGGTAAGAAGGTCTACACATGTTAGAAGACCTATAGAAAGATTTGATTCTTCTTTGGATTGCATTTTACTCATAGATGAAGGTGAGCCCCTTACGTATAAAGAGGCCTTATCATGTTAGTTAAAGAAAAAGTGGGAGTTAGCTATGCAAGAAGAAATGAAGTCATCGTATCAGAATGATACTTGGGATTTGGTTACATTGCCTAAGGATAGAAAAGCCATTCCTAACAAATGGGTCTTTAAAATCAAATGTGTGGATGGCAAACCCAAATACAAAGCCAGACTTGTGGCTAAGGGCTATACACAAAAGGAGGGCATTGATTTTCAGGAAGTGTTTTCTCCTATTGTCAAAATGACCACTTTGCAAGTGTTATTTGCAATTGTAGCATCTATGGATCTTGAACTTGATTAGATGGATGTTAGAATTGCATTTCTGCATGGTGATCTGGAAGAAGAGCTGTACATGAAACAACCCGAAGGCTTTGCTATACATGGAAAGGAGCATTTGGTATGTAAGCTTAAGAGAAGCTTGTATGGTTTGAAACATGCTCCTAGACAATGGTATAAAAAGTTTGATGCCTTCATGCTCTCACATGGTTTTAAAAGGAGTAGTGTAGATCATTGCTTATATATTAAGAAGGCTGATGATGGAAGCCTTATGATACTTGTGCTTTATGTGGATGATATGCTTATTGCTGGTAAGCATAAAAGCCAGATTAATGCATTGAAAAGGCAGCTGAATTCAGCCTTTTCTATGAAGGATTTGGGTGCAGCTGAACATATTTTGGGCATGTGTGTCACACGAGATATAGAGCAACAACTCTTATTTCTCTCATAAGAAAAGTACATCAGCAAAGTACTTGATCATTTTTCTATGTTTGATGCTAAGTCTCTTGGTGTACCTTTTCCACCCTATCTTAAGCTTAGCAAAGCAGCTTGCCCAAAATATGACAAATTAAGATGGGGTATGTGTGTATGTTGGTAAAGAGAGAGCGGATGAAATTAAGATGGGGTATAGGCACCACACCTACCAGTGCTCAGAAGGGGACTGAAATTGCAGCCAAGGCACCTATGGCTATGGCAAAACAACCGGCTATACCTGTTGTTCTGGCTCTTACAAGTGACGTTGTAGATGAATTAATCAAAGACATGCATGATTTGAGGCTGAATTTGACATAGATCTATGCAAAGGTCAAAAATTTGGATGTTAAGGTAGAAGAGAAGGCTCGAGCAACAGCCCAAAGATCGTACAAAGAAGGATACAAGAGGAGATGCATTTGGTGTGACAGTTTATAGCATGAAAAGCGAGACTGCACAACCTACTATGAAGCAAAAGCAAAAAGGTTAGTCTTTTGGAAAGATGGAAAAATACATGCAATAGAAACTGGTCTTCCAATAGAGCCAAATTTTGGAAATGTTAGCATGGAGAAGAGGTTGGAAGATATGGCTACAAGGATAGCATTTTTTTCCATAGATGCAGCCACATATGGGTTGAGAATTGAAAGGACTAATGAAGCTCATAAAGGAGGCATGATTGAAGCAAAATCTTGTGTTTGGATGCAAGCATTAGATTGCATGGAAAAGGGAAAAACAACAAAGTCTGAATTGGTTGATGCAAGTCAGAGTATATGAGGGAGAACATGATGGAGTGCACCAGTGGATTCATTTTCAGCCTATGCTTATTTGGATGAGGTTCATAATCAAGAAGCTCTTGTGGAAGAAAAGAGAAGAAGAGATGAGGACACTGCTTGGTCCTTCCTCTTTAGGCCCATCTAAATGCATAACACGAAGTAAAATGGAGCAGCAAAAAGAGGCTAGAAAATCCATACTTGAGCATGTTATGGAGGATCCATCTTAAGAGAAGAAATAAGAAGGGAAGAAAAGGGGCAAGCAGCCCAACTATAGGCTACAATCATATCTTGAGAGTGCCTCAAACCTTAAAAAGGTATTGGAAGATCGCATACTTGGTAGTAGAGTGGATTTTAAACTTGGCAAAGTTCTTGGAATCGCCAAACATGAATTTCATGATGCAATCAGTGATATGCTAAAATGAAAAAGACAGTTTGATGGTGAAGTTTTGCAAGCATTGATGCAGGTTAACAAAGGCGTAGAGAAACAACTTTAGAGATGATATGATGTTGCATGTAATGCTGATTTGGAGCAGATTGATGTTGAAAATGGATTAAATGGGAGTGTAGATAGCAAGCTTGTGGCTAAAATTGGTCTTATGGGTAGCAGTAAGCATAGAGAGAAGGCTATATATAATGGGGATGTCCATCAACAAGCACATGAAGAAGAAGATACTCATTTTATTCCAAGCAATCATTATTCACGAACTAATTGGACTCATGCTACAATAGAGACCATTGTTAAAGTGGGAGAAACAGAGACACCTTGCATAGCCCTCTTGGATCATGGTTCTCAAGTCAATGTTATGGCACATAGTTTGTATGAGAATGGACATGGTGCATGCAGGCAACAAACAATTCATCAGGGGATCTTTATGCTATTTTTTCGAATGTACCCATGACTATTGGAGATATTAGAGATGAATATCATTTTTTTGTGCAGGATTCATGTAGTTATCCGGTGATTTTGGGGTAGTCCTATATTTTGGAATCAAGGCTGGAAATAAAAGCCTTGGATGATGGTACTTCATATGCTAGAGTTTGGAGTAAAGACAATACAAAGGTGGTACAATTTCTTGCTATTTGTGTGAATCATCCCCACAATCATGGTAAGTTGTGGGATAATCCTATCCCACCTAATGCATGAGAGTTTAAGGGTTTCTAAACAGCACTACTTTAAGTGGACACTATGGCAGTGCCTCTAGGAAGATAATTAGGCCCCCAAGAAAGGGGGAAACTGTGTTTGTGTCTGGATTGCAGGAATGGACATCATGTAGTCTTGTCAGTTTTAAGAATATTTCAGCCACATTCAGGGCTGAAAAGAAATATGTAGGATGGGCTGAAAAAGCACTAAAGACATATGGTTTGATGGCTACAAATGAAGGTATTTTAGGGCTGATTGATGCTAATATAGTGGCTGAAATTTTTGCAGCAGTTAATGCTGAAAACCTAGTAGAAAAAAGAGGTTATTTATGTTGACACTTTAGAAATGTATGAATTCATTCAAGAGTTTGCTGAGCATGAACATGAGAATATGGAAGAAGAAGAAGAGGTAGAAGATGAAGACATTGACATGGCAGAGGATACTTCTTCTGACACTGTAGATCCGTAAGACTTTGGCACATGCCAGAGTATGTGCAGGTTAGGAGGGGGTTGATGTTGTGCCACTACATGGACACAGTGTGAAAAACTCTAGAGTGCGACTTTCTTATTGATCTAGAGAGTGGATGCCATATTAGTCATTAATGTCAGTGTTCATAGTGTGGATGGTTTAAAAATACTAGATTTTTGGACAAGTTTAGCCAATTTTTGATATTACCACTTGTAAAAATCCAAAAATTGTAGACAAATTCTAGAATAAGATGACATGTAAAAGAAAGAATATAGCTTTCAGCCATTTTGGGAGGACTGGTAAAATCACACGACTTGCGATCATAGTTTTCGGTTAGTGAACAACACTTTGAATTGGGAGATGAAGAAGGAGTGATCTAGGAGTATTCTGGCTAATTGTGCTGGTATTTTACCCCCCTTTTGGAGCCAATGGAAGCATCAGATTGGTGGTCTGAGCAGCATAGAGGAAGGTGGTTGAATTTTATCTTAAAGCACTCTGCTCACCCCTTTAATTGTTTTGCAAAGGTAAAAGAAGGAGAGTGTGTGCATGTGTACTTTTGTGGAAATGTAATATTTTGTGAAAGCAGAGTTAGAGAGAGGGAGAGAGAGAGAGAGAGAGCATGAATATATGGTGAGCATGGCATAGAGAAAGGGTTAGCACAGTCTTAGTAGGTCTACCTTCCCTCGAGCTAGTGTGGAAAAAAGGATCCGAGGTATCATCATCATCATCATCCACATCAAATCATCATTCTTACTAGGAACATTTCTACAAGTCTTGGTAGAGAGCTGATCTTGCAATCTATAGCTCCCCTTTGCATTCAATCAAATCTCAAGAAGGCAAAGGTAGAGTCATTATGGATGTAGTACTTCAAAGATCCCCGCAGTGGTGGGAAATTGCAACATCAAGGTAATTTTCCTCTATATATCTAATTACAATGTATTCAAACTTTGCATATGATTAAGATGTATTCAACCTCTGCAAAACATGAAATCTTGTGAGCTCTCATAGAAACATGGCTTTTTCAACCTTTGCATCTGATTATGACGTATTTGACCTCTACAAAACATGAAATCTTGTGAGCGCTCATAGAAACATGGCTTTTTCTTTTGCCCCATTGCAATCCCAGGCCAATGCAAGGTCTCTAGATTTCAAGCACAAAGTGACAGTAAATGCCTTATGGTTGGATTGTTGGTACAATCCAACTTGGGGTTTTGAAGAGCTTAGAAAAATTGCATCAACGCTAGCACTTGAGCTGAGAAAAGTGACGCGAGAAAGGAGCTACTTTTCCAAAGGAGATTGCTCATGTTGTGGGACTTTTGAAGGCATATGCAAAGAAAAATGATCTATTCAAGGGCACAAGTCTACATGAGGACATTCGCAAATGAGGGTTTCTTGAAAGAAGCCCCTATGTTGCAAGCACTTTAATAACTATGTATGCTAAATGTAGGGCTCTTGCAAAAGCACGACAAGTGCTTGACAAAGGTACTAGTCATGATAGATTCTCTTGGACTACACTGATTTCAGGATATACACAAAATGGCCATAGTTATGAAGCTCTAAAATTCTTTGATAAGATGCATCACAAAGGCCAGTTTCATGATTTAGTCACCCTTTACACATGCATTGAAAGCATGTACTAGCGTACGAGCACTCAATAAGGGAAACATTTTTCATGATGAGATTGCTAGATTAATATTGTTGGAGAAATATATTGTACTTGGCAATGCCTTAGTGAAAATGTATGCCAAGTGTGATATTTTGGGAAAAGCACGAGTGTTGGATGAGCCTCCTATCCAAGTTGTAGTCACTTGGAATGCACTACTTTTAGGGTATGCATCGGCAAGGCAAAGAAGCAATGCAATGTTTCGATAAGATGTGACATGAGGGATACTCCCCCACCACTATAGCCACCTTTATTTGTGCCTTGGAGCACTTGACAAGGGCGAACAAATCTACCATCGGATTGTTAGACTGGTGTGGTTGGAAATGTTGTGCTTGGTAATGCTTTGGTAGCCCTAATTCTCTCTTTCCACAATAAATCACCCACTCTCCCTCCCTCTCTCTCTAAAGTTATTAAATGGAGATAAATAATAATTTACTCTCCCTCCCTCTCTCGCTAAAGTTATTAAATGGAGATAAATAATAATTTACTCTCCCTCTTTACCTCCCATTAGGAGAAATATGGACTCTCTTTTTTGCCCCTTAAGGGGTTTCTCTCACCTCTCTCTCTCTAAAAAGAGATTCCAAAATAATATTATAAAAAGAGATCTTCTACAATCAAGCAAATCTCGTTTTTGTGTTTTCAATAGATTTCACCTATTATTTTATTCCCAAACTGCAGGATAAGGTCACTTTTTCTCAAAATCCTCATAACTAAAAAAATACAATTCTATTTTTTCTAAAAACGCAGCCAATCATTCTTTAATGCCCTCATGACTCTTTAATGCCCTCTTTAGTGCCCTCATTACTTTTCAATCATTCTCATTCTCGCTTCTTAAAAGGGCGGAAGTTAAAAAACGATATAAAATGACATACACATCATATTTTAAGATTATTTTTTACCCAGAGACACCTTTTTGACTCGAGAGTTTCCTTGTAAAATTTCATCTTTTTTGGACAAGTATATACCTGTCAATGACTTGGAGAAGGAGAATCGAAACATAGAGAGGAAGCTCACAAAAACTTTGGAGATTGGGCCCACTTTAAAAACCAAAGAGGCACGTCGGCGCATCCGATCCGTTAAACCAATTGGCCAATTAGCCAAAGGAAGTGGACAATATCATAGACGGATATATGCTCAATCTACTACAATGAGAAATATGTTTCCTCATGCAGAGAATGATACTATTGCCAAAGTCCTTAGCAAGAATATGGTCAAAAATGCATTGGAAAATCGTAAATTCAGGGACATTGTGGATGGTGTTGCTAGTGAACGTCTTAGGGATGTGAGCAACTTGTTTACTGCTACAGATGCTCAGGGATTATGTGACAAGGTGGGAATGAGTTCTGAGTCATATAGTATGCTCTATCAACAATTGGATACAGGTTTTAAGCAAGTCTTCAATACTAAGCGAGTAATGCCTCTGCCAAAACCATTTCACGTGAAGAAGGCTCGAAAACAACTAAATGAGAAAGTTTTAGAACTAATTGGTGAGCCTACGCATCTGGAACACACACACATATTGAAGTATGGTTCCAAATAAGTTGCCTTTGTATTGAATGCATCCAACAACTTTGTATTGGATATATGTAGGGTTCAGATTGCTATGGTCAAGTTTTACAATATGTCTATGGAAGAATGTAGAGGCAAGCTTAAGTTTGTCCTCAAACTTGATGAGAGTGAGATTATCAAGGGGCAAAAACTTGAGCGTGTGAGTATAACACTTATGAATCGAGCATTGGATCCCAACATCGATGAAAAACATCCTTTATACTTCAGTGTACAATCGGAGAATGAAATATGGTGGCTTGCAGCATTTGAAGTACCAAAGGAGGACCATGAAGTACTTAAAGTTTTTTTTAACCTCACTAATATACCCAGTGTTATTCAACAGCAAAATAATGGAGCAGTTTTACACGTTGAGGGGTTTGGGGACTATCAAGTTGAATGGCATCTTGCAGGTGATTTAAAAACATTGAAGTATATGTTTGGTTTATCAAATGCAGCAAATGCAAAATTTCCGTGCATATACTGCATGAAAACTAGGAAGAAAGGGAAAGATGGAAAGAAAGAATGGCTTGCCAAGGCAGGACAACAGGGTGCTCCGACACGTGATCAGAAAGTCATGAGAAATGGAATGCTAATTCCAGTGGATCCAAACTGGCGCCCTATTTTGGAAATACCACTAACAAGGGTTCACTTTTGCACATTGCATTGTTTGGTTAGAATAATTGAGAAGCTAGTATATGAATATATATGCTTTGCATACAAGATGCAGCCTGTGTCAGAATCTGATGCTACATGCAAGAAGGTAGAACAAGTCCTCTCTGAAGTTGGATTGCACGGAGGCCAAGTAGAAATAAAAAAGGACGAGAAAAAATCGGGGAAGAGTGGAAATGTTCCTTGTAAACTATGCTTTGGCGGACCCAAGGCTAGGAAGTTTTTATCTCCACCTGAAGATGAGGAAGGCAATATACTAGTAAAACAACCAGAGAAGTACGAAGCATTGAAAAAGTTGCACCTTGCTGTTTCAGATTGGAGCAATGGGGGACGAACGAGGATTGCGAAGGCAGAAGTGTGGATACACCTAGATAGATTAGCAGCTCTCTTATAGAAGTTGGGGTTTATGGATGGTGCAATTATTCCAATGGTGGTATAGGAGACTAGAGATACGATACGAGGAAAAAGAAAATAAGTCCAAAACATCTCAAGCAGAATCTATAAGTAGGGCAATATATGAAGTGAGAAAAGCAAGATATGAAAACAGCACAGCTAGACAACGGCACGCAGAATGGTTGGCAACCCAAGAGAGAGATGGCAAAAAATGGAGACCTAGATAAAGATAATAATTTTGATGCATTTAGAGTCCACAAGAGAGCACAAGTCCCAAGGATATGACACATCAATACTCATATCTCTAACATGAGATGTGTTATAAATTTTCTTTAAAATTTCAAAGGTTTGTCACTATATTTTTCAAAGTCGATTTTGAACTTTGTTTTTTAATTATGAAAAGTCGATTTTGAAATCCTAAGACAAAGATATGAAAATTCTAAACATTGGAACATTCATTGGCCTAGAGAGAGAGGGGGGGGCATGAGGGGGGTGTCAGGAGATAGAGAGAGGTAGGGATGGGGTGGAGAAATGAAATGAAATGATAAATTTAAAATTCATTTACACCACAGTAATTTGAAAGTTTCGTATTTAAGTCGTCTCTCCTTTCATTTTTTCCCATTGCTCTCCACTCTACCCTCCGCCTTTCTATCCTTCATCATCACAGCCATGGCACGTTCCAAGCTTCCTATCAAAAAGGCGCCTGCGAGAGCAAGAGCTCAACACTCTTCCGAATCTAGTGAGCGTACTGTGAGTGACAAAGATCCCCTGGTGACCGATAACGGTGGCCCTACTGCAGCCAATAATGGTGGCGCTACTGTGGCCAACAATGGTGGCCCTAGTATGGTCGATAATGATGGTTCGCCATTGTCCAGAAATGGTGGTCCACATGCTCCAGCTGCTCCACCTCCCACTACTGCTCCAGCTCGTAATACACGCCCTCCAACACATAAAAAGCGAAGATGGAGACCAGGCACAGCTGCGCTACGCGAGATAAGGAAATTCCAGAAGAGTGCCGACTTGATTATTCCTAAGGCACCATTCTCCAGGTTGGTGCGAGAAATACTGCAAGATCTACAGTCAGGGCATCATCACAAGTTCTTTTCGAGGAACCAGGCAAGGAATGTGGGGCGATGGTCAAGCCAAGCCTTGCTTGCTCTCCAAGAAGCAGTTGAAAGCTACTTGATTGATCTAATGAGTGATGGTCAACTTTTAGCCATTCATGCCGACGTATCACTATTAAGCCCATAGATCTGGTTCTTGTTCGCAGGATCCGCAATAACAAGGATGCATTTAATCTTAATGTCAACAATATGCTTTGAGAAGCTACCTTGTAATTGCATCTATGTTTTTAGCTCAGGTTTGGTTGTAGATTGTAAGGAGCTTAGTTTTGGGTTATCTTTCCAGTAGACCTTCAAGTATTTGATAGTAGTGGCCTGCAAAATGGAGCTAAATTTTCCCTAGCTCTAGTTGTACTTGGTGCAATGCACTATCTACCGTGTATTTCATAGTTTCGCAATGCTAAATCCAATATGTGATATTCTATTTTGACCATGTTTCGCATTGTGTGAATTTTCAAGTTTCCAATTTTGTAAGTAGTTTTGTTGAGGATAAATTCAATGTGCAACCACGTACACGTCGGTGATCAGTTGTACATGGGCCGATGCACTATATCCTTACTATATTTAGTGGTTTGGCAACAATATATCCGATATGCGATATTCCATTTTACCCATGATTTATTTTTTGTCAATTTTTAAGTTTCCAATGTTTCGCATTGCGAGGTTGACAATACATTTAATCTGCAGTTGCGCACACTCATTATCAATACATTTAATCTACAGTTGCGAGGTTGACAATACATTATCAGTGCAGTATAATGCAGTTAACGCATTTTCAAAAAAAGATTGAACCGTCAAATTTATAAATCGGAATCTGGTGAAACTTCACCCTCATGCTGGGCATTAGAAAAACTCATTTATATTAAAAATTTGGCCCCATTAGAAGCCTCTGGGTCACCTGTCCGGAGGCTCGCATCTCAGCCCTGAATCTGGGGATTCAGGGCCCCAGACGCGAGCCTCCGGACAGGTGATCCATAGGCTTCTATTGGGGCCAAAAAAAATTTAGGTGGTTGATGTGTCCTTGAGGAGCCTACAGGTAAAATTTCACGTGAATCGGAGCACTGGTGATATTTTTCCTAAGCGTGGATTCATTAATTGAAATTTTAGGGTTTTTGAAAAGTTTGGCTATAAGTTTAAAGTTTCACCTCATTTTACACATTTCACTTTTGAGTTCTGAGTTCTCTCTCCTAGAAGACATGGTATGCACCAAGCAAGCGGCCCGGAGATACCCCCCTGGAAATTCCATACAGCAGCCACGTCCTCAAGCTCCACCACCACCACCACGACGCCAGCATCGCAAGCGTCGATGGAAGCCAGGCACAGTGGCTCTTCGCAAGATCCGCCACTACCAGAAGACCACTCACCTCCTGATACCGAAGGCTCCATTCCAGAAGTTGGTGCGGGAGATCATGGAGGGCATACTGATCAGGAACAACAGGAACTAGTTTCCAGATACATCACGCGCGAAACAACCGGATCGCTCGAATGTCCAGGCCCTCATCACACTACAAGAAGCTGCTGAAGCCTACCTCATCAACTTATTTGGAGACTCGGTCTATGCAGCGGTGCATGCAAGGAGGGTCACTGTCACCGACAAGGATCTGCGGATAGTCAGGTTCTTTTGGCGATGGAAAGATAGTCCTCGCGGAGGTCAGCAAGGATAGAGGTGTACAACTTAAAAGCACATGGAATGTAGCTTTTGAAGACATTTTGTAAAGCCTTGGTTGTAATGGACCCCATGTAAAATTTTTATTAATACAAATACAAAGTTTTTGGCGCGTCTTATTTTTGTTTAGTCGCTTGATATTTATTTTATTTACGTCGTTGAGTTATTGTTACATGCGTTCGAACAAATACATGTTGCGTACGAATTTGATAAAGCACTGTGTATTAAATTTAGGGTACGAATCGTGTTACGTATAAATTCGACAAATAAACGTAACATTCAAGTTAAAAAAAACAGTAAATGACACGTATCACAAACTACATTGCACGGGAATCCAACAAACATCAGTTTTCATTACTTGAAGAGAATATTACAAAGTGTAGTACATCAGTGATGCGATATCAGTAGGCAATAAGTACATCTATTCTCTCCTAGGCTTCTTGGAGCTAGGCTCCCCATGGTCAGAGCTATTCTTGATCATAGGCAACAATACATTTTGCCCCAATAGTTCCTGTCTAATGACAGTGGGGTCTTCAACACCGGCAACCATGCCACGGGCCACCATGTAGAAAAGTGGGCCAGACCTAGTACTCGTGAATAAGTAGAGAAGCTTCGAACGTCGAAGCAACACTACTTTCTCCAGGCTGGAGTTGGTCGGGATGGTCTTGAAGGGCCCAGCCTTTGTTAGTGCCCTCAACTTCAAGAAGTTCTCGGCAAAAGCAGGGGAGCATGTCTTATGAAATACAATAATGTCGTTGACAAGCTGCCCAACGTGCTCCTTCAATGCCGAGTCTTGCACCCTTCCTTGGCTACTAGATCAGCCACCCTGCCTAGATGAAAACTCATCTATATAGACAATCTCCTGCAACACACAAGTTCAGTATCGGACTCACTATGCACGGAGTGTGCTGAAGATATATAAATCATATTCATATGAAACCGAGAACATTACCTTCTCTGCATCATCTATCTGCCACTGTAATGGAGCATCCAGGTCTGCTCCTACCACTGGGCTGCCCTCGTCTCTCTCCTGGGTAGGCACTTCATAGTCGGGTCGAGGACCAAAAAGGCTTTCCTGCAACCGCTCGAACTCCTCATCAGAGATTTGATACTGTGGCGCCGCATCCTCAATCTGCTCCTGGATGCTCACAATGGCAGAGATGTCATCGATGCTCGTGCCATCATAACGAGCCACCTCATCAACATGTGGTGGGGCATCCTGTAAATCAAAATCTATGAAATCACTAGGTGCATCACGCACCATGATACAGTATAGTTCTTCTTCCCTAAGCTCCAACAACTCTAGCACATCCTGCATGAGTAGATATTCCACCCCCTCGATGGTGATAGCATGGAGAGAAGAGAGGGGTGGCTCTTCGCTCGTGGGCATCTCATCAGGGCAGGGAGGTGGGTGCACAATGGCCAAGCTCTATGCTGCCTCAACACTCAGATCGAGAGTGATCTCCTCAGGCTCCCTCTCAAAGTACTCTAATAGTGGCCGAGAGGGTGCGTCGATGTCCTCGTCACTGTCCTCTTGCACCTCAATGCACATAACATATATGGCAAAGGCGGCATCCCTCTCAATGAGATCCATCGTGACATGGTCTTGTGACGAGGTGGGCACTGCTCTAGCGTGGAGATGTTGCCCCACATGCACCGGGGCTCGACTTATCACCTTTGCATGGCTGGATCCGGCACACAAACTATACAAAAAATCCATGGGAACCCACCTGAGAGTGGAGTCGGGAATAGAGCAAGTGAGAGGGTTCACTGCATCACAAAACGATGCTAGTATACTAGAGTCAGGGTCTACAGTGGAAAGCGAGCTCTCTACACTCAAGGTCACGCAAAACCTAGGGTATATCTGGTCCCCTATGTGCGTGTAGCATGTGGAAGTGATCCATGCGGCGAAGGCGGGAGTGGTAGCCATGGCACACAAAGAGAGAAGGAATGAGAGCACAAGTGTAGGGAAGTGGAGAATGAAAGTGAAAATGAGTTTGGAGTTATAGCTTTTATGTGTCTAGGGTTTTAAATAAAGGTTCTTTATAAAGTTATTAACTCTAAAGTTTCAAATTAAAACTCTTACCTTAGTTTCTTTATTTCAGTACTTTAAAGTCACTGTTAAAATTACTCATACAGACAAACGCTTCGTTCTACATTATTATATCCTCGAATATGTTTGGGTCGCTGAGTATATTCAAGTTTAACGAGAGAAAATATATAATTTTTTAAAGAAAATAAATCTAAAAGGCCTTGAAATTCCCTTTGGATCCAATTTAATATTAAAATGTAAGAAACGAGCAGCACAGATGCGCTACAATATATCATTGTGCAAAGACAATATTCTCTAGATTATAGACCTCTAACCTGCAATTTAATTATGATTTTTAACTGCACGATTGAGTAATTACAGTATGTATTATCGCACGCTTGGATCACAGTAAACTAAAATTTAAAGTACTCAGAAGTTCAAAAAAGGTATGTATTCGCTCTTTATAAAGTTTTTTTACAAGGATTCCACTATCTCAAGGATATGTGGAGAAGCACATTGTTTACATGTCATGGATTGCTCACTACTAGTCTTGACTTTTCTATTATCTAACTTGAAATAGAAGTTGTAGAGGGGCTCACTGGACATTAATTGGATTTCTTGTCTCAGAAGATAAATGGGCCAATGACTCTCTGCACTGACTACGAAAGGATTGTGACCACTCCACAAGATTACCACATCTACGAGCGCTGTATGTGTGTCATCTCGGATATCTTGATCCAAGCTGATCCACTCCCCTCGCAAAAGTCGCCATCTTCTATATCGAAAGCGAACGCACAGAGTTTGTCTAGCAATGAAATACCTGTAATAAAAACAAAAATAATGGTAAGTGATCAATGCAACTAACATAACAATTCATCTAAGCGAGACCTATGTCAATTAAATCAAGGTATGCAAAGTAGTAAAAAAGTTTTACCTGAATGTAATATCAGATTGGTTGACCCTGCACTCGATCGTCTCATCAAAATGTGTTCTTTTGACTTCCCAAGACTCACCCAATAGCTGACTCATCCATTCCTCGGATGGACACTTGCATTGATAAGTAATCTTTGTTTTCTTCAAAACATCACATGAACCAAACAAATGTGCAAACAATGAGAATGGAATAAACCAACTAAGATGCACATCTTTGGAGCCTGTGGTGGGTTTCATAGCACTATTGATGTCAGATTTTATCTTCGACTTGCAAGCTCCTGACAACTCCAAGCTACCAATGAACCATTCACCACTAGACAGTGGCAGCAATGGGACATGCTGCAATCTCTGGCTTTCTACCACATACAATGAATTATAAGAAAAGATATTTTAAGTGGCAAGTTGACTTTTAGAGGTATTATCATAGATCAAAGAACCTATCTCCTCATGCCAAACATGTATCTTGCCGCTTAAACATTCCACATTCTACCATTCATGCAAAGTTGATGGATATAGAGCTGTCAATCAAACAAGACTGAATCAGAATACTGCAAAGACTTTTAAAAACAACTCTGATACAAAAGAATAATCAATGATAAAATTTAACAACTTACTGTTTTGTTTATAATTTGCAATGTTATTCTTGTCGTGTACAAATATTTGTTTATGCGTATAAACATGTTGAATCAACACTTCTGTTACTGCACTTGTGCCATTAAACACTTTTCTGAACTCTAGAATTCTACCTTTCCAATGTTTGCTAGGGTTTGCAACATCCTTGCGCTTGACCTTGAAATTCCCTCGAGTACTTGGGTGCATCAAAATCCAATCCAACTTATAATACTTATCACAAATCCAATTACCGCCATTATCTTTCATGTTGAAGACCTCCACTGCAAGTATGCTACTGATATTTTTCCTCCATGAAGACATCTGTAACAGCCAAATACAAAAGTTACCTATCAACATGTGTATAATTTGCAAATGTTCTCTCCAAATGAAATTAAATTTAAATGGATCAATTTAAAAAAGAAACATTGTACCTGTAATTTCTTTCACAAAGATCCCTAGATATGTTGAACAAGAAGTTGACGTATAGCAAGACCATTGTTCCTTCACTGACAGATTCCTGTAGTACAAAAACAAAAGAAATATTGGGTCAACGCATACATATAACTTATATAGGCTTTGTCCAAATGCGTTGAAATTTAACCATGGAACAGTAGTAAAAAATGGCAATATACCTGTGGCTTTCTCTGCAAAAAATCCCAAAGTTGTTGTAGAAGTTGAGTTCTTAATAAATCATTGTTCTTCACCCTCGGAGATTCTTGGAGTAAAAAAACAAAGGAAAGCTCAGTATGCATGTAACTTGTATACATTTTGTCTAAACAATATAAAATTTAATAGTGGAGCAACAAAAAAACAAGACAATATACCTGTAACTTTGTTTACAGAGAAACCCTAAGATGTTGAAGAAGAAGTTGAGTGTTCAAAATATCACTATTCTTGACTGTAAGAGACTCCTAGAGCATCAAAACAAAAGAAATTACATGTCAGAGAATGCACATAACTTGCACAGGTTTTCTCCAAACGAGATAAAACTTTACCATAGAACATCTATGGAAGAGAAAAATATACCTGTAGAGTTTTGTGAAGAGAATCTTAGGGCTTTGGTAAAACAAGCTCTGCTCTCATAAAACACATGAAACTCTCTTTGTACTTGTGCAAAGCAAATGAAATTTTACAGGGTTACAGACAGGGCAAGAAACAGTGAGGCTGTAAAATTTCGTCAGGAAAGAAGAAGCGGGGAAAGAGATATGACAAATTTGAGTTCCGCCTAAGAAAGAGGGGGAAACTGAAAAGGGGAGAAAAGAAAAGTCAAACATAAAAAATAAGAAAATGAAAATTCGAGGCACAAACTTCCAAGAAGTGACAGCTTTGTACTCCCCTTTTCCCTTATTTTATTGCTGAGGGAAGATTTGGTCCAAGATATGGCTAGAAGATTCATGTTACATGAATCTGGAATCCCAGCTCTCTCATTGGTTAGGCCTATATTTGTTTATTCACTCCTTAAGGGGCAAAAAAGAGAGTCCATATTTCTCCTAATGCCCACGTGTGCTCTGTCTGTCTCTCTCTCTCTCCCCTCCCCCCTCCCCTCTCCTCCATTGCATGCCCGTTCTCTAGTAGCAGTAGTTCATTACGCCGATGGCATGGTAGTAGTACTTCGTTGTGCTAATGGCATGGCAGCAATAGTTTGCGCTGATGGCATAGTAGCACCAGTTTGTTGTAATAATGGCATGGCAGCAGCAGTTCATTGTGTTAATGGCACGAGGGTTGTAGGGTTGTGGATTGGCTCTCCAACATCGATTTGTAGTAGGTGCTGTTGGTGCTTGTGAATCCTTGGTTCTGGGACCCATCAAGTTGGTGGTGCGCAGATTGGACGTTGTATGCTTGTCTAGTGAATGCCGGAAGGTCCCCAAGAACAATGAACTCTACTTTTTGCACAAGTTACAAGGTAAAAAGCATGAACGACAAGACCAAGAGACCAATTGGGTGCAATCTCCCCCCACGCCTTGTGTGAGTGCTTCACAAAGCATGTATTTTATGTATATTTCCATCTTCATGCTCAATAATGGCCCAATTTACAAAAATATATCAAGCTTTTAGCTTTTGAGTTTGCTTTTACAAAAATAGGAATAAAGCTAATGGACAGTGCCTAAAGAGTCTGGCACGCCCAATACAATGTCCAAATAGAAATAACATAACCGTGCGCATGGGCGCATACAAAATAATAATAAATAATCGATGCCTCAATAGACATGACAAAATATAAGCGTGGCACCTATCAAAATATAATCCATAGATCGAATACTCGCTATCCTTCAATGCTTTCCTCCGCCACTGCTGCTATCTCTACACATCAACTGAAGCATTCACAATCGTTAGTAAAATAATACAATTAAACCGACAAAAGTGAATACCTAGCAGTCTTCAGCTACATAAATAAATCAACTGGTTAGAAATAAATCCCAACCTTAATTTATTACGAGTGCGCACTCTAAACTCATAAACTTTTATTAATTTAATATGCATTTTGCGGAATCACCCGCTATGGAATCACCCATGTACACACTAAATTAATGAAACGCCCGAAAAGGACAGGCGTCCCCATCAACTACTCGCACAAAGAATCCACTTTGTGTATGAGCCCCGGTCATCAAAGTTTACAGAATCCACCGTAAAACCTCACGGAATCCACCGTGGCATGGAATCCACCGTGAAATATGCCTCCTGGCATCATACCCCCGGGTGGGATAGCAATTGACCTCAATTGCTATTAGCTCAATGTGGAGCTAACAGAGTGGGGAAAGCATTTAAGTCTCTAGCGTGCATCCATTGTGCTTCCTCTACAGGATGGTTCTTAATTTTAACTAGATATCTAGAATACCTTCGGCCAGTTCTAGTGGTCATAAAGTTAGTGTCTATGATAGCTTCGGGTTCAAGTATTTCAGTCTCTTCCTCTAATAAAGGTGGGTTTTCATAAACAGGGTGTACAGGTAATTGGCCTCTAAATGGTCTCAATAAACTAATGTGAAATGTATTGTGAATTTTCCAGTGAGGTGGTAATTCTAACTTGAATGCATTATCATTAATTTTATGAATGATCCTAAATGGTCCATAGAATCTAGGGACTAATTTAACAACTGGATGTCTATCTACACTTTGTAGTCTACGTTTTTCTATTCTCAGCCAAACATAATCATCAACTTTGAAATTCATTGCTTGTCTTTTCTTGTTGGCTTGTTTGGTATATGATTGCTGGGCTTTAGCAATCATATCTTTAACCTCATCAAAAATATTGTTATGCATATTAGCAATATCATCAGCACTTTGAATTCTATTAGACAAAGATGCAACAGGTGTAGATAATCTATATCCATAAATCACTTCAAACGGTGCTTTCTTTGTAGATGTGTGTGGTGTATTGTTATATGCAAACTGTAATAAATGCAAATGTGTGTCCCATGTCTGTGGTTTAGAAATAGTATATGCACGTAAAAGATCTAGAATTGTGCTGTTAGTGGCTTCTGTTTGTCCATTAGTCTCTGGATGAAATGCAGATGAGAAATCAATCTTTGTGCCTAGATTAGCAAATAGAGTAATCCAAAAATTGTTACAAAATCTAGAATCATGATCTGAAATAATAACTTTTGGCAATTCATGGTTAGTAAAAACAGTTTTCAAAAATAATTGTGATGCTTGTGATGCTGTTAAAGTTTTCTTACATGGAATGAAATATGCTTGTTTACTAAATCTATCTACAACTGTCCAAATCATATCATGGTTAGATTTAGTATTAGGTAAACCAGTAATGAAATCCATAGAAATTTGTTCCCAAGGTTTAGATGGAATAGACAAAGGCATAAGTAATCCATACTGTTTACCATGATGTCTCTTAACTCATTGACAAATCAAACATTCAGAAACAAAGTTAGATACATCAGCATCCATATGCGGCCAATAAAAATCTTCAGTTAATGTACGTAAGGTAGATATGATACCTCTATGACCTTGATATGGGGGACAATGAATTTCATTCAAAACAAAAGACCGGAATGGAATTGTAACACACAATCTCTTTTCATAAAACATAAATCCATCATTATATGACAATGAATCAATAGGAATGAAGTTATTTTGAACTAATTTATTCCAATCAGCATGAAAAGTAATATCCTGATGATATGTATCTTTCATAGCAATCAAAGAATCAAAAGATATGACAGAAATATTATGAATGGCAGGTCTTCTACTCAATGCATCAGCCACTACATTTTCTTTTCCAGGTTGGTATTGAATGATAGGATGAAAACTTTGAATAAAGGAGGCCCATTTGATATGTCAGTCAGAGATTTGGGGTTGGCTAAGTAAATGCCTAATACTTTGCTGATCGGTCTTAATCATAAATTCTGAACCCATTAAGTAGTGTTTCCACTGTCTTAATGCTTGTACAACTACTAATAGTTCTTTTTTATATGTGGAATATTTCAGCTCAAAAGGTTTCAGGTTACAACTAGAATAGGCTATAGGATGATTGTCTTGCATAAGTACAGATCCTATTCCTGATCCACTAGCATCGGTCACTACTAGAAAGAATGGTCTATTAAAGTCAGGCAACTATAGAACAGGGGCATGGGTTAATGCATGTTTCAGTAAGTCAAAGGATTTCTGTTGATTTTCGGTCCATTGATAAACAATTCCTTTCTTCAGAAGTTTGGTTAATGGTAAAGCAAGTAATGAAAAATTACGTACAAACTTCCTATAGAAACTAGCAAGACCAAGGAATGAGCATAACTCATGCACATTTTTAGGTACAGGCCAATTCAATATTGCATCAATTTTCTTAGGATCAACTTTAATTCCATCAGATGATACAATATGACCTAAATACTCAATTTTTGTTTTAAAGAATTCACTCTTTTCAGGATTTGCATACAGTTGATTTTCTTTCAATAACTGAAAAACCAATGAAAAATGCTCATAATGTTCTTTCTTATTTTGACTAAACACCAAAATATCATCAAAGAAAACAATTACACAATACTGATATTTCAAAAAGATACGGTTCATCATTCTACTAAAGATAGCAGGTGCATTAGTCAATCCAAATGGCATGACTAAAAATTCGTAATGACCAAACTGTGTTCTAAATGCAGTCTTGAATATGTCAGACTTATCTAGTCTCACCTGATGATAACCAGACTTAAGGTCAATTTTACTAAATATTGTAGAGCCTTGCAGTTTGTCCATAAGGTCATCTACTCTAGGAATGGGATACATATTCTTTACAGTGATCTTATTTAAAGCTCGATAGTCAATGCACATACGATAAGTATTATTCTTTTTCTTGACTAACAGAACAGGTGCACCGAATGGAGAACTGCTAGGTCTAATCAATCCTCTATTTAGTAATTCTTCAACTTGACTCTGGATTTCTTTTTGCTCTATCTGGTTGTGCCTATATGGTGCTTTGCAAGGTGGTTGTGTGCCAGGGATCAAATCTATCTTATAGTCTTCTGGACGTGAAGGAGGTAAACCAGGTGGTAGGTCTTCTGCAAAACAGTCCTTAAAATATGCAAGAAATTCTTTATGCTTAGGATGCATATGATTTTCCTTTACTTGCAATTCATTCACCCAAATGAGATAAGATTTACTACTCTTGCGTAATGCATGTTTAGCTTGAGTATGCGAAAGCAGTGGAAAGACATTAGATGCATGCATACCATATAATATAATAGATTTTCCTTGAAAATTAATATTCATTGTGTGTGTGGAATAATCTATATCTGGATTATGCTGGTGACGCCAAGGCATACCTAAAATAATGTCACTCGACTGTAATGGAACAACTAGAAAATTTCTTCTTTCAGTGTATTGACCAATTTGAATCTCTAAGTCTTGCACTTCCTGTGTACCATTATACCTAGTGCCTAAAAATGCAGCTTTTATGCGATAATGTGTAGGTACAGTCTGTAATTTCAATTCTTTTACTAATTTTGCTGAAATAAAATCATGAGTACTACCATCATCATGCAAAATAGTCTTTTCCTTTCCATGCACCAAACATTTCATAGTCAATAAAGAATGTGGAGTAGGCATACCTGGTAAAGTATCGGAAGTAGTAGTAGTGTCGTCCTCATCTTCAGTGAAATCAGGCATATCTTCATGTTCGTCTTCATCCATGGCTCCAAGGTAGTTTATATGAGCTGGTGGCTTCTTTGAATGACAATTTGCTGCTAGATGTCCAGGTTGGTGACATTTATAGCATACTATTGGCTTGGCTTTGGTTTCATTATTTGCAATGGCGGGAAGTCTAGGTACATTAGGATTTGGCTGTGGAATAGACTTAGGGTTTTGATTGACATTGGATGGTAATGCAGGTGGTTTTGCCCAATTTTTGTGGAAAGATGATGAAGAGAAACGACTTGGATCAAATCTTCTAAAATTGGAATTGAATTGTTTAGATCCATAATTACCATTGGCTTGGAATTGTTGTGGTCGTCTGTCTCTACCTCGTAGCTTATCTTCAGTGTTGTGAGCTAGTGAAATGGCGTCTTCAAGAGTAGCAGGCTTGAACATGTTAACTTCAGCGTAGTAATGCCCAAGGAGTCCAGACATATACTTCCGCTTGTGTGTTGCCTCTGGTACGTCTTCAAGCATGCGTAGCTGGAGGAGTGCATTCCAAAAACGCTCTGTATACTGAGGTATAGGCTCACGATCTCGTTGCTGGAGAAGATCCCATTGCTTGATAGCTTTCTCATGAAATTGCGGTGGAAGGAAATTCTGCATGAACTTCTTCTTGAAATCTTCCCAAGTAGCAGGACAATCTATGCTCTTGCGTACTACAGTCCACCAAAGTGATGCTCTGTCTACCAAATGATTAGTAACACACTTGATTTTATCTTTTTCTGCATAGGTTTCCTTATGGAAATAGTCGTCAAACTGACTAATGAATGCTAGAATAGTTTTTCCTTCTCGTATGCCATTGAAAGTATGAAATTTGAAACTTCTTTTACTTATCTTGGATTCCTTTCGAATGGTTTGAGCTTCAAGAGTGGCGTCGATGGTACGTCGAATCAGATCTTCAGCTTGAGGTTCTTCTTTGTCGGTAGACGCTCTTTGTAATTTTGCCAGTTGCGCTTGTAATGCTTGCCTAGCCCTTTGTTCTTCTTCCAATTGCATCATGATTAAGTCCAGCTTTTGCTCCATCGTAGGTTCAGGTAGGTCGTCTTCAGCCATAAGATCATCCATATGTGGTTTCGTCATCCTATAAAACTCAAAAGACCTTTCTCACTCAAAATCAGGTTAGCGGGATGAGCGTAGCTCAAGTTCGGGATTACAAGGCTTATGTGTTTTGGGATATATCTTTCTCAATCTTCAGAAAATCTGTGATTTTTCCTTCTTCGTATGCTGAAATACTTCAGCAAACCTGCGTATGGGTAGAGTACCTTCCAACGAACAACTTTGCAGTTCGGAGTTTTTGCGCAGGAACAGTCTTTCTAGGAGTTTTGAGCACAAGTCAGTTCTGACTCCAGTTGACTAGTCTGACTTGCAGAGTTGCAGACTTATGTGACTTGCAGAGTTGCAGACTTGCAGAACTTAGTCGACTTAAGGAACTTGCAGAACTTGATCAGAGATTACTTGCAGAACTTGACTTCTGTGGTGTGTGGCCTGAAGTAATTGTGACTTGCAGGGCTTGAGTAGACTAAGCTTAATTGTTTAAGCTTAGGGGGGGGCCGTTTTGATCCGTCGTGAAAAACACGGAGATATTCTGAGACCTCGCGGACCGATTTTGTGAAGCTATTAAGCTTCTAACCAAGCTTATTGACTTTTAACCTTAAGCTTTGAAGCTTAGTGAGAGAGGAGTTACTCTGTTTATCCACGCTTTGATGAAGGAGATGGATGAGTGGTCCTCCGCCTGTATAGCCCGGTCCTTCGCGATCTAATGACAGAAACAGAGGTTCTTGATTGCCAAAAGTCTGCATGTATCGACGGTTCACGACGAGATTGACCGTAGAGCCCGATCGTTCCAGGAGCTCTGCCTTCGTACGAGATGGGTAGCGATTGGAAGCTCTTGATCTCAGCTCCGCTTTGATACCACTAGTGCGCAGATCGGACGCTGTATGCTTGCATAGTGAATGCCGGAAGGTCCCCAAGAACAATGAACTCTACTTTTTGCACAAGTTACAAGGTAAAAAGCATGAACGACAAGACCAAGAGACCAATTGGGTGCAATCTCCCCCCGTGCCTTGTGTGAGCACTTCACAAAGCATGTATTTTATGTATATTTCCATCTTCATGCTCAATAATAGCCCAATTTACAAAAATATATCAAGCTTTTAGCTTTTGAGTTTGCTTTTACAAAAATAGGAATAAAGCTAATGGACGGTGCCCAAAGAGTCTGGCACGCCCAATACAATGTCCAAATAGAAATAACATAACCATGCGCATGGGCGCATACAAAATAATAATAAATAATCGATGCCTCAATAGACATGACAAAATATAGGCGTGGCGCCTATCAAAATATAATCCATAGATCTAATACTCACTATCCTTCAATGCTTTCCTCCGCCACTGCTGCTATCTCTACACATCAACTGAAGCATTCACAATCGTTAGTAAAATAATACAATTAAACCGACAAAAGTGAATACCTAGCAGTCTTCAGCTACATAAATAAATCAACTGGTTAGAAATAAATCCCAACCTTAATTTATTACGAGTGCGCACTCTAAACTCATAAACGTTTATTAATTTAATATGCATTTTGCGGAATCACCCGCTATGGAATCACCCATGTACACACTAAATTAATGAAACGCCCGAAAAGGACAGGCGTCCCCATCAACTTCTCGCACAAAGAATCCACTTTGTGTATGAGCCCCGGTCATCAAAGTTTACGGAATCCACCGTAAAACCTCATGGAATCCACCGTGGCACGGAATCCGCCGTGAAATATGCCTCCTGGCATCAGTTGGATGGCATGCCTCTCTTCAGTGCGGACGGTCCGCCACGATGCCTCTCATCCAGCCTGCTAGTGGACGCTGCCCCCACGGTGTCTCTTGACGGTGCTCCCCCGCAGTGCCTCTTATCCTGCACCTACTTGTGGACCCTTGGTTCATTCAAGGAGCCATCTAGTTGCAATCTACATCTTTTCTCTGCGGATTGTGCCCCCATGGTGCCTCTCATCCAACCTAGCTACCTATTTGTGAACTATTGGCACATCGAGCCATCAACTTGCAGCTTACATTGTGTCTCAGTGCGGACATCGCCTCTCATCCTTCCCAGCTCCATAAACAACCTACTCATCACCAGGTAAAATGTTTCTATTTTTCCTTGAATCAAATCATAGAAGGAGAACGTCACCACACTGCTTTTCAACATGTCCACTTGGATCTACAAACTTCATGGTAGCTTACCCTAGTAGCTTCTCCTCACCTCTAACATTCGAATTGAGTTGGCAAGTCTACATAACCCTTCCTAGTAGCTTACCATAGTAGCTTCTACTCACTTTGAGTATGATTCCTTCCCTTGGACTAACCTGGGAATGGTTTGCTACCCCTTGTGAGAGCCGCACATAGACGGATTTAGCTTATAATTATACCTTTGTGACTGTTCGATGTCTTTGTCAGGGTTGCAAAGCCTTAGATGGGGAACATACATGATTATGTACACGTTTAGGAAGGGCTCATGTGTTTGTAGCAGGCTATGTGTTTGTAGTAGCATTAAGTGGGCTATGCGTTCACTCCCTTTTTCACTTATGTAGTACTTCTACTTCGACACAATGTACAGATCATAACTCTTGTTCACATGGGATTCTTCCTAGTAGGTGGTCAATTTTTGGAAAGTTATCCTATCACATATGTTAATTTGTGAGACAATTGCAATCTATGTGTCCTCTATATTCTAAGAAGTGTATTTATATCATAGGGAGTACCCAAATTGAAGGAGGATTAAAAAATGTACATAGGGAAACCCTTCTACATTAATGCTTGTTGAAAGTACTTCAAGTATGCATCTATTTTCTTTACGAGAGCTTGAATATACATGATAAGGCTAGTTTCTTAGTAATGATGATTGACTAGTCCAAAACATTATTGGACTACTTGTTTACACTCTCTATGTATGCAAGTAGGACAATAAATAATTTTTCATTCTTGCTCTAAACATTTGCTATTTTGGGAGGTTGTAGGACAGGTGTCATGAGGGTGGGTTTGTTGCAATTGAACCTGAGGTGAGAATGTAGGTAATCAAAGTCACTTGCACTATTCACAGACACTTTAGATTTCATGTGATCACACCACACACTCCCTTACACTAGCTAGCTACAATGATTTTGACCATGCCATGCCATGCAATTGTGGGTTAGTGCCCTGAAGGGTTGGTTAGCACCTTGTGAGTTGGCATCAAGAAAATGTGACCGCTATGTATTTTGAGTTGGCAATGTAAGTGGGTAACAAACAACGTAAGTGCTTGTGTGTTTGTAGTAGAATGCGATGTGTTTGTAGTAGCACTAAGTGGGCCATGTGTTCATTCTAAAGTAATGTATAATGGACCTCTTTTTACCTTGTAGGGTTGGTCACTTGATAGAGAATGATTGTCACTAGCAGTGCAAAGTGAGTAGCAAGGTTACGTGCGATTGTGGGTTATTTCCTTGTAGGGTTGGTTAGCACCTTGTGAGATACTAACAAGAAATGTGGTGGCTATGTGTTTAGGATAGGCAATGTAAGTTGATAATAAACAATATAATGATCGTGTGTTTGTAGTAGTGTTAAGTGTGCCATGTATTCATTCCAAAGCAATGTACATTGTATTTCTTTTTAGATTGTAAATTTGGTGGCTTGGTAGAAAATGATTGTTAGTGGCAGCATTGGCAGAAAATGATTGATAGAAAACGATTGTGAGTTGGTAACACATGACATTGCATGTTAAGCACACTTGGTTTGGGAAAAATCATTGAAGACCATGTGAGACAAAACAAGGGCATTAAAATATTACATAATGCATTGAAGCCCATGTGAAACAAAGCAATAGCATTTTAAAAGCATTACATTGGCAAGCATTTTAGCAACAAGCATTACATTGGCGAGTTCAATCTAGCAATTGAATAAAAATGCAAATGTGTGTGGTTTTCTCTCACGTGTGACCTAAACAATCTGAGGCTTGCACTTTCCTCTTTGAGTCACTACCCTAGCTTGGCACATAAAGACACATAGCTTTCCTTATGCCTGCACTGTGCATGGTGTTTGGGTCCCATGCCCTCGTGGCTTGGCACCAAAGGGGCACCATGATTAGTGTGGTCATTCACCTAACCTAAACAATTTGAGGCTTGGATTTTTTGTTTTGTGTCAGTGTCCTAGGCCTCACTTGGTACACAAAGATACAAGGTTTTCCTTATTCCTAGGCACTGCACATGGTGTCCGGGTCCCACATCCTCATGGCTTGGCACCAAAGGGGCACCATGATTAGTGTAGTTGTGCACCTAGCCTAAACAATTTGAGGCTTGTACACCTAGCCTAAACAATTAGTGTCAGTGTCCCAGGCCTCGCTTGGCACACAAAGATACAAGGCTTTCCTTATGCCTGCACTGTGCATGGTGTTCGGGTCCCATGTCCTCATGGCTTAGCACCAACAGGGAACCATGATTAGTGCAGTCATTAACCTAACCTAAAAAATTTGAGGCTTTTTTGCTTTGTATCGGTGTCTCAGACCTCGCTTGTTGGCACACAAAGACACGAGACTTTCCTTATGCCTACACTGTGCATGGTGTCTGGGTCAGGTTTTCTTGTGGCTTGGCACTAAAGGGCACCATGATTAGTGCAGTCATGCACCTAACCTAAGCAGATTTTAGCTTTCTCATATGAGAGAGAGAGAGAGGCTCTAGTTATCTTATATGTACCTACTAAACTTAGCAGGTGTATGTACCATTGCGAAAGCAATGCAACAAGAAAATCTATGTGAATCAGATAGGAAGCTGCTTGTTGAAATATGTAAATACAAGCTCTTTAGTGCCATTTTAGCCATGGACGATGATGAGATGAGGGAGGTTTGTTGGAACCTTGGAAAAATGGATGTGTTAAGGTGCAAGGTGATTTCAAAAACTAAAAAACACACAGAAAATGAAGGCCTTGGACACTTGTTGGGAAAGATAGACTTAGATATAACCATGACTAGATGGATTTCTAGCATGATTGGAAACCTTATGGAAACTTGGAACAAGAGTAAATCTAGTTTTAGGGAAGAATTTAATGGTAAGAAAGTACAAAAATGGGATTTCTTTTATGCTGAAGTACGAGTTGTCGAAAGAAAATCTGATAAAAGTGTCAATCACATAATTTCTTGGCTGAAAAAGATGCGCTTTGCGTACGTGCAAAGTCTTGCATCCACTCCAAAGACAAGATCTGAAGCACAAGATCTCCATAGTCTTTGTGCTCGTATGCCCAATGTATATGCAACCACATATCTGAGTGAAAATGAGATAGTCTAAGGAGAAGAATTGGGAAGAGGTACATATGGTACAGTATTCAAAGTGAAAATTATAGATGTAGTTGGGTTTGATCCCAATAGAATCTATAATGCTAGAAAGTGTTATAAAGGGAAGAATTATAGAAGGCAAGCAAAGCAATGTAGGGAGATCATAATGTAGATTAGACATCAAGTACTGGTGCGTGTCATTGTAGCCACTGCTGAAGAGCCCTTATGGACAATTACATTGTACTTTAATGGAGGTGGTCTTGGGGACTTCATGACCCAACTCCCTTGATCACGTGGACGATTCACAAGAATTCTTCATCCATGCAAGGGCAAGAGAATGCGTGATGAAGATAGTCAATTAGCAAGTGATCAAATACAACGAATCACTATATTTTGCAAATGTGTCTTGTCTGTTATGCATGCTTTAATTTTGGGAATGTGTCGGCTACACAAAGGGAGGTGGATGCACACAGATTTACATCCAAGAAATATTGTTTTGGATTTTGTTGATGAAGTGTGTCATGTGGGAATAATAGACTGGGGCAAAGCTTTGGATTTCTCAGAGCAACGAAGGGCATTTGCAAAGCCACCTAGAGAGTGTCACGATGATGATGAAACATATGCAATAAAATTGAATCACTACAAAGTAGATCATGCACGAAGGAAATGGCTAGCCCCTGAGTTAGAAGATATAGCATTGAAGGGCTGTTATACACCCATGTCAGATGTTTATGCATTGGGATGGGTGCTAAGGGAGATTTGTCAATTCTATGAGGATGCCTCACACTACTTTGACTTAACAAAAGCTATCACTCCCTCCTTTCAAATGATAAGACACTTGTCTCAAATTTTTGAAAAAAAAATGATGAATACAAATCTAGCAAGCAGGGTTTCCTTTGAAGAGATCAATGAGCTTGTTTGCAGGCATCCTGGCATGAACGGGGAGTTGGCCATGCACCCCTTTGAGGAAATGGAGTCAACTTCCACATGAATAATTTGTGGCACCATGTAAATCATGATACATCACTGATTATTGAATTCACTTCACACTATCTTAGGGCATCTCTTTTCTATTGTTCTTTTTCTGTTGAAAAATGAAATGTCTTTCATAGAGGCATGTATCATTTTGACATGGCTTTAATATGGTGAATTATATCTTGTTTCTAGATAACCTATGAATTTATCCTTGGATTGTTATTGCAAATGCAAAATAAAAAAGTAAAGTACATTTGTTACAACAAGCAAGAAGTAGTGGAACCACAAATCATATCTACGTTACATGGTATAATTACTTGTTATGCACGTACTCTTGTATAATACAGTCGTTTGTGAATTTTTTCCTTGATGTTTTCCTACCCCTAAGAAGCTATTGATTAATACCATCTCTTTTTCTATCATGTACCTAGATACAAGGCGGCCAACAACTCATGGCTTCAAAGACTTGCATGAAGGTTTTTGAGCATAAATCTAGTGAGAAAGTGCTTTTGGGGTATGTTCAAGTTGTAGCTGATTCCACATACGGTGCAATACGACAAGAGATAATACATGATGGGTTTATTTATGATTTGTTTAAATTTATCATTGAAGATGGGGATGAAAATAGTGGATGTTGCACACTAAACCCAATACAAGAAGAATGTTGGCATGTAGAAAATGTCAAATTTATCACTATAAGGAGGGATTCAATCATAGTAGACGAGATTGGGGGTGAGGTTCGGCCCACAAAGTGGATATGCAAGGACTTGAGTGATACTGTAGAAGTTACAGGCTTCAAAGCAAGCGATAAAGCTATTCACAATCTAGTTGACAACCCAAAGCAAGCTATAAATAAGCTCAAGAGCATGTTGCTTTCAAAGTCTACACTTGAAAGTTGGCTAGCCCAATGTGAGAGTACTCACAAGAAGTTGAGGGAGCTCAATCCACCAAAGATGATAAGTTTGAGCTTACCATGGAAGATCTAGATGGTGGACCCTTGGTTTGAGTATGGCGCCATGAATGTGGATCTCCTTATGGATCAGGAATAAGCGGCAGGCAATCCTCCTACTCATGCCTTTCCAATTTCATGAGAACCCATGTATTGGAGAATCAAGCACATCAGAGAAGGTATCTAACAAACCGGGGGTTGAAGGTTGGAGTGATATCTAACTCAAAGGACATAGAAGAAAGCAATGAAGATGACATGACGATGATCTTAGCTATTGTAGAGGAGATGAATATTTTCAATAGCACTCATGAAGGCAAGTCACTTTTTTCTAAAAATTGAGACATTGAGTGAATTGTTTTTTTTAAATGTAGTAGTCGCTAGTTTAGGAAAGAATTGTAATTTAGTTTCGTTTATTAACGATCGTATGTGCAATCATTTTATAGGTGATCCCTAATCCCTTTGGATATTAGCTTTGTGACTTTCAGCTTGAAATCATGCAAGATCTAATTTTGAGCTTGTTAAGGCAACCTTGCATGACTATAAAGCCAAAGGAAGAGTAAGAGTTGTATGTAAGTATGATCAAAAGTGGCTGCACTTGTGTCCTTGAAGACCAAACTTGCAAACACTCCTTACAAAGCATGTAAAGTCAAAGTCTCACATCATAGTTGTATCCAAAACATCATCCAGGCAATATGGCTTGGATATGTTATCTAAGTATGGTATGATAGCATCTCCAAACAAGTAGTTTTAGTAAATGCTCGAGGAAGACCAAGAAAGATTTTTGAGGTGGATCCACGACAAAAGTCATTGGGTGCCTTTCTCCAGTCAACCCAAAAAAGTGCAACACCAACAGATTTGGAAACACCTTCTACTTGTACATGTGATTCAAGCATTTCTCCTTCATGTGAGTTGAATTTACTTTATTGGGGATTATGGCAAAGAATTGTAACTTACAAAGGTTGTGATTTGGATATAAAATCTATGCTACATGACCTTAAAATAGGGAATGTGTGGTATCCAGAGCCATACACAAAAGTTACCTTATATGATCGGTCTATTGAAATCAAGGTTGATGGATGCTATAGGCATGTGAATTGTCTTCGTATTTCATATGGTGGAAAACCCTTTGAAATTTTTACTTGTGAATATTACAAAAAAAATCCAACTTGCGATGGTTTTCGCATGAGAGTGTATAGAGAGAGGGCTGCTATTGAGAAGAGAGGGGCTAGGAACACAGGAGAAGGAAGACGATTAGATTATCTTACTGGTGAAGAGCTAAAAAAAGTGACAATTGAGACGAAGAGAAACTTGAAAGAGGCCAAGAGAGAGCTATGATGGTTGCGAGCAAGAGTTGTTGTGCTTTCTGTGAGGATCAGATCCTTAAAAGAAGCAAACTTTGAATGCCTAAATAGGAAGGATGTGCAATGCTTTTGTAATAACATAGTTGAGGCCCCATCAACAAGGTAAATTCAGAGGTAAACCAGCATTGTGGGACTTTTTTCAAGATGTAACAAGGAATGTAGTGCGAGCCAAGCAAGCACAAAGATTCACTAAGCCTACAAAGACCATGTTTGGCTCATTAAACACTGGGGTGGGCCACGCTTGCATGACTTTTTGAGTGCCAACCTTGGAGGGCCATCCATATCTACTACAAAAAGGAAAGGAAAGAAAGTAACTCAGTTCATACATGGAGAACATGAATACATCTTTGATGCAGTGGGTAAGATATATATGGATACAAAAATAAAACATGGGGTACCATCAATGGTTCCGATCATCATCGTTGAAGATGAAACAACCATCAAACGTTGCATAAGGTAAGCCTAGATAGCTCTAACATGTTGTGGCTTACATATTTCCTTACTTTCCATCATGTATATAGAAGGTATACAATTGATAAAAATCTAAAGATGACTTCATTTTGTGTAGGTCGAACACAAAGGATGACACTCTTATTGGGTTCTATGGAAGTAAGGGAGAACATCATCAATGCTATTGCAACGATACAATTGTTGTGGGAGAGGGATCAAAAGGTTATGACAGGATAGTGGATGCCTTTCAAAACCGTGTGGTGGGGAGCTATGCAAGACTTTTGATGGTAAACCCTCTCCATGAAAGTTTTCCACGACTAGCTTTGGTGGCACAAGCCACATGTAATCGATTTGATAGTGTTTTTGTTAGAAATCAATGGAGTTTTGTGGAATGTTTGTGGGATCCAAAGCTAAGGGATAGAATAGGCTAGATAATTGGGCATGCTTCAGATGGAGACAGTAGACGACGCAATCTTATGCTTGAAGATTACCTTGGGAAGGACAAGGACCAGTTCTTTATTCATTGGTGTGGATGGAAATTAAAAGGGAGAATTGTGAAAGTACATGTGTATGGTTTACATAATCAAGACTTTATACACTGTGGAAAAAATCTTGTTGGTCCACTTGATAGCCCTACTCGACAACTTGCAATTGGTAATGTTTGGATTACACTCAATCATGTTACAATGGTCTACACCTCATTTTCCATTGATCAACATAAGCTACGAGAGATGGAGATACACAAAGAGATGACCGCTAGAATTGGGTAGCTGCCTAGAGGATTGCAAGCAGACAAGTGCAACATTGTATGAGGAAATTACAGAGGAGAGAGAGAAGCGTACAAGGAACTATGGCATATTTGCATATTGTGGCTGATTACATTGGTATTTTCTTGTCTCCACATCTGAACTTGAGGGAGCGTGTGGTGATGGCAGCCAAGGTTAGTTTCTTCTTCAGGATTTGGAGGCTGTGGCTACATCAACATGCCACATTAACTTGAAGACAAACTTCATAAGTAAGGAGACCTACACAGATATTCAACTTTCATGCCATTTTGTTGTGCTTCTCATAAATATGTTTTGTGAACTTTTTCCAGATCTCAAGTGTCCATTACATCTCACTGGATCATATGCAGCTAAAATTTATTTTAGTAAAATTGGAGGTATGGCGGGACAAGAAAGAACCTTTGACTTTGGAGACCTTTTGCATAGTGTCGGTAGTTTGAATAAGATCACCATTCATGAATGTAGTTCAACTGGGCTAATCTTCTCAAGGGCTCACAAGAAGCAGGAGCATATATGGAAGTGTTTGAATATACAAGAAAATATTTTAGAGGCAGATCTAGGTAACTATGAATGTGTGGCTTCAGACGAAATAATAGTAGATGCATTGAAAGAGGGCTTGCAACAAGCACAAACGTTTTGTCGGTCATTGGGATTGAAACCCAGCAAGGGAGATAACTTAAAGTGGTGGTCAGAGCCTTGGGAGGATAAAAATTCTATGTGGTCAAAGATAGACGATGAAATGGGGGAGGCTGATGAATATGATGACTTTGGAGAACCAACTAGTGATGAAGAACAATTAGAGAATTTAGATGGGGATGATGATGTCATTGCTCTTAGTGAGATTTGACATGAAAGTGATGGGATCTTAGATGAGGTTTGTGGCTCAAGTATTGTTACACAAAGTCAGAAGATCAACCCAACAGTGGAAGTTGATGGAAAGTATATCTTCAAGACTACATTGGTCAGTCAATTGAATGGGAGTTCGACTTTGTCAAAGGATCGATTGACAAGAGTGAGGCAAGGTGTCTACTTTGACCCTAAACTAAAATCACAATCATCAAGCAATGTGAATTTCTTTGGGATAGGTTCTGATTGTGCAATATATTTTGTATATGAGAGACAAGATCAAGGAAGTGGTAAGCATCCAAAGAGAGATGGAAAAGCCACAAACTTGAATAAAATGGATGGGTCTCATAGCACGTGGTACCTTGGTAGGGTCCAGAAGATGAGAAAAAAAGTGGGAGGTAGATATGTGGATTGTAAACAAGGCTTTGATTTGACATATCAACCTCAAGGCATAAAATTTCAGCTTGGTTGGTACCAGAGGGTGAAAGGATCACGTATGTTCACATATGACTTAACAAACTTGAACATGATTTCCATAGATTCGGTGATCGCATTGGAAAATCTAACATACAATCCATCAAATGAAAGATATCAACTAGATGAGAATGATTATAAGTTGTTTAATGACTTTCTCAAGTGTGTTGAGTAATCACGTGGGTGCTCAAAGTAAGTGATTTCAATTTGAAACAAGCTTTGTATTTTCTTTCTAAATAATATTGTTACACTTTTTATAGTCCTTTTTCCTGTAGGAAATGGATCTCCAAGCTAGCACCTCACAAGGCTAGGACATACTCTTTGCAGCTATTGCTACCAAAGGGTTTTTTGAGAGCTCTTCGAACTAGTCTTATGGTAAGGTACTAGGTTGACTAAAGTATGTTTGTGTTGCTAAAGTATTAAGGTGATGTATTGGGATTACATCATGGCCAAACTATATTGTATATAGTGCTTGTACTATCTAGTCTTCTTTTGATTTTAGTTATGCTACATACTTTGTAGGTGCTGTTGATGAGTGCTTGACACAAGAGATTTGCTTTTGTCTTGCTTTCAGAACAATTTTGTCGCATTTTGATCTTTTGGGATTCTCCAACAACATTATGCATGGAGATAAATAGTGATGAAAGCAATGGGAGACAATATACTTATGTTCACTTCTTTTATATAGTACATATATAGATCTTCCTATACTATAGAGTCCAAATGTACAAGATATACTTTGGACATGTGGATCTTGGATATTTTCACATATAGCTTTATATCATAGTGCTATTGTAAAATGTTCTAACATCCTTTTTGCAAAGTAGAGAAAGGATTCTTGCACATATTGTAAAGTCTCAAGTTTTTTTAAGTTAGAATATGAAAATTTAGAATGCTTGTATGACTAGTTAGCATGTGGTGTCAATTCTTGTGTTGGTTTTTATGTTAAAATGTTCTACCATCAAGACCAAAATCTCGGGAGATGATGAAATCTTCAATTTATTTTCTAGTGATGCAATGAAACCTTGGGTGCATAGGAACATTTTTGAAGAGAAGAATCAAAGAAAACTCAAAAAAACACGATTTCAGCATGGTGAATGCAATGCCATCTACATATGTTATGAAGTTGTATCTATTGGGAGGGGAGTGAGGAGGTAATATATTGACTATTATGGGTTTATGAATTATGTAGATAAATCCTTGTGTGAATGGGGGTGTGGTAATTTAATTTTAAGTTTAATCCTTGATAAGGGATGTATGGGGGGGAAAAGGAACTATCTAGCTATGTGAGATAGAGGCAGGGATTCGAGACGTACTTTGCATGTAAATAGTGAGATTATCCCATTGGCTTGCTAGCTAAGTTGGATGAGATGAGTATGAGGAGAATTGATAGCTTAATGGTGATATGGGGTCCTTGCATGAATGTAGCATTGTGTTGCCATGTGAAGGACTTCTATGGCCAAAAACAATGATCAAATATGTAGAAATGCATCATTTGATTGATAGTGGGGTATGCTAATAGGCCACCATCATGATGTGATGCATTTCTATCCTCCTTTCTTGATAATTAGACTAGATCTCCTCTCTTTCATATCTATTAAGTTTCTTATGAAACCTTTAAAAAATTAGATATTTTTGGGCCCTTTGACATGGATAGGTATACTAGAGATGGGGTCTTCAACCACATGGAAGAACTACAAGTATGGATTGGAGGTTACAATCACAAGCTTTTATTGGGGCTATCTTGAAAATTCATATGGATTCTTTATGTTTTAGTTTATCACTTGTTTCTATGGTGAAGGTCGAGATGATGCTACGCCTAAAGTTGGAAAATCCATTGGTTTCTAGAGACCCTTTCATAAAGGGGAGCCTCTCAATCATCACAAAATTCTTTAAAATCTGATCCCGAGCCATGGTCTTGGTCTTGAAAGGAAAATCTACATTTTATGTTGTGTAACTAGATCCATGGGTCTAGAAAATCCATGTAATGGGTGTTTCTTATATGGGATGTATTCACCTTTTTAAATATAGAAACTTTTACACACATGAGAGCCCCTCCAAATCTCCCTAGAGGTGTAATTAATATCATTTCTTGTCTTGAGCTAGTCTAAAATATGTCCCTTGTATATTTTATTGTATCTACTACTCAAGGTCATTGCCTTGTATCTTATCTTAGCTCTTGCACCCATGATTTAGGCCATGATTATCTATGGTTGTTGTGCATGGTTCCCAAATAGGAGTTTGCCCTCTAGTAGATGGCTCTTGTATAGGGTTGCAAAAGTATACAAGATTGTGCACTCTAGTGTTTATGCATGTATCAATGGAAGAATAAGGAAATTGTAATGAGGGTTTCATGATCCTTTGTGGAAATTCTCAAGTTTCTATTATATTATGAGCTTTGGTTTTTGGAGTTTTTTGTTTTCTTATGTGGGTGGGTAGCTATAAATGTTTAGTTGTTCATCTCTATCAACTTCTAACAACATTTAAAATATTGATATGATGTTTGGAGGATATTCAACTCCGATTATCATGAAAAATTTCAATGTAAAGGAGTGTGATATTGTGTTTTTATTTGAATTGTATAGAAGGGGTTATAAGAATGAACCTCATCTCAAAATTTAGATTTACAAAAGGAATATAAATATTGCCTTCAAAATTCACAAAAGGGGTATATAAAATGGTGCAAACTTTTTAAAAAGGGGTTTTAAAAATACCATTTAAATGCATGTTATATAGAGGGTTAACCCAAGGTGGACTCCCCGAGACTGCGGGTTGCCAATTTGGATCCAATGGTCATGAGTCAAGATATTAAAATTAGCTCCTTCATCGATCAATGTGTTGATGGTGCATGTGTGTTTAGCAATGATCGTCATGCATAGGTAAGCTAGTGGTACTACTTTCTCATCCTCACCATCCATCTCAGTGATAGTGGCTACTCGTACGTGGACAAGGGGTGCTAGCATTGGGGGCTCATGCAATGGGTGCGTGGGAAGGAAATACTTCTTTATGTGGCTACCATTGAAGAAGCCTATGCCCTCACCCTCTAGGGTTTTGAGTTCTACATTGCTAGTTCGGCTAATGGTTTGAACCATAAAAGGTCCTAGCTCTTGAAACTTCAGTTTTTACTTATGTCATTTGACTGAGTATAGCAGTACTACGTCACCGTGTTCGAAGTTGCAATACTTGACATGCTTGTCAAACCAACTTTTGTGTCTTGCCTTCTCACATATGAGTGCATGGGTGGCTAGAAGTCAGGTTTCCATTAAGCGTTCGAGTGCAATCAAGTGTTCTGTCCATGCCCCCTTCCCATCCCATCTTTCTTGAAGGGCTATTCTGAGGCTTGGTACGAAGAATTCCAAGGGAAGGATTGCCTCTGTACCATATGTCAATCTAAAGGGAGTTTGTCCTATAGTCGTGTTGTAAGATGTGCGGTAGGCCCACAAGGCCGCCATCAGCTTGTTATCCCAATCACTACACATGAAGCAAAGATGACTTTGGTCAGGACGATACTAGGATTTTATTTGTTGATTCACATTGACCGTTTCCCTATGGGTAATAAGGTGAGGATTTTCGATGGATGATTTGGAAGGAGGTGAGCTATCACTTCGTTAATGAAGTGTGTGCCTTGGTCTCACTAACTAGTTCAATGGGGTAGCCAAATCATGAGATCACTTGCTCCCATAGGAACTTAGTAGTGGTCCAAGCGTCATTCTTTCTTGTAGCTCACGCTTCTACCCATTTTGTCAGATAATCGATAGCCACAATGATGTATTAGCTTGTGAATACTGCGCTATAAGACTAATGGGTCCGATGAAGTCAATTTCCCATTTCTCAAAGGGTTTTTGTGCGATAATTGGGGTTAGCTCCATGTGATCCTTACGAATTGGAACTTTAGTCCTTTGGTACTCGTCACAGTGTTCCACAAGTCGTGCTGCATCTCGGAAGAGGGTGGGCCACACGGCTGGGACTGCAATACCTTGTAGGCTATTGCATCTCCGTTGAAATGTCATCCTGCAATTCCATCGTGTGCCTCTGTCAGCGCGTCATGTGTCTCGTGCTCACACATGCATCTGCGCATAGAAACCCATCTTATCCCATCCTATAAAGTTGGTCAACTATCAATTGATAGGGTTGGATTTTCAAGATGAGCCGCCTGAGTCAGGCCTTTTCTATTGGTCGTTCCGGTAGTCCATGTTCAAGCACTTGAGCTATGTCATCTGCCCAATATGGCATCATGTCAGCTCTAAAAAAATCTTTTTCTCTAAATAAGAAAAATAGATGTACGTATGGCAGTTCATCCACAATGCCTTGCTTACCCACTTCTCCCATGGGGATGCAGGACATGTAATGTTGTTTCCCTTTATGCACCATCATGGAAAAATCAAACTCCAAAAGCAGAAGAAGTCATCTAGCAATGCGTCCTATAGCACATGGTTTGTTAACCAGATACAACAAGCCTTGATGGTCAACAAAGAAAGTAAAAGGCGTAGCCAAGAGATAATGTCAAAATTTCTTTATGGAAAACACCATAGCCAAGCCCTCTCTCTCCATTGTAGAGTAATTCATTTCAGTCTCAATGAGTTGTCTACTAGCAAAGCTCACTGGATAGTCCAATTTGTATTCACCAGGTTGACACAACATAGCTCCTACAACAAATTTCGAAGTGTTGATGTGCACGTGAAACGTGAGTGTCCAATCTAGGGCTTGTAGTATATCGGTGTTGTGGCTAGAGCCTTTTTTAGTTCCTCATATGTGCATTGGCATTCCTCAGTCCAATCGAATATAATCAACAGCTTGTATAGAGGTCTAGCAATCAATGCATAGTTTAACGCAAAACATCGATAATACCCTGTATGTCCTAAAAAGCATTGAACACCCTTGGAATCAGTTGGAGGTGGAAGATTGACAATGACCTTGATCTTCAAGAATTCTGTGGCAATGCCATTATTTGACACCATGTGTCCTAGGATACATCCATGCTTCACCCAGAACTGGCACTTCAAGGGGTTCAACGAGAGGCGATATAGCCGACATCGTTCAAAGACTGCCTGGAGCCTGCCTAAGTGTTCTTGCCAAGTAGAGTGAACACACAAGTCATCCACAGAGACCTCTAACTCCTTCCTCGGCATGTCTTTGAATATTGTACACATTAGTCATTGGAAAGTGGCTAGCGTGTCAGTCAATCCAAAAGGCATGACTATGTAGGCAAAGACTCCCCATTCAATGGCGAATGTGGTCTTATGCCTATCGTTAGGGTGCACTTGCACCTAATTGTATCCAGAGAAATAGTCCAAAAAACTGTAGGCCTCTTTGCTAGCCACTCTCTTGAGCATGTGCTTGGTGTACGGTAGTGGGTAATTATCTCTATTTGTAGCTGCATTTACCTTCTTGTAATTTACACACACTCTAATCTTTCCATTCTTCTTTAATACAATAACTATGGGGGAAACCCATTCCGTGTGATCAATTTTGTAGATGAATCCTACTCTCATTAGCTTGTCAATTTCTTCCTTGATAGGATGGGCATGCTTTGGATTCATGGGATATGGTCGTTGTTTGACCGATGTTGCGTCAGGTGTCATGGGTATGTTGTGAGTCACGACACTCAGATCTACCCCTTTGAGCTCTTCTAGGGACCAAGCAAAGATGTCTACATACCCTCACAAGAGAGTAATGAGATTTGCTTCATCTTGCTCAGCCAAAAGTCATCGGCTATAAAGACAGGTCGTGGGGTCTCCCCCTCGCTGGCTAAATTGACCTCTTTGACCTTGGCGGGTCCCTTGATTGGTTTGCTTGCTTGCCCCTATCGTTTGGTTCCTAGCAAGATCACCACTCTATCTCCCTTTTTGAACTTCCTAAACCATTTTGGTAGGTCTTGCAGTTTTCACTATTCTTGTGTCCACGTTTCATCGCTCAATATCCGTCATTCTTCCCTTACCCGTCGGTGTCGTAGGCGAATGGGCAGGTCCCCCTTAGTGCGACTAGTCTTGGGAGGCCAAGGTATTTTAGGGTCACTATCTAAGCTAACTTCCGTTTCGGAATTGAACTCTCCATCTTCTCTAGACGAGGGGCTCTCTCTTGGTGGTTGTAGCTTAGAAGGTGAGTCCATTTGCAGCAGTGGTGCGTCACTTGGTTGGGCTAGGCTTGCCTACTCGCAATCAATTGCACTAGTATGCTCCAACCAAGTTCGATTGTAGTCCATGTGTATGACTCCTTTCTCTATTTTAAGTGCACTCTACTTGCGTGGTCTAGGGTCTACTTGTATTTGTTCGATTATGTGCCCTCTAGTGTCATACTCTAGAGTATCAATTTCCCTTTTGCTCTCATCACTGAAGGAACATCAGTCCTCATATTCATCATCAGAGCTGTCTTTGTCTGGTTGCTCCTCGTTCTCCTAGTTCTGACAATTCTCTTCTTGTTGATCGAGAATTAGAGCCTAATTGTATCTCAAGTTTAAATCGTGTATCTTGGACCATCGCCATTCAAGCTCGTCCAATAGGTCTTGGAGCAGCTTAAGATTTGTTACTGGATTTCCAGTCAACTTGTCGGTCAAGTATCCTAGAATCTCTAGGAGCTCTCGTATATTGTTTGGGACTCGAAATGCAACATGATTAGGTCTTCCATGTAGGCTCTCGATCAACATGAAGACTGGCACTAAATGTGTGTCCTTGAGCTTACCACTCGCCTTGATGGCGTGTTCGTACTCCTCAGATGTCGCCCTTCAGCATGGTGGAGATGGCATCTAGATTGACTGGCATATTCTTCCAAGTGTCCATCTCTACTCTTACAGCCTCTGTTCGATTTCCTAAGAAGATGAGACCGTTGCCCTAGTATTCTACGACTCTCGCATTGCGCATCCAGGGTCGACCTAGCAAGATGTCGTAGTCCACTCCCTTCATGACTATGAAGTCAATCGAGAATTGGATTCCTACAATCTTCACTGGCCAATTTTTAAACACTCTGAATGGTTTCACCTTCATTCCATTAGCCAACATGACGTTGAACCTAGTAGTCTTTATCGATGGGTTACCCTAGGTATGGAGTACTACATGGCTTAGCACACTCACTCTAGCCCCTGTGTCTACAATCCCCTTTCTTGTGACATCCCTCAGAGCTAGGATTGGCAGTACTGCATGCATTTTTGTGCTTTCCTATAGAAAGCATTGACGTGCAAGGATTTAGACATGGAATGCAGTGTCAAACTCGGTATTTGAGTTTCTACGTCATGATTAGGTAAGTCTATGTTAATTGGCTTGTTTGGTTCTTCGACCCATCGTTTTAACTCTAGCCATAGCATTGTATGTTGCCTAAGCAGGTCGCCCAAGCTTAGAGTTATAGGGGTGGTCACCAATGTATTGAGGAGGTTTCTGATCACTATGTCCATCCTAATCTCTGCTAACTCTTGTCCCAAGTCAATGCCCTTCCCTTTGTCCTACGTGCTTGGGATTGCTCTCTCACTCGACGTTGATGCCCTCTTGAAACTCTTGGTACTGGACTCTTCTCGATTCAAGCCTTTGGAGCTTCTTTCCTTGAGCTGGTCATCCACTCTAATGGCTTCCTCAAAGACCCTTGCCAGTGTATCTCGCTACAAGCTCGAGTTGCCGGCCAAGGCTTTGTAGAGCTCTTCACTTTGTATTCTGCTGATGAATACCGTGGACACCGCTCTTTCGGTTGGTCTCTCACCCATTGGGATTCTCTTGAAGAGGCTCCTCACCTAGGTCACGTAATCTCGAATATCCTCTTTCTCTCTCTGCTTGACGTTCATGAGTCGCACTAGCAGGTTGTCAAAGTACTCAAGTTCGGAAAATCTCTTGATGAAGATATTTTTCAAGCTATTGAGATTGGCACGCTCTGTGGTATCCAAACTCGTGTACCAAGTCCGGCCTTTATCACCTAAGCATAGCCTGAAAGCTTGGGAGAATTGATCAGAATCAGTAAGGTCGTTGGCCTTGCAGACCTGCTCGAACTGTTCCATGAAGCTGTACGGATCGTCATTTTCTTGGTACTTGTCCAGCTACTTCGCCACCACAGGGATTTTCGATTGGCTCTTAGAGACTTGGTTAACCCCTAACCCTGCTAGTAGTGATGTTGCTAATGCTGTCGCACTTTGCTCTGTTGCCATGTTATCCAGCAATCGCTTCGTCAGAAGCTCGCTCAGTGTGAGATTTCCCTCTAGTGCTCTCTTGTCATTCGGTTGATTTCTGCCTACTAGGGCTAGCACTCTCTGGATCTCTCGCATTTCCAAACTCTGGTGCAAGCTCCCAGTTTGCTCGTCTTGGTTGCATGAAGCTAGGCCTTGCAAAGCCCTGCGAGCCAACTTCCTCTCTTCCTCAAGGTTTGCTATGACATCCTCTACATGTCTACCACGATGTTTTGGCCGGGTTTGAACATCGTATTTATGCACTAATTGTTGGACAACCTTTGGGAATTTGCCTAGGTTCAGGTCTTCATTGCTCCTATGGCCTGAGCTACCCTTTTCCATGTCCAAAGCTTCCTACTCTTCCAAGTTGTCAATCAAGTTGATAAGGTCGGGTAGATCCACTTCCACGATAGTGCCTACCCTTGTCGCGCCTGGCTTTTGGCTATGTTCTTCGCTTAGGCCTACCTTTGGGGATTCGACCACCCCTCTATGTCTTTGGGTCTTCTCCTATTGGTGGGTTCCTTCAAAGTTTTATGTCTAAGTGAGTTTCTTATTAATTGCAACCAGTTCTCAACTTACCCTCACTCTGTGAGTGTGTGCATGTGTGTCTTCCTTTCCATGCACTATGCGAAATCAGGCTTTTAGCTCTTTTGAAGTGTGCTTCAAGTGATGGAAACCAAGGTGAATGAGAAAACAAAGCGTGTGCAACTCCGGCTCTTTGGTCTACGGGTTGGCTTGATAGGGTCATGTGTTTGGTTCCCAGCTGTTCTCGCCAGTTTCTTGGGTTTTTTTGTTGCTCTATCCCATTTGGCTCGCTCAAGGTCAAGTTGGGGTCTTGCTATTAGCCCATAGCACCAAACACAATTCTAGCCTATTCAGCCACAATTTCTAGGTTTGTAACTACCTGTGAGGCATTCCGTGGGTTCCTTCAGGCACAGGTCACGCTCCTCATTAACCAGGGTTTGTCAAATTCCCAAATTTTCTTTATCGGGTTGTATTCGATTTACCAGTATCTGATTTTGAAAATCGAATGTTTGATTTACCAATGTTCCATTCTAGGAATCGGACAGGGTCGGGTCCCATTGTCACAATTGAACAGGTGTGTCGTCCGATCGGACAGCTCGAGTTGGTCCAATTGGGGTATGTCCAACTCTACGATTTAGGCAAGCGTGCTTGGTCCGATTCGAAGCTATGTCTGATCGAACATGTCTATCGGTCCGATTTTGTGGTCCGACTGTTGCGATACGATGGATCGAGCGTCCGATCGGACGAAGTGATGTCCGATTTCTTCTCGTCCAATTCTCGAAATCTGATGGAAGTGGTGAATCCTATTTCGAGTTGGTCTGATTTTCAAAATCAGACAGGTGTGTCCGATCGGACCAAGTGGATTTCCGATTCTGAGAATCGGATGGGTCACATGGTCCGATTCTGGGAATCGGATGGGTCACTTGGTCCAGTTCTAAGAAGCGAACATTGTGAGGCACTAGCGTTTGATTCCACTAACTGAAGTGCGTGTCGATCATGTTTTTGCCAAAAATCATCACTTAAATGTTGTTAGCACCTACGAGGACTTCTAGAAATCAAGGAGTGTAGGCCAAGGGCATCCTATACCCGGATCTCACTGGAAGCTCCAATATACCCTGATCGATCTGACGTAGGCCCTGGTCTCACATAGTCGATGTGACATACCTCTCTGCAAGTGTAGTGAGCTTCCCTTGATGCCTGATTGAGTTGCTTCCTCTCTCAAGTACTCCATGATTCTTGATGCAAGCTCAAGCATCCTCAAACCTCCACCTCCAAGCTCCATCCTCCATAGCCACGCACAAGACGAGAGAAAGAGAAGAGAAGAAGAAGAGAGGAGATGGAGGAGGGCTTCACCTCCAATTGGTGCACAGATCGGATGCCGTAAGCACGCGTAGTGAGCGTTAGAAGGTCCCCAAGAACAAAAGAACTCTACTTTTTGCACACAAATCAATGTAGAAGACTTGCACGACATGAACAAGAGACCAATTGGGTGCAATCTCCCCCCCTGCCTTGTGCGAGCGCTCGAAAAAGCATGTATTTTATGTATTAATCATCTTCAAGCTCAAATAATAGCCCAAATTACAAAATAGCATGCTTTTGGCTTTTGAGTTTGCTTTTGTGCAAAATAGAAATAAAGCTAATGGGCGCCCAAGAAGTCAGGCATACCCAATACAATGTCCAAATACAAATATCTAAATCGTGTGCCCATGTGCATACAAAAATAATAAATAAATATCAAACGCCTTGATAAATAGGCGCGACAAAATATAGGCGCCATGCCTAAGGTATGCGCCCATCAAAATATTGACGATAACTTTGAATACACGCTATCCTCCAATGCTTTCCACCGCCACTGTTGCTATCTCTACACATCAACTGAAGCATTCACAATCATTAGTAAAATAATACAATTAAACCGACAAAAGTGAATACCTAGCAGTCTTCAGCTACATAAATAAATTAATTGGTTAGAAATCAATCCTAACCTTAATTTATCACGAGTGCGCACTCTAAACTCATAAACGTTTATTAATTTAAATATGTATTTTGTGGAATCACCTGCTATGGAATCACCCATGTACACATCAAATTAACAAAACGCCCAAAAAGGATAGGCGTCCCCATCGACTTCTCGCACAAAGAATCCACTTTGTGTATGAGTCCCGGTAATAAAAGTTTACAGAATCCACCGTAAAACCTCACGGAATCCACCGTGGCACGGAATCCACCATGTAATATGCCTCCTAGCATCACCAAGATCCCTCACCCTCACACACTCACTCCCTCACTCACTCACACTCCCTCCCTCAAGCACTCACAAGCAAGAAAGAGAAGAGAAGAAGAGAAAAATAAGAGTCCTCTTTGCCACTCACTAAAAGAATGAGCTCTCATTCACTTTTTGAACTTTATATACAAAGCCCTAAATCCCCTTTGGGCGGTCATCCGCTTTGTATATGGCTGGCCATAGTCTAGGCCCTTTTTTCTATTGTTCTCCTATCTTCTTAGCGCCCTTCCTACCACCCATCTACCTTTACAATTTGCACAGGTCAGAGCCCACGATGCTCTTAAAATAAATCAAGGTGCGCCTTGTGCTTTTTTACGAAAGTATTGACTTGCGCTCTTTCTTGTGTGCCTCTCCTTGATTTAGGACTTTTCCACACTTCTTGTGTTTCCCGATTTTTCTTGGCATGCCTTCATCCTCCATTCTGCTTTTGCCTTGGCCTTGTCTTCTGCTTCAGATTTTCTCGATTTTCCACGTTGTTCATCTGAGGGTTAACAGTTGGTACAAAGATGGATATCCAATTCGGATATTCAATTGACTATCATCATAAGCTAGAAGATTTCTTGCAAGCTAGCAGAGCATTGAGGAAAATATTCCTAGGGATGATTTGGATATTACTACAATCTTCATGAACCACTTGTCTTCAATTGTTGGCACAAAGGATGACTATCCAATCAACTATCATCATAATCTAGAAGATTTATTACAACTTAGAGGAGATTTGGTTACATCTAAAGAGACTACCATGCTGATTCATCCCTTTTTGCTAGAGGAACATAGGTATATAGTTGATAGAATGAGAATGGATAAGTCTCCAGGTACATATGGTTTGCCAATAGAGGTGTTTCAATCACTTTGGGGTAAGTGTTCACAATACCTTTATAGTATGCTTAGTAAAACTAGGATGAAAGGGCAGTCCTAAAGGAGCTCAACAAGGGCCTAATCAAGTTGATCCTTAAATTCCTAGATAGGATAAAGTTGGATATTTAAAGACCCCTCACCATGGTTAGTGTGGGTTATAAGATTGTGGCAAAGGCCATGGTGACCACATCAAGTTCCTCCTTGGGTGTATCATGCATCCACAATAATATGGCTTTATCTAGTAGAAAGATTCATGACACAATTCTCAATTTGATATTTCTAATGGAATATGCCCTCTCCCTTAAGTCCAACATTGTCTTATTAACATGGAGATTTGATAAAGCTTTTGATATAATTAGTTAGAAATTCATATTGTCTAGGTAATGCATGTGATGGGTTTTGGTCATGTCTTTCTTAAGATGACCCAAGCTCTCTTTTCTAACACTTCTACAATTATTCATGTGAATGGGGTATCCTATTAGCCCTATGAAATAAGGAGATCAGTGTGTCAAGGTTGCCCTATTGCTCCATTGCTATTTGCTGCAATGATTGGCTTGCTTCTTCACAACTTGGAACTCAAAAGTATAGCAAGATCTCATCATAGGGCTTCTTATGCTTTGCAATCATGATTTTATGGCACAATTTTTCACTATGGTAATTCAAATGTAATTCAAGTTGAACTATAGTGAGCCAATGCATTACTGGAAGTGTATGATCGATTCTTGGATCTCACTACGTAAGTGATTAGTGCATGCCAAAATTGAGCTCATCTACTTAGGTTTGGGCGAGCGTCTTGGTAGGTTCAAATAGTTAGTCTTCAAATTGATACCATCAAGCTAGAATGTTAGGCATCTCAACTACCCCTTATGAGTAAGGGTCACAATGAAGCAATGTGTAGATTGGATGAAATACAAGATCAAGAGTAGGGTAGACATCTCGATTAACATATAGAGGAACAAACCTTTGACTTTCCAAGGTAGACTAGTGGTGATTAAAACTATGTTAGCCTCCATGATTACCTTCGAAGGAATGGTACTCAATCTTGAGCTTCAACAAATCAACATGGACTAGGGTCAAAATATGTTTCTCAACTCTCCTTTGGAACCCATCAATTGTCAAGGGTGGAGGTCTATTCCCTAGGTACAAATAACTTTGTCGAAGAAAGAAGGTGCCTTAGGTATCCTTAATCTAGCCCAAAATGCAACATCATTGCTTTTTAGCCTCTTAAACGATGGATAGCAAGAAATCTTGAATCGTGCGTCTTGAGAACTAATGGTGGCTAACCTTAAAAGCCTTAGGTTGCTTGATCCCTAGTGGGAAAATCCTCTCCTTGCTTGTCAAAGAACAAAATTTGACCACAAGCCAAAGAACAAAAATTTGGCCACTCTTAGGTTGCACAAGGATTGACACATGGAAAAAATGTTGGTAGGAGAGATGCTAGAGAAGGCCAATAACCCTTCCTTCAAAGTAGGCCATGAGGAGCCCTTAACCCTTATTTCAAAGTAGACCATGAAGAGCCCAAGTTGGCAAAGGCAAAAGCTCTGAAATGAAAGACTTCGATAAAGCTAAAGTTCCTTTATGCCCTATTTGGTGGGAATGAAAGATTTTAAACAAGCTCACAATGCTTGTAGGCTTTTTTACAAAGGTGTTTAGCCAAGGTGTAAGCTTCTTGAACTTGGAAATCTATCTATATGGTAACGTGTATATATTCTTATTCATAAGATTAACTATCTATGTATTTTTAAAAAATGTAAAACTCACCAAACCCTAATTTAGTGTCATTTTTTCACAAAAGATGTGAAAAATTGCATCATTTTTAGCCAATTCAAGCTATAATGTAAAAATTTTAAATATCTAGTACATATTCAAAATGAGAAAAAAGTTGATCCATGTAAATCTTTTATAATCCAAATTTTATAAAACTTTTGAGCAATGCATTCTCCGTTGTCACTTTAATGTAAAAAGTTTAAATATCTAGTACATATTCAAAATGAGAAAAAAGTTGATCCATATGAATCTTTTATAATCCAAACTAGATGCTCCGTGCCTGGACTCAGCCTGACGGGCATGATTTTTGCGAGCGGGGGCGGGTGCTGGACACGTGGCACCTGCCCCCGCATTCTCTTTTTTTCTTGTGGGGGAGGTGGAGGGCTGCCACGTGACACCCGCCCCCCACCTCTTGTTAACTAATAGTAAAGATTTTATAAAACTTTCGAGCAATGCATTCTCCATTGTCACTTTATTGGCTCCTCATTATCACTTTTTTTCAAACCCTTCATATAAAATAGAACTAGTATTAGGAAGCAGTACTTTACTAAGATAATTATAAAAAACATGGAATGCGAGAATGGAAGATTAATGGTGCTAACTTGCCAGTCCTAAAGCAGTCGCAATTAGTCGTAATTGAAGGTTTTGCTTAAAGGAGGAAATTTGCCATTCAACTTAAAGGAGGAAATTTGCCGTTCAACTTAAGGAAAAATTTATATTAATATGAGATTAAACTTAAAGAAAATGATATGTTTTATTTGCCTGGGGAGATGGTGGGTGTAAAGGGCCAAGGGATGCGAGGGAAAGGGCGTGGGTGATGGCGAGAGAGAGAGGCAGGCAGGCGCGCAGAGAAAGGCAAAGACACAGAGAGAGAGAGAGAGAGAGAGAGAGAGAGAGAGAGAGCATTTGCTTGGCTATAGTCGACTTACTGTAGCGACATAGCCTGCACAGAGAGAGAGAGAGAGAGAATGGGTGACGTGTACATGAGAGGAGAGGAGGAGAGGGAGAGCATCATCCACATGCTGCCGGAGGACCTGCCAACGGAGGACACGCTGAAGGCCATGGATACGCGGCAGGATCAGCTCCTGGCGGACGACGCCATCGCCTACTCGCCCACCTTCCACACCTTCTTCCGCCACGCCACCTGCCACATAGAGACCCTCCCCCTCCGGTGTAAAGTCGCCCTCATGGTCCTCGACCAGATCGCTACCCACGAGGCCCTGGGCCGCTCTTACCTTGGGACACACGCAACCTCCATCTCCCTCAACCTTAAGCGCCACATAGCGCTCTACAACCGCCGCATGCCCTACTTCTGGGAAGAGTTCTACGAGGCGTTCCTGTGCCACACCCCCTTCCCGCACCTCGAGGACTATTACTATCAGGTATATACCCGCATACATACATACATACATACATACATATATATATAGCCTTCTATTGAGGGGGGGAACATTTTTCCGAGCCCATACAAAAACCTTCAACCTTGACACTTTGCAAGTTTTTATCGCCTATACAAAAACCTTCAACCTCAGCAAGTTGCAAGTTTTTTCCTTAGATTTTGCAAGCTTTTCCCTTAGACTTTGCAAGGTTTTTAGTGATCTTCATTCAGAACAGCTATAAAAGCTTCAACCTCGATGATTTTTCCTTAGATTTTGCAAGTTTTTAGTGATTTCATGGAAAACATTTCTCACATCTAATGTAGAAACCTTCAACCTCAATGATTTGCAAGTGTTTTCTTACATTTTACATGCTTTGTGCTCATTTTATGACTAAAGTTGTGATGTATTTAAAATTAGAGAATATTTTCTCTAAAAGACATCAACACTTCAAAATAAACAAATGATTTATACTAGACTAGACTTTTTTGTGAACATCCTTAACTCAGTATTCACATAAAACATTATTAACTTAGTATTCACAAAAGACTTTCTTGGCTCGCCTATAGGAAAATGCTAGAACACTGTTACTGGCCCTTTTCATTTTTCCTTAAGTGGAAATATTTTTGCTTCTTCATAAGCATCACCCATTTTTCACCTAGCAATGTTGCATTACTAATAGCATGCTTGCTAGTAATAGAAGAGGCTTGCTTCATCATCATCCATTCGTAGAAGTAGTTTGAAAATAAGCCTCTTAGCTTTCTTTGTTATTTTTACCAACCCCAACCCTCCATTCATAATTGAAATGCCTTCTTAGTTATCGTTTCCTAATTGGAATGCATTGAGATTTAATATTTGCAACCACTATCTAAAAATTGGAAGGTTATACTCTAAAAGTTACCATTCACAACTCATTGCAAGCTAAGGCATCACTTGTAACTAACTATCTACAAATCATTACACATTGTTTACCACACTTTCATCATTTTTATAACTAAATTACTTTGAAATTAGGAGTTTTAAGCCTTTTAATTTTAAATTAGAATGTAAATTCTTTGAGTTTTTTCCACCTCTTATATTGTGAGGCTTTTTGGTTCTACAACGTTTTGTACCAGGTACTCAAGGTGTGTAGTGACCTTAGCCTTGCCATCCATGACATCTATGAGTGGATCAAGACAGCTCAACGCCAACTTCGCCAACAATCATCAACATCAGCCAACATGGCTATCACACTTGCACATCTCAACATGGCATGTAGAATTCCCTACCCTGCCTTTGCCATTGACCATGTCCTTAGCATCACTGCTTGTGACCCTGATGCCACTGTTGAATACTATGATGGCATCGAACCAAGTTAATTGGACAAGGGGAATAATTCCCCTTCAACCCCTTTTTTAAACAAATCAAGTCATCATCATCAGGGTATTTTTTTAAAAATAGATTTTTACTATTTGGCTATCTTTTTAAAGAAATCAAAGTTGTGGTCCCTTGTCATCAGGGTTAAGCAATAAAATTTTCCAAGCAAGCCCTTACACTTCCCAAAAGTTCCATGAGATTTTTGAGAACAACCACTTAGTTATTATGTAACTTCATCAAGAAAAGGCATCCCCTTAGGTAACCCATCTTAAGCATGTAAGGAGTATAGAACCACCATTTAACGAATGATGAATGACAAGATGCCAATTTTTTAATATTATTTAGTCTAAAAACTAGAGGCTACACTTCCTTCACCAACCTTAGTTGGTTGACCATTTATTAAAGTTCATGTAGCCTAAAAAATGAAGGCCACACATCCTTCACTAGCCCTAATTGGTTGATAATTATCTAAGGTCATTGCTCACAAAGATCGCCATTTCATCAAAGCTAGGCATTAGCTTGGCCAATGAGGGTGGGTTTCCCTTTACAATTTGTGAGATGCCAACACAAAAAGGGAAGAGGTAGGTCCATTCTCACACATAGTAGTCCCTAACTTGGTGGGAATGTGTTCAAACGACAAACTTAACAAACTCTATAAAAAAGATCACAAACTCTCACTATATTTATGTATCATTTCATATGCTTGCATCAACCCTATGACATGGCCCATGAAACATAAATCGCATCAAAACATCTATAGGAACCACTACTATACATGTACTCTTTGATGTTTTCATAAATAAGAGAAGTATTTTCTCAAGTGCCAAAGTTTTATTTTTAGCTTCGCATTCCCTTTAGTATACTCATCTACTTTTTGTTAACTTACAATGGTTAGTACATATTTGACTCTCTCTTTGGCAAGCAATGGTCTATATTGTACTCTCCACATGTGGTGATATTTATTTGGCTATACAAGTAATTCTGTATTTGAAAAAGTGCAATCTCAACATATTTTAACTCATAAAAGTTTATTTTTACAAATAAGATTCTTCAAAGGGGTTGCACCAATAGTAAACTAAAGGCATTAGTAAAAATGTTTTGTTCTAGTTAGAAAATAGATCATGTTATGGTAGGTGGTATTTGTTTCTTATTACATTCTATTTTAAAAAACCTTAAATTAATATCTTTATTTTATGAGTCAAATGCATGTATGTTAACTTTAAGAAGTTCTCTAAATCTCACCCCACTAAAAAGAATAAATAACATGTGTTAAATCATATTGTTGCTTGACACACATTGTGCATTAATAAGGCTAACATGAGGAGTCTTCTACATGTTGTTCCATACTCCAATTTGAACACATCATTTAAGATTTTGGCATATAAGGAATAATGCACTTCAATTTGAATTAGTGTTGTAATCCTCATATCAATTCAATGGAGCTACACTACATTTGACAATTAGTGTAAGTAACCAAGTAGACAACTTGACCATCTAAGAGAGATGTGAGGAGGAAAGCTCTCTATCATTGAAATAGACCATTTTTTCATTTTTGTATGCCTACTCATAAGGTTTTCAAAAACTGCTCTATTATACTATACTTTTTTATGATGTCTTGCAATCCTTGTCATTGGAGTAGGATTCCACTCCAAGCTACATTTCTCTTGGCATGTGTGTGTGTGTGTGTGTGTGTGTGTGTGTGTGTGTGTGTGTGTGTGTGTGTGTGTGTGTGTGTGTGTGTGTGTGTGTGTGTGTGTGTGTGTGTGTGTGTGTGTGTGTGTGTGTGTGTGTGTGTGTGTGTGTGTGTGTGTGTGTGTGTGTGTGTGTGTGTGTGTGTGTGTGTGTGTGTGTGTGTGTGTGTGTGTGTGTGTGTGTGTGTGTGTGTGTGTGTGTGTGTGTGTGTGTGTGTGTGTGTGTGTGTGTGTGTGTGTGTGTGTGTGTGTGTGTGTGTGTGTGTGTGTGTGTGTGTGTGTGTGTGTGTGTGTGTGTGTGTGTGTGTGTGTGTGTGTGTGTCCCTTCAGCAATGAAAGAATTTAGAATTATATAAAAATTTATAAATAATCTTAAATTTTGCAACTAATCCCAATAAATATATTGAGACATAGTCCTTTAATATTGTCATGGCTAGGCCACATGGCTACCAGAGATTAAGAAAGATAACCGTGAGGGTAACAACTCAAGGAGAGACCTTGAAAGAGGGTGAACAAATGTATATATAAAGGGAGAAATACAATGAATGAGGGGCTAGTTTTCCTACTCTACAACAATGTGGGTCCATAGTCTAAATTACTCACTCTTTTCTTAGTGTAACTGTACATCGCATTGGTGGAGGCGACGATCAACACCATCTCCTCTTTGATGTCTTTACACCAATCTCTAGGCAACAACATGAGTCTAATTCCTCATGCCATCCTGAAGCAGCTCCCATCTCACCACCACACAGCTCACAATAACTCACAGGTCACTACAGCTCCATCCCGCCACAAAGCAACCTGCCATAATATAAGTGATTTATCCTGCAAGTGTAGACACACATCCACTTGATGAGTCGGCCTACCTCTCCTCACCACCATCCTTCCTCTCCACCATACGAAGATGTCCCCATGAATGTAGAGTTTGCCACAAAAAATTAGAGTAGTACCATTGAACAAATATCCTATGCCATATATTCCCCTCATCCTACAAGTAAACCACACCAACCACCACACATTAGCAGATTTATTGGCCCACAATCATCCTCAACAATGAACAAATCCTAAAGTATGGCCTAAACCATTCGATTATCTTCCAATAGAATATGTACTCGGTTCGATAGATCATTTTGAAAATGTATCTAGTCATCACACATGGGCAGTTGAACTCAAATAATAGGAAATCCAAGTAATACTAGGGCATAGTGGCTCCATGGTTTATGCAGCAACCAATCCAGACAAAAGCAAGCTAGTCTCTCATGAAAGAGGCATTGATCAATGATTTTGTGCAACATGATGTTACGCAAGCCCGACAATAATTGGATAACCTCAAACAAAAACAATATGAGCCAGTGTGGCACAATTCACATTCAAACTCAACTAGCCACTACTAAGAGAGTAGACCCAACCAAGCCAAAGGAAATGAAGCTGTTTTTCTTTGGCCACGTTTGCTCCATGACATATCCCCCATAGAGTGTGCAACCAAGGTCCAACTACTTTCCACCAAGTTGTACAAATAAAACAACAAATCAAAGGAAATACCCATTGAGACACATTAAACACAACAATCCAATCCACTATGAAAATGTCATTGGATCAGCCTACAACCATGGAGATAGATGTGCAAAACACACAACTATCACAAAGAAGGAAATCTAGCTTCAACTACTAAGCTACCTACAAAAGACAACCAAGGTAGACCCAAATGCTTGTAGTGCAACAACTACAAACACGTAAAAAAATATTGCCACAAGCTCCAACACAAAATTTAAAAATATTTGCAAATGAGCCTGTGGAATTTGCAACAATCCCAAAAAATATATTAGTGAATGGATGATGAAGGCCACTCATTCACAATGCCACATCGAATAAAAGCCTTCAACAAGAAAAGTGTGCATAGTCATCAATAAGATTCAAGAACAAGAGATAGATGCACTCTTTGATACATAGAGTACCATTTCTTCCATAAGCCAAAGCATAGTTGATGAACCAAACACACAAAATCAAATACACACATCCCATCACTATAATCTTTAGAAATAATAGAGATTTGTATCGTACAAGGTGATTCACACCAATAACACTCGACATTAATTATAAAATAGACAAACATACATTCTATATACTCCCAACCCAAGTCTTCAAAGTCATCCTAGGACTAGATTGGCCCTTGAAAACACTCTCCATATTAGATTTCAAGACACAAACCATCAAAATGCCAAATAGAAAGCCAGTAGCCCTCAAACCTCTAGCATGTAAGGAAGAAATACTATGCACACAACTACTAAATCAAATAAGATTAGTGAATCAACATAAAAGAAAACAAGCATCAATTATCTAATTCAACAATAAAAATATCTATTTCAGCCCAAAAGAATCACTAATAAAATACACTTACGAATCTATCATGAAATTAGGATCGAGATAGTGCAGTCCATCAAGATGGCCATGAGCAAAAGATCATCAAAAGAGAATCAATACATCAGTGAAGTAGTAAAAGAGATGCTAAACAAAGGAATCATCAATCTTCAAATGACTAGACCTCGAAACCACACTTGGTACAAAAGGATGACAATACATACTGTTTTCTCATTGATTTTTGGCCCTTCAATAAAGTAACACAACATGATGTATACCCACTTCCAAGATTAGATGATTTGTTGGATACATTAGAAAGATCTAGATATTTCACATCATTGCATCTTGCCTCTAGATATTGGCAAATGCCACTAGCAAAAAAGAATGCCCATAGCACAACCTTCTAGACAACAACAATATTATATCAATTTAAAAGAATGCCCTTTGGACTCAATGATTTGGGAAATATATTCCAACACATGGGGAATAGAACTTTAAATATATCATAGAAAGAAAGGTGTTGGCTATCTACTTAGAAAATATGCTCATTCATACCAAAACATGGGAACAACATAAAGAGATAGTCATAGAAGTTCTCACAAGGATCCACAAATATAACTTATAGCTCTAGCCATGAAAATGTAAATAAAGAGCAACATCCTTCAAATTTCTAGGCTTTATCATTTCAGCAACAAGTATGTGCATAGATCCCATCAAAGTAAATGCAATTCACCAATTTGCAAGACTTACAACAACAAAATATTTTGCAAAGTTTTTGTAAATTAGTAACTTTTTCAACAAGGTTCATACCAAATTTGGCTACAAAGACACAACCACTGAGGAATCTACTAAAAAAGATACAAAAGTATGAATGGGCACTGATTTGCAAGAAAAGTTGCCAGCAACTAAAAAGTGAAATGGAAATGTCAGCACAATAACAATATCCATATTTTTACAAACCACTTAAGTTACAAGCTGACGTATCAAATAAAGGCCTAGGTGTAGTCTTGCTACATCAAAATGATGGTGATAAATGGTATCCAATATCTTATGTGTGCACGTCACTTACCAAAGTTGAAGAAAACTATAGCACAACAAAAAATGAACTTTTAGTCATTGTTTAGGCCATCAACAAGTTACACCCATACCTCCATGTAAATAAATTTATTATTAAGATAGGTCATTAGCCTCTCATACCCATGATGTAGAAAGCTCATCCGATATGTGGATTACTATGTTGGATTCTAACACTACAAGAGTATCAATACATGAAATGCCAAAAAAAATGTGATAATCGATAGCCTATCAAGAAATCTAGAAACACAAAACACCTAGCCATGCAACACTCTTGTGGATAAAAGCACACTCTCAACATTGCAACAACAAGATCCCAAGATAATAGAAATCATACATCAAATAAGAAACAACACACAACATACATACCTACATAAATATCCAGGCAAAGACAACCTACTATACTACATAGAGCTAGATCAACAAGCACAATCTTGTGTTGAACAACCTCATTTATTCATACATGGATTATTACCACACACACAAAATGTTTGGCCACTTGGGATTTCACAAGATGGTGAACACACTAAGGAAAAGATATTACTAGCCACAAATGAGGAATACAATAGCACAATATGTTAGAGAGTGCATTACATGTCAAGCATACAAGTTCCCACCACAAAATCAAGGAAAACTACAGCCAATAACAGCATCAAGCCCATTCAAAACTGTGGGTTGGGACATCATATGTCCTTTTCTCGAATCACTACTTATCATTGACTACTTAACTCAATTAACATTCTTGCCCAAGGATAATCCTATCAAACTAGGGGTAGCAATTCAAAAGTGGAGTAATGTCAACACTTATACGAAACATGGGAATCCAACAAGTGTTCACATCTCCATATCATCCCCAAACAAATGGCTTGACAAAGAGATTAAACAAAACCATAAAACATATTATTTTAGTTTACATAGATCCACTACATCAAACATGGCACGAAATCCTCCCATTTGTGACACATACTTACAGAACCACAATTTAGGCCTCAACCCATTTTGGGAAATATTTGGTCATGACCCCATCTTCTTACCCAACTTGTCAACAATAACCATCCAGCCAAAGCATGTCGATGCCCTTGAGTGGTATGCAACCCTCTTTGAGCGACAGTTCATGCTACAATCTACAATCCAAAGAAATATACATCAAGCACATATGAGGCAAAAGAAACGATATGACCAACACCATGTTCATAAGGAATGCAAGAAGGGCGATCTTATTAGCATCGAGTTCCCCATTAGAAAGTTAGTCTTGTTGGAGTCTTTAATCCATAGATGGTTGGGCCCATATCAAATCATTGAATGCATCCTCACAATCACCAAATGGCCAACATCATGCCATCAGAATAGCACCCATTCACAGATAGTAGTGGCAACATCCACAATACATGCAATAAATAAACCAAATATCAAAAACCATCCAGGCACACAAGAAGATATCACATCATATACCAAGGTAGTAAACAAGATAAAATAAAACTTGAACAAGGAGCTAGACCTCAAAGACAGATTGTAGCACCAATATACAACATGAGAGAACTAGAGAAATAGTACAAGCTCCCAAGAAGGCCCTCGACATCAACCTATGCACCAAACAATTCAGCCACCACACAAACAAGAGAAATTTTCAAAAAAGAAGGCCCACCAAATCCATCAACGTGTCATCCCATGCACAATATCATGAATCCACCTATTATTTCCAACACACCCAACCTTATCCACCTTTTTGGGGGAGGTGTCATGGCCAGGCCACGTGGCTACCAAGTTGGTAGATGAGAGATTGAGAAAGATAAACATGAGGATAACAACTCAGGGAGAGACATTCTTGAAAGAGGGTAAACAAATGCATATATGGGGAGAAATACTGAATGAGGGGTTGGTTTTCCTACTCTCCAACTTGTGTCCATAGTTTGGATTACTCTTACTCTTTCTTACTATAATTGTACATCACAATATTATATGGCGAGATTTCCATAAAGATTTAAAAATGGTATAATTAAACCAAATTTGGTATTTTTCTTTAAAAATGGAGTAAATGTACAACCTAGCCTTTGATGATGTATGCAAATCAAATTTTCTTGAAATTTACAAAATAGAGGTAAAATAAGAAATTCAATTTTGTCCAAAATAGTCCCTAGGGTAGACTTTCCAAGCCTGAGTAAGCAAATGGTCTTAAATGTCACTTGCATCTATATAAAAATACATGCTACAATTCACATTAATGCATATTGTAGCTATCATCGCAATTGCACCTACAAAGGTGCTACAAAAACATAATGTAAGGGAAATATGTAAATTTAGCTATTTGATTTATTTAGCTAGTAACAGACAAATGTTAACTCTAGGACACTCAAAGGTATAAAATTAGGTTATTCCCATCTTCCTTTTGCTAGCATCTCCTACATTAATAAGTAATCTATAGACAAGGTTAGGAGTTAAGGGACTTGAGTCCTTTAGTAACCTTTCATCCAACTTTTGGAAGAAATTAACTCTTAAATAGCTTGTTTTTCATTTTAAAAACTCAACAAAATACAAGTTCAAATTTAAAACAATTTAAACACCAATCATAAAAAAAGACAAAGGAGGCTTAAGTCGCTACCCTTGTCCATTTTAAATAGATAACTATTCTACCAAGGTTTAATATAACGTCTCTAAACACCATTTAGCAAGGAAGCTTTAAATTAATTATTATTGATAATAAGGACAACAAAATGTCACACTAGTTAAAAACACACTTAAGTATTTTTCTCACATTTTACATAAAACTTGAGTGACACCAAGCTTAACTACTCAAAGAACCATAGCAATTTGTAAACTAGCTATCATATTTAACAATGCCATTGTCAAGTAAAGCATGTTACCCTACTAAGAATCCAATGTTTAAACATTTAGATCCTATTTATCTCTCTTACACTAATATTAGCATCAACTTCTACAAGCAAAAAATCATGTCACCCATGATTACTACATCCTTTAATCATGGACTTAAGTATTGGAGACTCATTAGAGATAATTACTTCCTTTAATCATGGATGCAAGTATTTGATATAAGTATACTATTTGATAGAGAAAGATAATGTTTATTAATCAAAGCTACTAAGATTTTTTCTAGAACTTGAATAGGCTACTAGTAGGTTTCCATTGCCACAATTGCAATTATGCTACTCACACCACCTTATCTAAGGAAATATTTTATCTATAAGAGCGAAAAAAAAAGTCTAAACTTTTAGCCTTATAGAAGATCTTTAGGATATTAAAACTATGTTATCTTTTCTAAATACTATGCTTTTAGTAGAGTAGGGTCACTTCAAGGCTTTATGCACAAGCATTAGGGCCAAAACGTGTCAAAAACAACACTTTTCTTATTCCCTAGATTAAGGAAAGGGCCAACGAGAGTTTTGCCATCTATGCAAGGATGTGGTATTCTTGTCTCCTCTAATTTGGAGATGGTAGAGTCTATTTGTGGATTTCTCCTTTTTTTCAGTCGAAATCTCTGAAATTTGACATCTTTTGGTAGTCCCAAAGCTCATAAAGCTAATAAAAGCTAAGAAAATATACAATGAAAAGGAGATGCGGTCAATACTATCAGTTTTGTAACTTTCAAGAGGCATTTGAATATTCTTTTTGGTGCCCATTGTATTTTCATTAGCCTTATTGACATTTGTTTTGAGTTCATCGACCTTTCCTCTCTAAGTTTCTTTCTTTGCATATCACCTGCACTCCCTTTTTTACATAGCTTCCACAAAGTGACATTTTCATTCTATAAACCTTTGCATCGTCTTTAATAAAAGTGATTATGGAAAGTGGGAGCCTAGAATGTTCAGTATAAATGATTGGGTTACCATATTGCCATGTTGCAAGGGCTCTCTCAAGGTGAAGAAAATGAAATGAGAGGATATCAAATATCACTGCACGGGACATATCATTGGTTTGAAAATCACAACCCAAGGGTGGTTTGATCAAGTACAACATGTTTACATAGCGAAGGAGATGTATTTGCCTCCAAATGGATGTTTTTTCTTAGTAAAGCCATTATAAGTTTAGTTTTGAGTTGAATATTATGTATGGATTTTTTGTTAAAACACATAGTAAATAGTGGATTATTGGTATTAGATTTCTTTCCATCAACAAGTTCCAAATGATAGCCCATGGAGAGCCTTAGAGAACATTCTATATAATTCATGAAGAATTTATAGACATTGTATTTGCTAATAAAATCACATGTTTTTTTAGTGAAGATAGGATTTTTATATATTATGCACAATATGTGATTCCATTAAGAGAAGATGTATATGGACATGTTGAGGATTTACCATTTCCAAGCTTTGCATCCTTGAATTGGGAGACTCTTGATGAAGTAACGGTAAAGAGCTTCAAACTCAAAATAGTCAAAGATATTCAAAAGGCTATGACTCCTGGAAGGATCTCAAGAAAGATATGCTTGCTGTGGCTTGTACCCTTACATGCCTTTGTAGCTTGTTTCAAAATAGCAAATTTATAGAGGATGAAGGCTTCATGGCTAAGTAGAAAGTTTTCATGAGGACAATTTGGATAACATTCTAGGACTATCTTAGAAATTTAGGGAATGTGACCACAAGGGTGATTTTATAGTGTGCAATGCATATCCTTAGCCTTTGGCTATATCTTACAGTATCTCTCGACAATCTCTTATCATGGGTTTTGATTATACGAGGTACAAACTTGGATATGGTACTTGGGTTCCTTTAGATTTTGATGTTGATTGTATTTCATTAAAACTAGAGGCGCAAGTAATTGGACAAGAAGTGAATGAGGTTAATGTAACTTCAAACTAGAGTCTAAAGGATGTAAGAGATACCTTGGAGTTTCTAAACAATATAACTCCTAGTTATAATTTCAAGGTCAATGGCACTACAATTGGAAGAAAAACTTAATGCTCTTTCTATGAGGCATTTTCCTCCTAACATTTTGAGTTTTGAACTATGCATATATAAACAATTTCGAATTTGTTCTTGCTTTAGAGAAGAGGGATCAAACTTCAAAGGAGAATCCTTGGTCATACCTTTCTTTGTAGAGGCAACGAAAGTTTTTTTGGTGGTTGACTTGGCTGTGTCCTTACCCTTTCTTGTAGCTTTCACTTATCTCTTGGCTTTTCCCTTGGAAGATTTAGGAGAAAGAGGGAAGTCAAGGTCCACCGGTGTTAATTTTCTATCCAAATTTATCTCAATATACCTCTCCCTTATCCATCACATGTATGACTTAGAGTAATATTTGCACTAAAAAAAAGCACAAATAATTGAGTTGAATCACAGGAGACTTTTACCTTAAAAGAAAAACATAAAAGACTTACATTTGTCCCATCTATGTTCAATAACTTTGAATCTATAGTCCTACAAACATTCAAAATGACTCTCCATCTGCAACTATGTGTATCACTTTGTAGTGGGACCTCTTGAAGGAGAAACTTGAAAGGTCTTTGAGAGTCAATAATATCTTCAAAACTAACATTCAAGTGGGTAATAACAAGTCTAGTAGCACTACAAATAAAAACTTATTAGTCAACAATAAAGAACCTACCTGCAACAAATTTATAAAACAAGGAAAAACCAAAATATAAGAGAAAGACATTGATGATACATTTTTACCATGCCATGAATTCTTGAAAGAGATTTCATAAGGATGACCTCTTGAGAAAGAACGATAGATCAGACTCCAACGTCCTCTCTGAAGTAAACATTAGTCAACAATAAACGTCCAATATGATACATTTGGGGGAACATTAGGATCTCAAAGGCTTTATAATTAGTAGAGGGGAAGGCCTTCAATACTTTGTCAAACCTATAAATTAGCCTACTCACCATACTAAAATCCTTGTTCATCCATTGTGATCCTATGTGGATGGGTAGTAGCAATGTAAGAATCATTCATGAAATCAATGGTGAAGTCCTCTACGGCCTCCTATAAACAAAATATAATTGAAAGTTGCCACTTTTTATGAAGCCCATCAATAGTGGAAACCCTAGACAATCTATTTGAAATATCATTGACCACTCTGATAAATGTTGTCTTTGGGATGAGATGGTTGGTTATCTTCTAAGCTTCTATGATCTCTTTAAAGCATCTTTGTATATAAAACCACCTTGACTTCCTCTTTCTCTTAATTGGGGTTGTTTTGGAAGGCTCCTTGGTTAGCACAACTAAAGGTCTGCCATGTTCAAGAGCTTCTAAAAGAGGTGAATGTTCCCATGGTCAAGAACAGTAGAAAGACTTGAAGGCTAAGAATTAGGAGAAGTTGGAGTTTTTTTACTGTTATTTGATGATGTGGCCTCGAGTGAAGGGTGAACAAGAATCTCTTGAGGCATTAGAGAACCCTCTGGGGGGACAACTGGGCCAATATTTTCCTTTACAAGTATCTCAAAAGCCTTTAGGGGTGGGTGTTATATGTAAACCTTCCTTACAGACTACTTCATTCTACCCATTGAATATGTTTGCTTTCACAAGGAAGAGGAGTAGGCAACAAAAAAACAACCTTCCAATACTACAAAAGGAGAGGAAAATTGATCTAAGATTGAGCAAGTATTGCATCATATCTATCAAGAATACACCCAAGATCATGCGAGGATATTGTGGGAGCTCATTAGCCAATATGATGTGAAAAAGGACCTTTAGAACCAACCAATATGTCATGAAAAAGGCCCTTTAGAACCAACCAATATGTAGTGAAAAAGGCCCTTTATAACTAGCACAAAAATTGTTAGTCGCACCATATTGGAAGATGCACCAATTGCTACATAAGACCAGTGGCCAATACAATGCAAGGGTTACTACTTGAGGTAGCATCATATGGAAGACAGAAAGCTCAATGCTGATATGTTGTGATCACAATGATTTTCCATGAATGCGAACAAGCTCAATCACTCCATATCAAAGGGTGTGAGTAAGCATTGTTACATTGTGATGAGAGGGCTCAGATGCAAGAGATAAGGTGACAAAATGATGTATTATGTGAGAAAACCTGACTTATATAGTGATATTAACCTTTTTGCAAAGAAGCCACAAGAAGCGAGAAAGAGCAAGCTACTAGAGTACGCCAAGGGAAGTCAAAGACTAAAAAAGAAAGAGGTGCAAAAGTCAAGAAGCATTCAAGGGTGATGGCCTAAAGGAATAATGATTGCATCTAGTTAGCAAAAATTCAAAGCCTGGAAGAAGAGCACTCATCAAGCTAGAAAAAAAGAGAGATAAAAGTAACATAAAAGTATCAGGCACTTTAGAAAAAATAGGAATTAAGAAAGAGTACCAAATAAATTTTATAAAATCATTTTCAAGCATCAGGCTCACTCATAGGCAAATTGTAATTAATGTGCATATAATGGCATGTGAGTGAGTGAGTTTGGACAAATAGATGGGGCACTAGGCTTGAAGAGTGGGCATTAAGAGATTACCGATGGTGTGCACCTTGTAATAAGAGATCTAGCCCAAGTTTAAATTCAAATGCCACATACATATGGTGTGAAACCTTATTGTAAATCATTCCTACAACTAATGCAAAGTAGGCTTATCTCTTTCTTCTCCACTATCTTTGCTTCCATCTCTGTGTAGCCATCTCACACTTGCAAAAGTTCTAAGACACCGGAAAGCTTATGAGCTTACTCTAAGTCTTTGTTGCATTACTCCATCACTTCCCCTCACCTTCTTGGGATCTTCCCAATTTGAAGGGTGGAAATGTAGAGACCATGTTGCAAAGACAAAGAGCTACTAGCATTAGGAAAAAAATGAACTCACAAATGGGCCCTTAAAAATAATATAGTTTAAGATGCGAGCCTTTTGGATTGTCCAATAGGAAGGCTAGATGTTGGCATCCATGGAGGGTGAATCTTCTCTCTCCAAATCTTGGGTTTTCTATTAAAAAAAGGAGTAGTGGGGGATTTAAAAAAGAGAGAATGAATAGTACACAAAATTTGAGTTTCTCTCACCTCGTATTTCCCCCCTTTTTTGGAGAATTTTCAATTTTGATTTTTTTTCCTCTCACGAAATCAGCTTGACCCAAAAGTTGAGCAATGTACCACTTTCCCTCTCTTCTCTATACTCGTGAATTTTCGTCTCCATATTGAAGCTCCCTACTGAGAGTAATTAGGGTTTTGAGCATTATGCTTACCTCTACACTTTCTTCTCCATGCAGCTCTAGATTTTGGGCAAAACACAGGTGCCCATCTCTCTTTGCATTTTCTCTTGTTTGCTATTTTTTAAATAGGGTTCGATGTCGTTTCTTATTGTTATTGTTGTTTTATTGCAGAGGTTGTTTGGGGCAAGAGACAAAGGTGCTCATCTCTCTCTCCTTTCTTTCCCCCCTCTCTCTATGTGTTGTTTCTCTTTTATGTTGTGTTTTCAATAGAATTTGATGTTGGTTCTAATTGTTGTTTTCTTGCAGAGTTTATTTGGAGCAAGAGGCAAAGGTGTTAATCTCTCTCTCTGTTTGGTTTTTTTTTTTGCTGATATCTTTTCAATACAACATAATGTTAGTGCTAACCCTTATGGTTGTTTTATTACAGAGATCATTTTGGGTGACATTGCATAAGTGCTCATCTCTCTCTCCCCCCAGGGGGTCCACTAGGGTTTACCGTATGGTACCATGTGAGTGTAAGGGAGGGGGGTTATTTAAGGGAAGGAAGGTACATTTTATAAGGTAAGGTCCCATAAATAGAGGGTAGATAAGGGGTATTTTCATATATTTCTTGCACGCATGTGACATCTCCTTATTACTACTAGTGAATCCCCTGTGTCTCTCCCTCTCTCTTTCTCTCTCTATGTTTTCTCTTTTCTATTGTTTTTTCAATATACCTTTATGTAAATACTAACTCTTGCTATTGTCTTTTGTAGAGATCAATTTGGGCAAGATTGGATAGTGCTCATTTCTTTCTCTCTCCCGCGTACTCACACACCCTCTCTTTCTTCCTCTCTGCATTATCCCTTTTTTACTATCTTTACAATAGGATTTGATGCTAGTTCTAACTTAAGTATCAATTGTTGTTGTAGCACTTAACACAAGGTAGAGCAGAGATTCTGTAGCTCAATTTACAGGTAAATCTAGCATATTTTGTGGTACCAAAATTTATTCATTTAATTAGTGACTTTTATGTTTGATGGGATTGATATTTTTTAATGTCCCTCATTTACAATGGGTTTTGATTAGCAATGATTCAATCTTATCTTCAACAGCTCAGCTTATAGGTAAATTGGCCCTATTTTGTATTGCTTCTATTCATGCAATTATCTAGATTTTTTTGTTAAAAGGGATTCATGCAAGTATTTTTGTTAAAAGGGATTCATGTAGGTGTTTTTTTGTACATGCAAGTATTGTACAAGGTTTAGGTGAAGCATATAATTCTCGATAGACTATTTTGATGTGTTGAGTGATTCCTTTGTGTTGGATTATATGGATTTGCTGGAAATCGATGGTTCAAAAATCCTCTGCTTTATTGGTCCTATGTGTCCATTTGGATCTCCATGCCAATTGGTAATGATCATGAAACTCTTGTATCGTATCATCCATATAACACACAATGTGTTGAGTCTTAGAATATCTCAGGTGTCAATCCAATGTGCATATTAAGATTTGCATGCCATGTGGCTACTATCCTTGTAACAACTACTCTATAATACCCACATTTCATACAATGTATTGAGTCAAATCAGATTCCTCTTCATTATAATAAAATTTATTTTGGCGAAATTCTCTGAGTATTCTTGTGCTATTCTTTTTATTATATTTCATGTAAATGGTATGATTAAAGTGATGCCTTGAAATTAAATCTATACTTTGTGTTGATGTATATATCCATATGTGTTTCGATATCGATGTTTATGTCTATTTACAAAAGTGTAAACATCTCTTAATGCCATGTTGATTTGTATGGCATATTGGTGATTACTGGATAGACTTAAAATGCTTATTATTTAGGAGTTAATACATACTTCTTTACATCTAATGCATAGATTATAATGCCTAAGAGAAGAACAAGCATTCTCTCGATAGAAGTACGTAACAAAAAAGATGAAGAAGGGAATTGGATCATTGATACGTATCATTGCTCGTCTTGGGTACATATGCGTCCAAGTATGAAGGGATATTTCAGGGTGAAAGCATATGCAATTGCAGATGTATCAAAGCACTGGAAGGGTAAAATTTTAGCTCTCACACAAAGGAATGTTGATTCTCACCTTGTAACAGAGGCATGTGTACAACATGTATTCATGCAAAAACAAATACATATTGTGCCCAGTGTGCCCTTTCAATGAAACATTGCAAACAGTAAGTATTTGCAACTCATTGAGAATGAGAAATTTCATGATACCTATGTAACAACTTTTCTCGTAATTACAGAAATATACCCTTCGGATTGCTATGAGTGGCAAAATGTTGAGAGTTTCACTGGTTCTTTTAAGTGTTACCACCTCAAAATTGGTAGATTGCTCTTTGAGGGGCGTACAACTAAGCACCTCGCAGAGGACCTTGTTTTTTTCTATGACTCCAAGTACATATTACCCAAGGGAGTTGAGAATATGCAACCTTGAATTTCTATAGACATATTAAATTCTATGAAGCCAAGCATCAGCTTAAAGAATGTACATCTAAGCTGGTTCATACCCATTGCAATTTTTACATGCATGTTCAAGGATTGTAAGGGTTTGAGACATGCCAAAAGCATGTACGTCATAAAAAATACATCGATGGATTATGTAACAAGGATTCTAGGCAAAAATTGGACATAAAAAATAACTCACAGTCTTGACATAGTGGAGTGTCGAGTCACAACAAGGGATATGGCTTTCATGTAAAATTTTTCTCTCTTAGTTGACTATTGTCTTACTGTGAGATGAATCGGCTAACTTTCCTTTCCGATTATAGGTACTTTGTCGCACAATAAAATTTATGCCAAGTGTTCAAGTATCGTAGATGGAGGATGCTCAAGGGTAAATGGTTGTGCCTTGATCAAGACATGCGTGAAAGTGCAGCTGTGGATGTTACTGTCATTTGTGAGGGCCGCGAGCCCCAAGTGTTCCAAATGGAGGATGATTGGCCCTTGAGTATAATGCGCCAAGAAATTACAATGTTAATGTAGAATCCACCTGTTAGCTTCTATTTTAAACTAAATGGTAGGAAAATTCGAAGTCGAGTTGAGGATATTGTTACCAGCGGAAAGTGTGTGGCTCCGCATATTTTAGAAATTGTAGAGTCTCCCTAAAAATCCCAACACCACAAGTTGTAATATCCTATAAATTTTTGGATTTTTTTGGCAATAGAATATTGTCACTTACAAACTTGCAATATTTAAAAATTATGGTATTTATGTAAAATCATACACTTGTTATACACTTTCCACATCAACACATTTACATATGCATGTAAACTTTACAAAGACGTAAGTAAAGCCATAACTAAATATCGTATGAGAACAACCCTTAATGGTCTAAAACTTAAGGTTTTTAAGGTAGAACTAGTTTAGTTCTTGTTTCATTGTTTCATTTCACACTTTCTCTCTTTATCTCTTTATATCCACCACATCCCTCCTACCTACTACGATGGATGCTCGCACACACTTTGATGAGTGGATCCACGAGACTATCTTTGCCAACTAAGGTGATGAAATGTTCCAGGTTTTCTCTAATAAATTCAACCTTGAAAGCCTGCTCTCATCGCTGGATCCCCCCCTTTAGGTTTTGGAAGACTTTGTGAGCCCCATTGCTACATGCATATACTCCATCGAGGGATCTGACATGACTTGGATGCCTCTGGAACAACTCATGGTATTTTAGGGAGGGAAGAATCACCAAAAAGTGGTGAATAGGTGTCTGGTGGCCCATGTGGATCCTTTGCACAGAGTATGCACTATTCCCATGGGAAGTGCACGGTACATCACCTTTGGATCTCATGGAGTGTGATTGTGCATTGGCAATTTACCTCCTTGCATTAGATATATCCCTAGAGGAGGAGAGCGATAAAGATTCAACTCCACAGGTTGTTTCTATCACATACACGGGAGAAGAACCGATTGAAGACCTCATAAATGTTGAAGAGGAACATCGAGTGGTGGCAAAGCAAGGGTTGGCTCTCATGGTGCCATCTTCTTCAGAACAACCACAAGTCGACGAACCCAACCTTGCCTCCTTGATACCGTATACAATACTTGCTTCTATTAGATGTACTACAATACTTGGAAATGAAGGAAGACGATTTGTTTTATATCCTAGTCAGGGATTCAATGGAAGACCTGATCGATTATGATTACATGGATGTGCATCCGACAATGGCAAAGATTGGAAGATATGATGGCACAAGCTTAGATACTGTGAGTGCTATCATAGTAGCACAAGAGCATATTACCTTGGTTGAAGAAGATTACCTTGTGCCAGATGCTGAATTTGAAGCACTACAGCATGATTTTCGGACCAAGGCCCCAACTTCCTACCAAGGAGTTTGTAGATCCCTTTGCCCAAAGAGGTGCCTCCCTGACACATGAGGAAATAAAGATACAAGATGATTTGGAGAAGGTGAGATTTCTAATTACCATATATTTTTATGTGATGAAACTGACGGTAGGGTGCGTCCGGTCCCCGAAGTCCACCGGTGAAATCTGTCAAGGATCACGTGGTGGAGGACTTGCTTGAGCTGTTGCACCAAGCACACACTGTATACACAAGAGGAAGCTCACTCAAGAACACAAGAAGAGAGATAGAGGCCAAAACGTTTTCTTACTGGTTTCTTCTTCTTCCTCCAAATACTATACAATGTACACAAAGTATAGATAAGATACAACATAAAGGAAAGTGGCCTTCTAAGTCAAACAATGCATAACCAACTACACTAATCAGCTGGAGTTATATCTTTGCCACCTGTAGGTAGGTGTAACAAACTAAATATAATAAGTGATAAGTCAGTGGCCATGTGAGTATCATAACGACCACCAACGTGCTAAGTGTAGACATGCGGACTCATCTAGCTAGGCGGTTCATTATCAATGTCCGCAGGTGTTGAGCTTCCTATCTCAACACTCCCTTTCAAGCTCAATTCTATCTCTGCAAATCCAAGTAAGCTTCAGAACTTTCAAAGCTTCTCTGCACCCAATGCCTTTATGAAAATGTCAGCTATCTGATCCTGTGTGCTGGCATATACCAAGTCAATCTCTCCTGCAAGTACCTTCTCTCACAAAGTGGTAGTGCACCTCAATGTGTTTTGTCCTAGCATGGAACACGAGATTCCTAGCTAGCTATATGCTGCTCATGTTGTCAAAATGAATGACAATGAATGATAACTGGACCATCTCCCTGCATATCCAAATCACCTAATAACTTTGGCAGCCATACCACCTCACATGCTGCCATAGTAGCACCTCTATACTCAGCCTCTATACTCGATAAATCAATTGTAGGTTGCTTTTTGCTGCTCCATGTAACTATACACTACCAAGGGAAAACATGAATCCACTTGTAGATCTTCTGGCTGACATGCTACTAGCCCAATCTGCATCTGTGTATCCAAAGATATGTACGTCCTTACCTGCCTCATAAAAATTTCCATAATGTAAAGTGGACTTCACATACCTCAATATACGTCTAGCTGCATCAAAATGAGGCTTTCTAGGCATCTGCATACACTAACTGACAAGGCCAATAGCATAGCTCAAGTTTGGCCTTGTGATAGTCATGTAAATCAAACTTCCTACTATCCTCCTGAACATATTAGGGTCTTCTATCTCATCCCCAACGTTGTCGTCGCGTCAAGAGTTGAAGGTCTACCACCGGGGCTTTTAGTGCAGAAGAAGGGTTTGGGATTCAAGATTCAGAAAGGAAAAATGGATTGGGTTTTAATAAGATTCAAGAATTAGAAATAATTTAGGTGCGGAAGAGGAATTCAAGCCTTCTCACTTTATACTTAGCATACATGAACTGAAGGGATAAGACTAACTTGAATACATCAAATGCTTCAGGATACATACATCATTTCATAAAGGATATTTTCAGATTTCCAATTCATTTATGAATGTCAAATACAAGCTCTAATGGCATTTATTACATGTACAAAGATGGATTTCAATCCTTTGGGACAAGTATATTGATGCTAGAATCAAATACATCCAAGATTTGGGCCAAAGATGTATGAAATGGATTGAAAATGAATAATTTTAGCTTCAGCCCTGTTTTAAAACAGAAAATTCCAGCCCATAAACAAATTCAAAATGAGTGCATAAACTCAAGAAGAAGCATTCTTGATCATCTATGAACAATGTCCTGAAGAAAAGAGGTCATTTTCCTCTATTACAATCATAAAAAACCCATGTTTGCTCATAAAAATGGATCAAAATAGTGGGCTGCCTTGTTTATGACTGGTTATTCCAGCCCATAACAGTCCATAAGTCTTCAATATCCTCACCCTTTGCTTGCCCCAAAGTCACTCAAGTACTTGGGCACAAGTCGGGCTTCATTGGACCAAGAATAAGGTAGAGAAGATGAGAGAAGTCATGCATAAGAGCAGGCTGAATACTCTTCTCTCAGATTTCCCCTCTTTTATAGACAGTTTCAGCATGCATTTTTGTCAGACCAAAGAGACAGAGAAGTGGAGCTCTCACCAAGTTATCATCTTCAGTTGTTGGCCTGTTAATCTTCACTTTGCATGCTCCATTCCATGCATCTCAGCTCCATCTTTCTCCCAGTTTTCCTCAGGTAGAGCAGCCCGCATTTTGCGCCGAAAAACGCGGGCTGCTCTCTGCTCCAACCCTGGTCACTTTTTGACTAGCCTAGGTTACCTGCTGGTCACCTTAGTCAGTTACTTTTGGTCCCGTGTGGACCTAGTGGACTTTTGACCGTTTTTGGCAACATTTTTGGGTTTTTGTCCATATTTTTGTACCTGAATTAATGTAATTTATCCAACAGACTGTCAATTACTTCCAGATGTCCAAGTTTTAGGTTCCCATAGACTTATTTTTCATAAATGTAGATGGTATATATGCAAATTATATGCTAAATACAAAAGAACTTGTATAACTAAGGTAGATATTGGATAACAATGCCTGAAAATATCTCATATAATTCCCAGTGAAACTCTTCTGAGTTCATAAGAATCCCATGATTTATATCATGGACAGTAAACTCTTTGACATTCACCCCCTCCTAACCTGCACATCCTCCGGCATGTGCCATTTCGTAAGATTACAGGTCAAGGAGGGTCTTCTTCTTCTTCTTCTTCATTCTCTAAGTCTTCGTCTTCCTGCATGTTTTCAAGTAAAGAGCTTGTATCAAAGTCATCGAGTTCATAAGTTGAAGATTCTCTTCGTTTGAAGAGTTTGATTCGTTTCCTAGCTATTGGAGTCTTTATCATGGTCCCATCCATTTCAGCCAAAGAGTAAGTAGCATTATTATATACTACTTTTACAACATATGGTCCAAACCATCGCTTGGCTAACTTCCTATGAGCACTATATTGATTATCCAGGCTGCTATCATAAACAAGAACCCAGTCATTCTCTTGAATAGCTCTTCTTATCATCTGTTTTATATTTTGTTTCTACTCTTGCTTCATCCTTGTTTGGCTGTCTAAAGGCTTCATAATCTGCAAATTCTTGAATTATGTCATACATATCCAATGTACATACCTGTATGGTCTGATTTTTAGCTTGATTTTTTGCATGAACAGCTGTATAAATTTCAGCCATTGTATCATTATAATTCAGCCCATAAAATAGACCTGAAATTTCTTCATCTTTAGGTAAAACATCAATTTGCTTTAGTTCTTGCTCCATATGACTCAAATACTTTCTTTCAGCCCTGTTCATGGCTGAAAATTGTTTATAACAGCCCACTCCATTGGCTGAAAAAACCTGCAAATCAGCTTTAGACCTTGGCTCCTTCATATGTGGAGGCAATTTTTTATGACATGATGCACTGCCATAGCCTCCACTTATAGCAGCGCTACCCGAAAACCCTTAAATTCTCGGGCATTAGGAGGAATGGGATGATCTCTCAATCGATCCCTATTCCGGTGGTGATTAACACAGAGAGTTAGAAATTGAACAGCCTTATCATTATCCTTGCTTCTTATCCGAGTATATGATGAACCATCATCAAGAGCCTTTGTCTCTAAACGAGACTCGGAAATAAATGGTTGTCCAAGAATGATTGGATAACTGCAAGAATCTTGAACAAAGAAATGAAATTCATCTTTTACGTTACCAATAGTAACTTGTACATAAGGACACACTGCATAAAGATCGCCAGAAGAGTTATTGGCTGCCTTCATGCGCCACCCTGGGTCCACGTCAATGGGCCATCCACCATTCTCATAGAGACTTCTTGACATTACATTAATATCATGGCAAAAGCTGAAAATGAATCCACAGGCTCGGACCATCCGGTTCTTCCTCGAACACATTGGCTAGTAGTGGTTAAATCATCCTTAGTTGCCTTGCCTTGCTCCATGCGTTCCAAGGCCTGCGTCCACACTTTAGATTTTGCATTAGTTTTACATGCTTTAACAATTTCATTAGTCGTCTCAATTTGCAACCCATAAGTTGCAGCATCAACAGCTGCATAGGTTGTTCTTGTTGCCAAATCCTCCAATATTTTCTTCATGCCGCTGTTATCGAAGTTTGGCTCAAGAGGAAGCCCGGTTTCGGTTGCATGAAATTTTCCATCCTTCCAAAAGACTAATTTTTGTGCTTCGACTTCACGGAATGCTCCACACTCCCTCTTGTCATGCTGAAGGCTATCACACCAAATGCAGCGTCTTTTAAAGCCTTCTAGTGTAGGTCTTTGGGCGGATGACCGACCCCTTTCTTCTACTTTAATATCAAGCCTTTCTACTTTAGAATTAATTTTTGTTAAATTAAGATGGAGATCCCACATGCTTTTAATTAACTCATCCATGACATCCTTCTTTGGAGAAGGAACAACAGAATTTCTTGGTTGCTCGGCCATAGAGACAAGAGGTAGAGAGGTTGGAACATGCTCCTTCATAGAATCAGTTGTTACAGGGGTTGAACCCCATCTTAGGCGCAATCGCTCTCTTCGAGCAATCATATTAACTGCTTCAGTGACATCACTCCAAGCAGTCTTTAGTCCCGACTCAGAGTCAGGGTCTTCAAGTCGATCAGTCAATTTCTCATGAAGAGAAGAATCTGCAGCTTTTAAAAATAACTCAATCTTTTGACTTTCCATACCTTGTTGGTCATCAGGATCTAGTTGGGCAAATTTGCTTTCAAACTCTCGATGAAGAGCAGTAGCAGTTAGACCCTTATTGGGCCTTTCAACCCATTCGGTGAAGATTTTCTTTGTCATAAGGCCAGAATCTTCAAGAAAAAATTCTTCTCAAAGAGCCTTCTTGAACACAGTCCATCCAGCATCTTTTTGGGAAAGACCATGAATTCAGTCCTGGAGGCCATGCACAGCCAGGCGGGCAAAGTAACGGCTCCAGGCATGTTGAGGAACTCCAAACAATACCATCTTGTCGGTGTAGAGACGGATAAAAGAGGACACATTTTACCCATTAAATTGCTTGAGCTCATGCCCAACTGCTTCTAAGGCCTTAATGGCAGCAGCATCAATCTGTTCTTCTTCTTGTCTCCGTTGTTGTTGTAATTGCAACTGCTATTGAAATTGCAGTTGTTGTTCTTGGCTCTCTTGCATCATACAAACCAACTGTTGCAAAGCATCTCCTCCCGAGCTTGATGATTCTCCCATTGGACTTCTTCTTCTGCAGCGGACCTTCACGTCGGGTTCACCACTGTCGTCGCGTTAAGAGTTGAAGGTCTACTAGGCTTTTAGTGCAGAAAAAGGGTTCGGGATTCAAGATTCAGAAAGGAAAAATGAATTGGGTTTTAATAAGATTCAAGAATTAGAAATAATTTAGGTGCGGAAGAGGAATTCAAGCCTTCTCACTTTGTACTTAGCATACATGAACTGAAGGGATAAGACTAACTTGAATACATCAAATGCTTCAGGATACATACATAATTTCATAAAGGATATTTTCAGATTTCCAATTCATTTATGAATGTCAAATGCAAGCTCTAATGGCATTTATTACATGTACAAAGATGGATTTCAATCATTTGGGACAAATATATTGATGCTAGAATCAAATACATCCAAGATTTGGGCCAAAGATGCATGAAATGGATTGAAAAGGAATAATTTTAGCTTCAGCCTTGTTTCAAAACAGAAAATTCCAGCCCATAAACAAATTCAAAATGAGTGCATAAACTCAAGAAGAAGCATTCTTGATCATCTATGAACAATGTCCTGAAGAAAAGAGGTCATTTTCCTCTATTACAATCATAAAAAACCCATGTTTGCTCATAAAAATGGATCAAAATAGTGGGCTACCTGACTGGTTATTCCAGCCGACCAGCCTAGGTTACCTGCTGGTCACCTTAGTCAGTTACTTTTGGTCCCGTGGACCTAGTGAACTTTTGACAGTTTTTGGCAACATTTTTGGGTTTTTGTCCATATTTTTGTACCTGAATTAATGTGATTTATCCAACAAACTGTCAATTACTTCCAGATGTCCAAGTTTTAGGTTCCCATAGACTTATTTTTCATAAATGTACATGGTATATCTGCAAATTATATGCTAAATACAAAAGAACTTGTATAACTAAGGTAGATATTGGATAACAATGCCTGAAAATATCTCATATAATTCCCAGTGAAACTCTTCTGAGTTCATAAGAATCCCATGATTTATATCATGGATAGTAAACTCTTTGACAACGTTAGCACTCAAGTTCACATTTTGCTCCAACGATACTGAAAGATGCTTACATGTTGTTATACCATACTTGGATAACATATCCAAGCCATACTGCCTTTGGGATAGCTAAATATCCTCATCACATCTAATCACCTCAATACCAAGAAAGTATCTCAGCTCACCCAAATCCTTCATCTCAAACTTCTTCTTCAAGGAGTCCTTAACTCCAGCAATCCCATTGTCATTGTCACCTATAATAATCAAGTCATCCACATAGATGACTATGATGACCAAACCTGCATCTCCCTTTCTCACATAAAGTGAGTGATTAGCATCAAAAATACAAAATCCAATATTGACAAGATACTCTCCAATCTTTTCATACCATGCTCTAGGTGCTTGCTTTAGCCCATAGAGCGCCTTGTTTAACCTGCACACATATGTGGGATGCTCTAAATTCTCATAACCTGCTGGCTGCTCCATATACACTTCTTCTTGCAATTCACAATGCAAGAATGCATTCTTAACATCCATTTGCTACAAACTCCAACCTTTGGTTGATGCCAAGGAAATTATACACCTAATAGTTGCCATCCTAGCAACTAGATTGAATGTCTCTTCATAATCTAGGCCATATGTTTGAGCATAGCCTATTGCAACCATCCTAGCCTTATACCTGCTAAGTGAACCATCTGCATTATGCTTGACTTTGTAAACCCACTTATAGCCAATAGCTTTCTTACCCTTAGGTAAGAGTACCAAATCCCAAGTCTTATTGGCTTCTAATGCAACCATCTCCTCATCCATTATTGCATCCCAATGAGCATGACCAACAACATCCTCAAAACAAGTGGGCTCAACATCCTCAACTAGTTTCACCATATAAGCATAATGGTGAGCTGCATAACCTTTAAAACCAAATCTTTCAACAGGGTATCTGACCCTGCTAGATCTGCGTACCATCGGATTACTCAATGGAGCCTTTACATTACTATGAGCTCTCTATACACCTGGTATCCTGACTGAAGGAATACCAAGCTCATCATCCAAACTCTTTGAACCACTGGAATCTTCGTCAAATCCCAAATGACTGGTAGATGCATCATTACCATCAAGCACTTTCTTCTTTCCTTTGTCCTTCCCTGCAACACTTATAGATCCACCTGAAGATGTGGGGCTAGTCCTTACAGACCAAGGGCTCACTGTAGGTATAGTACCAGATGATGTTTCTGGTCCACTAAGACTCCGTGATTCTTGTTTTTCTTTCTGCAAATAACTGTCATGATCATTATCATCATCTAATACATCACCAGCAGGTGCATACCAGCTGCTCATCTCATCGAAGATAACATCTTTGCTTACTCTGAAATCACCTATGACAGGGTTATAATATCGATACTCTTTCTGCTCTAAAGAGTACCCAATAAAAATACATTTTTCAACCTTTGGATCAAGCTTCTTCTATAGCTCATCTGGCACATGAACATATACAACACATCCAAATACCTTTAAGTGCGATACATCAGGCTTCTTGCCAGTAAAGCACTCTTCAGGAATCATCCCATGAACTGCAACTGTGGGAGTTATGTTCATAATGTAGACATCAGTATGGAAAGCCTCAGAATAAAAATGTTTGGGCATATTCTTTTCAGCCATTAATGCACGTGCGACTTCTACAATATGCCTATTTTTTCTTTCTGCAACCTCATTTTGCTATGGGCTATACCTACAAGTAAATTGCCTCTTTATCCCATGAGTCCTCGAGAAGCCAGTAAACTCATTAGAGAGGTACTCTCCCCCTCCATCTGATCTCAAGTGCTTCACTTTTAAGCATGTTTCTATTTCAACAGCTGTCTTAAAAGATTTGAGGTGCTCAAATACATCACTATTTTCCTTCATGAAGTATACCAATAGCTTTCTTGAACATTCATCAATAAATGTGACAAAGTATTTGCTGCCACCAAGAGATGCATTCTATATGGGCCCCTAAACATCTATATGCACTATATTAAGTATTTTTCTACTCACTTCTCTGTCATGTGAGAAGGGTTTGTTGAGATATCGAGCTCCACTCGTGATATGCCAGGGTGACCATTGTGCATTTATGTCACCGACTTGTTAGCTGTCTGCAGATACGGTTGGTACACCGCCCATGAATAATAGCTAGATGACAGCTATCCTTATCTACTCTAGTTCGTGGCACAATTAGTATGCCACCTTAGTTAGTTGACTTGGTTTGAGACCCATATATAGGGTTCTTCTATTTCTCTGTACAAGTGTTCTTTTTGGCTTACACAACTAAGAAGAGAAAAACTGTTTTCAGCCTCCATCTGTGTGTATTCCCCCATTGTGCAAGCAAGAAAGCTACAAGTGAGACTCCTTCCTTCTCTCCCACAATCTTGACATGGTATCAGAGCCTGGTTCGTGGTAAGGAGCTCAAGAAAGCAAACCAAGTTTGCGGTGTTCTGGTAAGAGGACCAGTGTTGCTTTCATTTTTCGAGTTTGGGAGCAAGTCTCTACAGGTAGCACAGCCAGAAAGTGCAAGAGTGCATTGTCTCAGATTGAGACGCCCTTCGCTGTGTAGCAAGAGAGAAGTATCATTTCGGAGCCTGTTTTGGAGGGGGAAGTTTTCCACATGCACTCAAGAAAAGGCCCTATTTTTTTATGTGCGACCACTGTTCTACAGGTCGGTGAAAAGTTACTGTAGAAATTGCATCGTATGCCTGTGCGCAGAGACATTGGGAGTTATAGAATCATCCTTGTTTCCTGTTGATGCAAAATCGTCACTAGGAAGTGACTGTGTGCTCAAATACCACTTTCGTCAGTTTTGCAGATTTGCCTTTGTGAGGCTGAAGCTGTGTATTTTGCAGTGACAGAATTTTTTTGCAGTGTTCTGTAATGGCGTCTGATTCTCTTTCACAGATTGTCACTGAAAATCTTGACAAGAACAACTTCCAAGCATGGAAGTTTAGAATGACGAATTTCCTTATGGGAAAAGGATATTGGGAATTCTTGCAGGAAACGAAGAAGAACCAGTTCTTCCTGATGTTCCCAATCAACAAAAAATGCAAGCATTTAAAGGATGGCATGAGAGAGCCAGAAAAGTTATGTACTGGCTGTATCAGTATTTCAGACTCTATGATTGTGCATATTCAAGATGCAAGTACGCCAAAGGAGGCATGGGATACTTTGTCAAAAATGTATAGCACAAATACGCAAGCCAGGAAAATGCAGCTCAAGCAAGAGTTGCACAATGTGCAAAGAGAAAGTATGAGCATCAATGACTACCACATGAAGGTGAAGAAGATTGCAGATGCACTTGCTTCCATTGGGTCACCAGTGGAAGATGATGATTTAGTTTCTGTGACCTTGAATGGTCTAGGAAAGGATTATGCACAGTTCCAAACATCCATTTTCGTCCGTGAAATATTTCCTGATTTTGAGGATTTGATTGCTCTTCTAATTTCTGAGGAGCAGAGAAATGGTGGTGCATCTTCTTCAGGAGGAACTTCAAAAGAAGCTATCTTCTACTCAAATGCTGGAAGAGGTAGAGGTAGAGGTAGAGGAGGCCGATCTAGAGGCCGTGGTAGAAATCAGAATATGCAACAAACTCAAGAAAACCAGTCCTATGGAGGAGGACGTGGTAACTCTAGAGGCAGGGGGAGCCAAAGAGGTCGTGGTGGATGGCAAAGAGGCCAAAATGCAAATAGCAATGTTGAATGCTACTACTATGGTAAAATGGGTCATATGGCTAAAGACTACTATAAAAAGCAGAATGACATCATGAATGGAAAATTGCAACAAGGGAATTATGAATCTTCTAGTAGACAGGGTGATGACAAAAATGAGCATTTGTTTATGGTCCAGCATATGACCAATTTTGTGACAAGTGCAGAAGAAAGCAACGATGTGTGGTATGTTGACTCAGGTGCATCAAACCACATGACAGGTCATACAGAATGGATGCAGGATGCAAGGAAAATGGAAAAACCAGGATTTGTGGAGACTGGTGATGATACTACACATCTTATTGTGCAGATTGAAAAAATTCCTCTGTCTATGCAGGACGGGAAAAAGGAATACATGTCGGATGTATTTCATGTCCCGAATATCACCAAGAACCTAGTTTCTGTTGGTCAAATGGTTGAGCAGGGCTTGCAGGTCAAATTTAATTCTCATGGATGCTTTGTTGAGAATATGAAAAATAAAGGTCCCTTGATAGCAAAAGGAAAGAAGAAGAGCATAATGTTTACGTTGGATGTAGACATGTCTGAATTGAGTGCAGCAATGTTTGCACATGGGACCGGTGTAGTTGCAGATATTGATATCTGGCACAAACTCATTGATCATGTTAATGCACAGCGACTTAAATCAATGCAAGCCCAAAATATTGTTGCAGGATTGTCTAAATTCAAGGTTGCAGAAATGCATAAGGTATGTGAAGCCTGTCAATTTGGAAAACAGGCAAGGAAACCATTTCCTAGACATGTTCAAGAGAGTAAGAAGCCATTGGAATTAATCCACTCTGATGTGTGGACTACTAAAGCTGCATCTATTGGAGGCTGTCATTATTTTGTCACTTTTATTGATGACTATAGCAGAAAAATTTGGGTGTATTTTATGAAAAAGAAAGGTGAAGTGTTTGGGCATTTCAAAACTCTTAAATCTATGGTTGAAAAAGAAACAGGCCTGCAAATAAAATGCCTAAGGTCAGATGGAGGGGGAGAGTACCTCTCAAATGAGTTTGCAAGGTTCCTGCAGGAGCATGGCATAAAGTAGCCATATTCATGTAGTCATACCCCACAACAAAATGGAATTGCAGAAAGGAAAAACAGGCATATTGGAGAGGTATCTCGTGCCATGCTCAACGAAAAAGACTTGCCAAATTTTTACTGGGCTGAAGCAGTTGCTACAGCAATCTACATAATGAAGAGGACTCCCACTGCAGCAATACATGGGATGACTCCAGAGGAGAGGTATACTGGTAGGAAACCAGATATTTCTCATTTGAAGATTTTTGGTTGCATTGCCTATGTTCATGTGCCAGATGAGTTGAGATCCAAGTTGGATCCAAAAGTTGAGAAGTGCATCTTTATTGGTTGCTCTTTGCAAGCAGAAAGGGTATAGATGCTATAACCCTTCTACTCGTAAGTTTACAATGAGCAGAGATGTTGTTTTTTATGAGATGAGTAGCCGGTATAAACCAGTAAATGTGATTGATGTTGTAGATGCACAAAATGGTAATGCTGCACAGAATTCACAGCAGCAGTCACAAAATATTAGCGGACCTGGAGTGTCCTCTAGCAGTGGTTCACATTCTTCGTCATGGACAGGCAGATTGAGATCAGGAGAATCTTCTCAAAACAATGCAGATAGTGGTATGCAAGTTTCACGAAAAGGAAAGGAGAAGGTAGATCAACCCATGTTTGATGTGAATGCAGGTCACTCTTATGTGAATGGTGAATCCAGTGGCTTACAACTGAGCATTGATGATGAGTTGGGTATTCCTTCTATTGTTACACCTGGAGTAAGGAAGACCAGGGATGTTTTGAGAGCACCTGGGAGTGAACCTACTTTGCGCAAGTCTACTAGAGCTAGGTATCCTGTGGATAGGCTAAAATATGATGGATTTACAGCCATTCACTATGCCTATATGGTCAAAGTGATACAGGAACCAGAACCCACTTCTTTTGAGCAAGCCATGGGAAAAGAAAAATGGGAGAAAGCCATGGATAAAGAAATGGATGCCTTGGAAGAAAATGCTACATGGGAATTGGTACCTTTGCCTAAAGATAAGAATGCAATTGGTTGTAAGTGGGTTTATAAGGTGAAGCACAATGCAAATGGTTCTGTGAATAGATACAAGGCAAAATTAGTAGTCAAGGGGTATGCACAAACATATGGCATTGATTATGAAGAAAAATTCAGTCCGGTTGCAAGGATGGCAACCGTAAGAGCAGTCATTGCTATAGCTATATTAAAGGGATGGTCTTTACATCATATGGATGTACAAAATGCCTTCTTGCATGGTGATTTGCAAGAAGAGGTCTATATGGAGCAGCCACCAGGTTATGTGCATGCTATTCATTCTGAGTTTGTTTGTAGGTTGAAGAAAGCCTTGTATGGCTTGAAGCAAGCACCTAGAGCATGGTCTGACAAGATAGGACAATATCTTGTCATTATTGGCTTTCAGATTTCCAAGGCAGATTTCTTCCTTTATGTGAGAAAAACAGAGAAAGGTATTATGCTACTTGTCATTTATGTTGATGATTTGATTATGATAGGTGATAGTGATGAAGATATCCTTCATGTGAAAATGCTATCGAAGTAGAAGTTTGAGATGAAGGATTTGGGAGAGCTACGTTATTTCTTGGGCATTGAGGTGATTAGATCACCAAGTGGGATACAGCTCTTGCAGAGGCAGTATGGATTGGACATGCTGTCCAAATATGGGATGACAGGCTATAAGCCTATTTCATTTCCTTTGGAGCAGAATGTGAAGCTAAGCACAGATGCAGGTGAGCTTCTGGAAGACCCTACTATGTACAGATGCATAGTAGGAAGTTTGATTTATATGACTATTACTAGGCTAGATTTGAGCTATGCTGTTGGATTGGTAAGTCAGTTTATGCAGGCTCCAAGGAAACCGTATTTGGATGCGGCTAGACGCATACTCAGGTATGTGAAGTCCACATTGCAGTATGGACTATTTTATGAGACTAGGGTTCAGATACAGTTGCATGGATACACTGATGCTGATTGGGCTGGTAGTATTTCTGATAGACGATCTACCAGTGGATATGTGTTCTCTTTTGGGAGTGCTGCAGTCACTTGGAGCAGCAAGAAACAGCCTACAGTTTCCTTGTTGAGCATAGAGGCTGAGTACAGGGGTGCAGCAATGGCTACATGTGAGGTAGCTTGGTTGCATAAGCTACTTTATGATATGCATCAGCCTGCAGATGGGCCAGTTGTCATTTATTGTGACAACATGAGGAGTATACACTTGGAAAATAACCCAGTCTATCATGCTAGGACAAAGCACATTAAGGTCCATTATCACTATGTGCGGAAGAGGGTTTTAGTAGGTCTTATTGATCTAGTTTATGTCAGCATAGAGGATCAGGTAGCTGACATATTCACGAAGGCATTGGGCGCAGAGAAGCTGCACAAGTTCAGAGACCTGCTTGGTATGCAGGAATTGGGATTGAGCTCGAGGGGGAGTATTGAGATATCGAGCTGCACTCGTGATATGCCAGGGTGACCGTTGTGCATTTATGTCACCGACTTGTTAGCTGCAGATGCGGTTGGTACACCGCCCATGAATAATAGCTAGATGATAGCTATCCTTATCTACTCTAGTTTGTGTCACAGTTAGTATGCCACCTTAGTTAGTTGAGTTTGGTTTGAGACCCATATATAGGGTTCTTCTATTTCTCTGTACAAGTGTTCTTTTTGGCTTACACAACTAAGAAGAGAAAAACTGTTTCCAGCCTCCATCTTTGTGTGTATTCCCCCATTGTGCAAGCAAGAAAGCTATAAGTGAGACTCCTTCATTCTCTCCCACAATCTTGACAGGGTTATCTTGCATGCTTACCAAATTGGCATGCTTCACTGACTTTATGCAATTCTACAACTCTAAAAGAAGGCAACCCTATAACTAATCCTGCACATTTGCATGTCCAATATGTTTATGCAATATTTCAATATTTGCAACTACTCATTTTCCTTTAGCATACATAGCAGCATCCATTGTAGGAATTCCAATATCTAAAGTGAACATGCAGCCAGCTCTGCTTTCTTTTGCTACCAACCTGCACTTATCATTAAAGTCTTCTATAAAACAACCTTTTGCATTGAATCGGACCTGCAACCCCTACTCTACCATTTGGCCAACAGACACTAGATTCTTTGTAATTGATGGCACATGTAATACATCTATCAGACTCTTTGTCTGGCCATCATACAAGGACAAGTGAACCTTTCCAATGTGTGAAATTGGGTGGCATGAATCATCACCCGTCTGCACATAACCTGGATTTTGTAAGTCTTGCATCTCTCCAAACCATTCAACATGACTGGTCATATGATTAGATGCACTTGAATCGACATACCATACATCATCATGTGTCCCCTTTCCTGTAGCTGCATTTATCATATGCTGCATAACAAACAGACACTCATTTTTGTCTTTATTCTGTCGTGAAGACGATGCATAATTTCCTTGCTGTAATTTACCACTATGAATATCATCCTTCTTTGCATAACAATGGGATGCAATATGGCCTATTTTGCCACAATAATGGCAACAATAGCAGAATTTCCAGAACCTCTATTCTACCATCCACCTCTTCCTCTGGAGCTCCCCCTGTCTCTAAAGTTTCCTTGGCCTCCTAAAACCTGCATTTCACCAAATTGTTGATTGAACCTATTTTGCTCGTTATCGCTAGCATGTCATATACCATGGCCTCTCAAAGAGGATCTACCATGTCCCCTTCCTGAACTTGAGTAAAATGCTTGAATCTATTCACCATTTTTTTCAGATGAGTCACCCTGCATATTGATATCTTCGATAATCATGAGAGAGGTCAACTCATCAAAATCTGAAAATGGCTTCTGTACATATACTGAAGTAACAAATGATTTCCATGCCTTCTCATTGTTAAGGCCACTCAAAGTGGATGAAACCAAATCATCATCATCAGGCATTGCATCAATCGCTGCTAAAGCATCTGCAATGCTCCTCATCTTCAACACATACTCATTGATAGACATTTTCCCTTTCTTCAAGGCATTGAACTCTTTCTTGAGTTGAATCTTTTGTGCCTTTGTATTTACTAAAAACATATTCTCAAAAATTGTCCAAGCTGCATGTGAAGTTTCTCATTCCTGATATGTCTCAACATCATATTATCAATGACTACAGATAACCAGTACATCACCTTTTTGTCTTTCGCATTCCATTCTTTCCTTGCTTTTAATTCATCTACAGTCGGAGGGATATCTAGCTCTGGCTCCTTTTCTTCACCTGAAACAAACTTATAAAGGCCCTTTCCAATGAGGAAGTTCATCACACGGAACTTCCATGAAGGGTAGTTGTTCTTGTCGAGCTTCTCAATAATGGGATTTCCACTATTCTCTACCATTATCATAAACAAGGATACAACATAACAAGCTAGTCTTCTACAATCTTTCACAACACGTACACAGCACTACACCAAGCAACCTTTTTCACTGATTGCTCAATAGTACATGTAATCTGCAACTTGTTTGTAGATAAACCTTATGTTTCTTCTTGTAAACACCTAAAAAATTATAGATTCGCAATAGTGTACCCACTTTCGGTCAATACAGCCAAAATCACAGTGAACCTTGAAACTACTCTCCACAACCTTGTGGCTCTAAATGGGGCCTGAAATGGCCTCAGACGCCCAAAATAACTACGACAAGCCCTAAAGGACCTATCTACAAAATATACAGTGCTTTGCTCAGACACCAAATCTCACAGCAATTTGAGATTTTTACTCGACCCTGCTTCCGGTGCCTCCACAGGCACTATCCAAGAGAGAGAGCGGAAGAATGGGAGAGCTTCTTACCCGTTGCTTGCTCACTCGAGCCTTGCTTCTTCTCTTTCACTTCAGCCTTCAAAATCAACCTCTCTACTCAGTGGTGCGGCTTTGATACCATGTCAAGAATCGTGTGGTGGGGGGACTTGCTTGAGCTGCTGCGCCAAACACACATTGTATACACAAGAGGAAGCTCACTCAAGAACACAAGAAGAGAGATGGAGGCCAAAACTTTTTCTTCTTGGTTTCTTCTTCTTCTTCCAAACACTATACAATGTACACAAAGTATAGATAAGATACAACATAAAGGAAAGTAACCTTCTAAGTCAAACAGTGCATAACCGACTACACTAATCGACTGGCATTATATCTTTGCTAGTTGTAGGTAGGTGTAGCAAACTAAATATAATAAGTAATAAGTTAGTGGCCATGTGAGTATCATAATGACCACCAACATGCTAAGTGTAGACATGTGGACTCATCTAGCCAGGTGGTCCATCATCAATATCTGCACGTGTTGAGCTTGTTATCTCAACAAAATCTTGGCAAAAAATGATGCCCGCAGCTGCCCTGTCTGAAGTCTGCCGTCTTGGGCCACTTTATGGGCCAGAAAGTGGCCCCAAATGCCAGAATTCAAATAGGGCAGCTATAGGCATAATTTTTTGCACCGATGGACTCTGGGGGACCTGACGCACCCTATCGTCAAGTTTCATCGCTTTCTGATAACTCTAGGTTAGTCGCTAAATATATTGTTTGATTTGACTTTTTCATTCAGGACATACTGTATATAGATGAGTTTTCATCAAGGCAAGGAGGAGCTCAACATGCAGATCAACGAAATGATTCATCTCTGAAGGAGTATATTGGTAACCTTGTTGTAGATTTGGTGGTCTTCCATAAGAACTGCTCACCAAGGAGGGCAAGAAATAATCATGAAAATTCAAGCTTTGACAAAGTTTGGACCTTTTCGAGCGATACTTGTGACATCTAGCTTGGAGAATGTGGTGTTAATCAAGCGGTCAAAGCTTCTTTACTTGTTTGACCAAACGCGTAGTGGAGCAATGTGTGTGCTTGTTACATTAGGCGACCTCGCTAAAGTGTCAAATCCGACTCTCCTGGAGAAAGAGTTGAAGGGGAAGCGCATCATTTTTGAAGCAAAGAATGAACTTATTGGAAGCTGGCCCCTCCTCTCCATCGATGAAAAAGCCAAGAAACAATTGAGAATTCTTGTTAGCTATCGGCTTTTTGTATCTACCATCACTAGCAACCATCACATGTATTTTTCTTGATGAATATAAGATACTTTACTTTGTCCCTACAAATAAATTTTTATTAAATAAATGTGTGGTTCGTATAAGTGTGACGATAATGTGTGGTACATGAATGATGCATTTGCATACGTTAACATAATTCAACACGTAGTACTCCACTTGCGACTGTGTAAGTGTGACGATAATGTGTGGTATGTAAATGACGCATCCGCATACATTAACATAATTCAACGCGTAGTATTGCACTTTCGATTGTGCATAAGCAATAACATAACTTGTATTCGTATGTATTACTACTTTTGATGCATTCGTACGCTAAACAAAAATTAAGAGTCGTGCGTTTCAAGAAATAAAATAAAACTTTACTCAATTATTTGAATTCGATACACATCGCATGAGATATTATGTATATATAAATAAATATTTCAATGTGACAGTATACAAAATTTTTTTGCCTTCCAAGATGTTATGGCGCTGTCACACTCATTACAAACCTTACATCATTAATCTAGTAAACTATGGTGGAGTTCCTTGCCATGTCGAAGTTGAATGATAAAGTTCATGTCTTTATATGTGATTGTGACACGCTTTGCATGGATGGCCGCAAGCTATGTATCATCAAACAAATCAATGAGAAACCCCTTTGTAGTTGTTTGTAGGGCCTCCATAGCTACAGCAGTCCACCTTCCTGCTGGTGGGCCATCCGGCACTCATGCCCAAAATCTTCCCATCCCTTTCAACTCCAAGTGCATGACTTCTTGAACAACCTTATGAAAATAACTTTTCAGGATGAGAAGCTCGTATTCGCGTTGGATTCTCATTATCTCTCGAAGGGCAACAAGGCCTGGTTTCCATCTTCTCTTCTTCTATGGCGGTCCTTGTGCTCTATGGGGAGCACTTATTGCTGCACTAGAGGAGGCTCCCTCCAGGTGGCGGGCATTGGCGTGATGTCTTCTCGAGGCCAAAACGGCGACATGCTTGCTTGGTGCGTGCCATGCAAGCTCAAGGAGGGCAAGACGGAGAAGAGACAGAGGTTGGGGATGTGAAAATGGAGGAAGCAAAGAATGCAAGTTGTGAAAATGAGAAGAAGAATGAACTTTTAACCCATTTAAACCCCAAAACCGGATTAATGCAGCTTCATATGCACTGTCCATCGTGTGATCGTAAATCCATAACCTTTTATCAGAATGCGATGAAACTTCACATGCGCACTCATTAGGTGGCCAATAGACCTTTTTTTTTTTGAAAAAAAAGTGACTGCATACCCCTAGTCTGAAGTTTGGCGTCTGGAGCCACTTTCCTACGCGTGTGAAGTTTGATCGCATTCTGATACAATCTAGTACTTTAAAAATTATCCCATACCAAAATTATGGATGGATTGATAATTGAGAAATCAACATTGCAACTACTGGCCCTTAGAAACTTCTCACCACATAGACTATACAAAGGCATCAGGAGTAAAGTCTGCAACAAGAAATTGTAAATTTTTGCATGTTATTCCTATTGAAATTGACAGTGCTAATAAAAACTGTAAGTAAGAATTGAAAATACAGTGAAGATGGACAGTCAAAGTTGAGAGCGAAGGACAAGTGTAAATTTTTAATTCATATTTTAAGGGTGCATACAATAGTTTTGCACTGGGACATAGTCATATGTCCAATGCACAAGGATAACACTATGCCAAAAAAGATAACATTACAAACTTTGTTCATTCCATTGGAACAAATGCATCCTTCACTGCTTGAAGATTTCTTACAAGTTGGAAGTCCTTGGGAGTTATCGTGATGCGCTTCGCATGTATTGCACAAAGTTGAGCATCAGTCATCAAGTCAACTAAAAATGCCTCTGCATCACACTGTAGATCATGAAGACATTCTTTTGTGAAGCGATCAAGTCTGTCCTGACCTTGTGCCAAAAACCACCTCCTGCTTTCTGTTGGTAGAGGTCTTGCACAATCTCGCGAACAAGTCTCAAGAAGCTCGCCTTCGGAATGATGAGATCAAAAGAGTGTTGATACCTCCTAATTTCTCTCAAGGCCACTGTACCTAGCTTCCACTTGCGTTTCTTGTGGGGATGTTGAGGAGGACCCTTGTGAGGGCAACTTGAGGAAGGTGGATTAGGTTGAGAAGAGGGTGCATCTAGGCTAGTAGATGCTCCAAGGGGCTGAACACGATATGGGGCTCTGAGCGGAAGCTTATTTGCAACTACCTTAGACCTAGCCATCTTTCCTGCACAAGAGATGTGAGAACTCAATGAATAAGATAGAAAGTGAAACCCTCTTTTATATAACCCTAAACTATGAGACTCATTCACATAGATGCACACTCTCTCTTTCTCTCTTAAACTATGAGTTGCATTCACACTGAACACATTGTTCATCTTACTATCTTAGCTCTCTTTGAACCCATTTGGTGCCTTGTCAAAGCCTTGTTTCTAGCCACTTGGCATGGTTTTCTTTGGCACTTGAGGCTTCATAACGCACTCTTTTAGTGACACGACGTGATTCCATCATGTCTACAGTCGATTCATCATCACTTTCATTTTCTCTCTTTTGCGAGAGTTTAGCTTCATCTGCTACTATAATCCTGTAACACCAAGCTACCATTCACCCCTCCACCATGATTAGTTTTTCTTTGATATGCACCACACGCTATCTAATGTGAATTTTCCATCCCTTTTGTGGGCCAAATTCTGATGCTTCCCTTTTCTGCAAAGTATGGCCCATGTGCCTCAAGGATATGCTACAAAGACACATATCACACATGAGTAAAACTACGCTCAATAGTTCATACAATTCATAAAATTTTAAAATATTAACTTAATACGCACCATCTAATGTGTGATAGAGCTTTTGCCCCATGCTTCCACCATGTTTTCGTAGAAGCTATGCTTAGCATTGATAAATTCTTACTTATCTTCATTGTTAAACACCATCTTGCGAAGTAAGGGAGCCAATTCGTTAAGACTTATTCAAACCTTAGCTTTGGCCAATCTTGTTTTTCCTCCATTACTTCGATCAGGAACTGCAAAATGTAACTTTTTCCACCCATCGTAGTCCTCTGGCCTATGAACCATGACATTCTCTTCCTCATTGATGGGTGCTGAGAGAAACTTCCTAGCCTTTGCTCCTCCAAAGCAAGGCTTTTTTGGCAAGTTGCCAGATTTTCATGATCTCTTCTCATATTTTTCAATCGTCACTTGATGCTTATGTAGCCCAATTTCTGATAGCACTCGCTCCACATTCCTACACATTGCAATGGATTCTTTTTCTGCTTGCATCCTATAAGCAAAGCAAATGTATTTATATACAAGTTTCTCCATGATTCTGACAAAAGCATGCAATGAACAAATGTGAATACAATCCAAGGGAATGCTGAAGATGGGCTTCCAAGTGAGATCTTCTCTATTGCGTGTCGGTGCAGCACTTGTCACCCTTCGCCAATTCTTATTTCCATCCTTTCCTTCCACCCTCTCTATCAAGCAATATAGGCATGGATTCTTTGTATTTGCACCATTGGAGATTCCACACATGCATTTTAAAGTTTTCAAGTCTCCTGCAAGATGCCATTCAACGAAGTATTGACCATACCCTTCAACCGAGAGCATCTCACCATGTTCTTGACAATCAATGATGCTTGGAATGCTTGTTTGCATAAAGAACAACTACAACACCTCAAATATTTCCTTAGGAACTTCAAATGCAACGAGCCACCACACATGGCACTCAGATTGAACACTAAAGTTCCATGGGTTATTCTTGTCAAATTGTAAAGCTCTATTCATCAGATTTACACTAACTCTTTCAAGCTTTACTCCTTTGATGACCTCACTTTCATCTAATTCTATAACAAACTACAATTTACCATTACATTCCTCAACAGACATATTGTAGTACATTACCATTGCCGACTGCACCTTGTTCAAATCTAAATAGTAATTGTTGAGTTCGATGAACTTCACCTTATATGCATTTTTTGTCTCAATATTTAGTGTTTCCACACATTAAACATGCATGGGATCTCCTATCAACTCCAAAACCTTTGTATTAAGTTACCGTCGGGCCTCTATTAACTTCAAAGGTTGAGAAAGAGGCACGATTCTATTTCTCTTCAGCACATGACCAAACCTAACCTTCACACCTTTGAATATCTTTGAGTAAGTCGTTGTGCTAATACCAGCCCTGTCACAAATAGATTGTGCCTTTACAGTTGAGAACTCATTTGACACATCTTTTAATATGCACTCAATCACCTTTTCCTTCACAGCCTTAAACTTTGGATTTCTCAAAGCGTTTTCCAATGTACTTACCTTCAGTAATCTACTAATACACGATCCAACCTCACCCTCACCTAGGTTCTCTTTCTGAGCTACCTTACATGCTTTGATACGTTGCTTCCACTGGCCACTATTCACAATTAACTCATTGATTGGCTTCTTCTTTCGTTTGCGCTCTTGTGTTAGCTTGATGTTGATCTTTCTCAAGTCGTTCAATTGTGCATTTGCCTCCTCATATGGGATACCAATGTCATGGATAGTGTCCTGCATTGAAATAATTTGATTGTTTTGTTGAATTATAGTGTCATTCAGCTGTACCACTTGTCCTATGAGCTGTTATACATGAAGTTGATGCACAGTGATCACATCATGGCAATTTTTTATGGTTGCTTGGCAAGTTGTAAATACTTTGAATGCTTGATCATTGAGCTACCTAGTATAACCGAGTAACCCATATTCACCCTCTCACACATACTTCAACAAATTTGTGATTCTTGAGAAAGTTGGAGGTCTATTGTTTAAAGGGTCAATTGGGTAGATTCCCCCATCAACCCACAAATCCACATGTTTCAATCCCATTTGCCTGTAACTCTACAAAACCTGAGGGTTGACACTAGTACACTGGGTTCTTTTGAATAATGGGGCATATTCAATCTCTACCTCAATATGCAGCTCCTTCTTTCCTGTATTCATTTTACTATTAATAGAAATGGGGAGCCTACTTGGTTGTCACAAGAGGTAGAGTGGAGATGCACAACGAGGTACACAAATGTGCCAAGGGAAAGGAGAGTGTAAGTAATTCACTCTATTAATGAAGGTTTCATAAACACAGAGAAGAGGTCACAATAGAGCCATGAGAGAGTATAGATATGGGGGGAAATAGCTCAGAGGATAGGGATGTCCAAGACTTTTCGTATTTTAGATATTTCTATTTTTCCTCCAAAAACATCTCCAAAAAACACGAAATTTTGACCAGTTGGTTTGTTTTTTGACCAAAATCTAGAACATAAAAAATCCCCAAAATATCTTAAAAGGAACTTCCAAAATTTTATTTTCCTTGTTCTCGATTAAAAAATCAATTACCTCATATCTACTAATCATTTTGCATTGAAACCAAAGCACCACACTCCCATAACTAACTCCTTTTTTCATATAAAATTTGGTTGAAAAAGACTTCTTGAATGAGGAGAGAGAAGGAATCTGAGTATATCTTTGTTAATAATATAAAAAAGGCAAAACGAGATTGCAAAAGTGGAGAGAGAGGAGGATTATTTTATTATTCTTCTCTCCTCTTTTCCTTGTTTTAAGGAGGAGAGAGGGAGGGCTAAAAGGCCCATTTGTGAGTTCATTTTTTCCTAATGAGGGGGTTTGAGAGAGAGAGAGAGAGAGAGAGAGAGAGAGAGAGAGAGAGAGAGAGAGAGAGAGAGAGAGAGAGAGAGAGAGAGAGAGAGAGAGAGAGAGAGAGAGAGAGAGAGAGAGAGAGAGAGAGAGAGAAAGAGGAGGCAAACTCAGAGAAGCTTGGAGAAACAAGTGATGGAGGTCGTATCCTTGTGCATGAAGAATGAAGGGCAAGAAGTGTGGATCTTGTCACAACGTGCATCAGTGGAGTCGTCAAAGCTTAGGAGCTTGCATGGATTTCTAGACTACATGAGGTGAGTTTTCTTGCACTGACTAATATTCTCGAGTTGTCTTCTTTCTTGATGGCCTGTGAATCTATATTTGTGGCAAGTCGAGAGAGTGAGACGAGATGGTAGGAAACCTCACAGGGTGAGAGACCATGAGCAAACTTGACTTGAGGGAGTGCATGATTGGTATGCATCATTCTGTCTAGATCTAGCATGTAGGCGACGTAGTCCTACATTTTGATTCCATTCTTGGGATCCAACGAAATCCCTCTTGGTGAGTTTTTTACAATAAACAACAATTAGAATATGCTAGATCCAAGCTAGATGGGCTTTCTTGCCATGATGAGTTTGATGTGGAAACCTCGCATGTCATAGTTAGGAAAGACGGGTTAGAGGAAACCAATCCATGGTGTGCACTTGAATTTTGTTTTTGTAGAATAGGTATGGATTTTTTTGGTTTGTTTTCGAATTGTTGGATTTTTTTTTTTTGAGTTGTGGTTGTGTGATGCTCTACTCGCATATGGGTTTTAAAAATTTTTTGAGCTGTAAGAGGCTTTGTTTTGTTTTTGTGTGGCTTGTGGTATATGATCGAATAATTGAATTTTTTAAGTTGTGTTGTGCATTCGACAAAGTCAATTACCCCAACCGGCACTCCTTAACGTCGCGTTATCGGGTTGTGAGAGAGGCTTGCTCTCGATTACCGCTCGTGTAACATCATCAGTTGACAACTTGTCAACTCATCAACTGACACCTTGTTAACTTGTTGATCATCAACCTATCCACCTATCAAGACATATCCCATCAAGGTCTTAATTCTTGAAGTGTCAACCATTGACCCTCTAGCTTGTCAATTTTTCTTGTCAATGTATCAACTTCAACCCGACAAACCACAACTCATATTGTCAACACATCAAACCATAACTCACCAATTTTCAACCTATCAATCATCAACTATAAAGTCATTAATTGTTAACTCATCAAACTTCAACTTGTAAATTGTTGATAACTTGTTGATTGACAACTTCTCAACTCATCGATTGATAGCTTTTTGACGCATAAGTTGCCAACTGCTCAAACTCATCAAGTGATGACTTCTCAACTCATCAACTAATCAACCCCTCAACTTGCCAACCAATCAATCAACCATCGAGCTGTTAACTCATCAATTGATAATTTATTGATCGGGAACTTATTGATTGACAACTTGTCAAACCATCAAGTGACAACTTCTCAACACATCAGATCTCAATGCATCAAACCTCGACTTGTCAATTGGCAACCCTTTGATGCCTCAACTCCTCAACTCATTAATGTGTTAATCCTCGAAGCTTGAATGTGATAGCCTATCAACGTGTCAGCCACCCAAAATAGTAACTCATCGAGACACAAACTTGTCACTCCATAACTTGTTAATTGTTGGGAAAACTTGTAAGCATATCTAAACTTGTCAAAGCATAAACTTGTAAATTGTCAATAACTAGTCAACTTGTTGATTGTTAATTGCCAACCTATCAAGTGTAAACCCATCAACTTATCAATCTATCAACTATAAACTATCAACTTCTCGATTCATTGATAGAAGAACTTGTCAGCTCTCACATTTATCAACTTCTAGATACTCAAAATTTTTTGGCTTGAACTTCATGGTTATAAAAGGAGTGGATTATGAGTTGCTTTTAAGTTTCCCTTGGATACGAAACACCTAAGTCATCAAGGATGGGGTAACAAATTATGAAAGGAGTGGATTATGAGTTTCTTTTAAGTGGCCCTTGGATAAAAACACCTAACTCATCAAGGATTGGGGTAACAAATTAGTCTTCTTGTTGGGAAACAAGCAAGATATAGTAAGGGCAGTGACAAAATGTTGGAAAACCATACCCTTGGGCCTCAACACCATATCAAATATGGTTAGGGGAAATACAAATTTCGTTGCCATTGTAAAGTCTCTAAATAAATATATTCCTTACTCTAATGATGAATAAGACTGGATGCACATTCTTGCCATGCTTGACCTACCTATTTTGGAGGAAGAAAAGTACAAGTAAAACAAGTGAGACATTTAGTCAAGTAGGTGAAGTAAAACTTACTATGCATTTAATTGATCCTAGCATGACTAAATTAATGATAGATGTCATGTGATGAATCTAAGACCATACCATCCCAATGTCACAGGGTTCAATATCTATGATAACCACTGGAAGTTGCGAAAAATTCTCACTCATTGTGGTGGTGGTGTCTTAAGGACAACCTTGAGGCCAACTCGTTAATCTTCAAAGAGTTGCATCAATAGCATGAATGGAAATGGATAAAGTTCCATTAAGCATTATTTGACTATCTTGCCAGATTGATTGTATCTTTGATGAAAATTGATGAGTGCAACGAGGAAGAAGAAGTAAGTAGCCTTGAAGAAAACCTTACAAATGAGAAAAGTGAAGATGAAGAGGACAATGAGTCCAAACATTATGACTCTAGTTGGTAGAACCATAGAGCAAGTCACATTAGATCCTAAACCTCAAAAAGTAGATGAATTGCTTATAGACATAGCAATTATCGAAGTCGGAAGCTAGAATAGTTGGAATACTTTGAGGTGCTCAATCATGAGCAAATGGGGTTTCAACCCTTAGAGATCATCCCAACCCCCTTTGATGTCCTGAAAATTGAAGAAGTGCACAATGAAGATAAAAACTCACTTTAAGAATCATATATGACAAGCTTAGAGTTGGGGACCGTAGTATGGATTCCAATTTGGAAATTCTAGAGCTAACTCTAACTAAACAATCTAACATAAAGTTGCCAGTGCATCTATGGTGGAGAAAGCTAAAGAGAGTCCAAAGAAATAAATATTGACATTGATTTTTTAAAAAACTTGTAGGATCTCCCAAAAATATTCACTCGAATCAAAAAGATAGAATGCATAGTCATTTGGTCGATAGTGAAAAGAGAAGGGAATTCTAGCAAACTGATCAAGGGACTTGCAAAGGTCAAGGAAATAAATCTTGTTATGGAAGGAGAGCATCCTAAACCTACTTATATTGCCAAGACGACTTGTGGGAGAGGACAAAGGGAAATGATCATACTTCTTACAAAATTCCAAGACATGTTCATGTGGAATTACCATGATCTTATGGGAGTATCACTGCACATACTCACCCACACTATCCCAATAGATCTAAATGTCAAGCCCACAAAACAAAGTTTGTATCCATTGAACTTGATATATGCACCTCTTCTACAATAGGAACTAGACAATCTTCTCAAAATGAGGTTCATTTATGAAATGGAGCATATAGATTGGGTGACATTACCCATGGTCGTAGTATTCAAGAAAAATGGAAAAATTTGGCTATTCATTATTTACAAGACGGTGAACGTAACTAGTAAGAAAGACCACTACCCATTTCCCTATACAAAAAATATGATGGCTTCTCAGGGTATAGTTAGGAGCAAGTGTAGCTTGATGATTTGCATAAGGCTACATTCACCATTGAATGGGGAGTGTTTGTATGCATCATCACAAACATTCCCCCTTTCTCAATCGGCATAAGACTACCTTTGCTACCATTGAATGGGGAGTGTTTGCGCACATTTTCATGCCCGTTAGGTTGACTAATGTGCTTGCAACCTTCCAATGTTTAATGTATATAATATTTAAAAACATGCTTTGCAAATATCTTGAAGTGTTTGTCGATGATCTCTAAGTCAATTCCTTGTGAAATGAACACTTAATAAACTTTGAATGGTATTTCAACGGTGTAGGCAATATTAGCTATCTTAAATGCAATGAAATGTTACTTTTGAATCAAACATGGCATCATTCTAGGGCATGTTGTATCCAAGAATGGGACTGCAATTGTCACATCAAAGATTTAGGTCATCTTGGAACTATAGCTACTAGAAAATGCAAAGAGAGTTCAATGCTTTCTTGGACACATGAGATACTATAGATGCTTTTTGCTTAACTATGCATCCATTGCTAAACTAGGAGTAGATAGATGAATGTCAACAAGCTTGCAAAGCTTTGAAAATGGCTCTAATTAGTGCATAGCCATGCACCATAGGATGCATCATGAGATGGCTATTGCTGTAGTTAGAATTTGACGTCAACATTATTGTGAGAGAAGGAGTGACAAGTGGAGAGAAAGAAACTAGAATTGATGATAATCTTATACTCATAGTTGTTCATTCTACAACATGAAGCTCAACTATTTAAAGTTGATCTAGTATCCTATTGGCTTGATGATGTTGTCAAAACATTCACAAATGGATTACATGAATGCCTAGTAGAAAAGACTAGATTTACACACTTAGTCATAAAAGTGAGGCCTTATTCAAGAAAGAACATAGAATTGACAATAATATTCCAAATTCATAGTTTTTTGTTTTATGGCATGAAGCTAAGCTTTTTAAAGTTGACCTAGCACCCTATTGGCTTGATGATGTTGTTTGATAGATTCACAAATGGATTTCCTAAATGCTAGGACAAAAGGCTCGATTTACATGCTTACTCATAAAAGCAAGGCCTTATTAGCTGATCACATGACAATTGCATAGGAGGATAGGGCAAGATGGGCTGTCAAGAAGATGTGTATGCAAGCATGAAATTGAAGACATGTTGCAACAAGCACATGTGGAATAACTAGAGGCCACTGCAATGTTAGAAACATGGTATGAAAAGTTTTATCATCCCAACTTTGGTGGCCAACATTATTTAATGATATAATGCAATTTGTAAAACATTGTGACAGATGCTAATACACAAAGGTGCCTATCAAGAAATACATAACGGATCTTGTGCTAGTTCTTGCACAATAATCCTCTAAGAAATGGGGAGTTGAATTTATGGGACCTATCAACCCTGCTACACAATATTCCCATTATAGTGGCTACAAATTATATAACAATGTTGAAGCACGAGCCTTAAAAGGAGGAAGAATGATGCGAGAACAATAGGTAAATTCTTATGGGAGTGGGTGATATCAAGATTTGGATGCCCAATAGAAATTGTGAGTGACGGAGGAACACATTTTATAAATGTAGTGGAGTGGTTGCTCTCTATAGACATTCCTAATCAATCACAAAAAGTTAATACCCTATTATTTGTAAGCAAATGGCTCGACCAAATCAATAAACAAAATCTTGATCAATATAGTGACCAAATTAGTGTCAAGATCACTGTCAGATTGGGATAACAAATTGATGGCAACATTATTGGCATACCACACTACTTATAAAATGACCACAAGACAAACCCCTTTCAAATTAACGTATGACATAGATGCTATCATGTTGGTAGAGTTTTTGATCCCCAACCTACATATTGAAGTACAATAATATTGGAAATGAAAGGAAACCTAGCGTAAATGCCTCATAGAATTAGAATAGTTGATAGAAACATGACTTTTAGTCACCCATGTTCTCATTATAGAAATATCTTGTAGGAAGGCTTGGTTTGACAATCTCATGTAGCAGATAACATTTGAATAGGGAGACTTGGTCCTCGTTTACTTGCTTAAGGGACACAAATGGAAATTGAAGCTAAGTGATTAGGGCCCTATCACATTCACACCATTAGTTGAACTAAAAACATGGAGCTTGAATGAAACTTTGATGGGGAGGGGATTGGCCACTTTAATAGAAGTTGTATCAAGAAATACTATCCCTTGGATATCCTCACACAAAAAACCACAGTACCCACCAATGGCACATATACTCAAAATAAAGTGGTAAAACTATTGTAACAAGACTACAACACATCCACATGATAAAAATTTCAAGTCCAAGCAGTCACAACAAGTAACTTGGATGATGAAGAAGAGACAGCCATACTACTAGATTACTTGCACAAAAGAGTTACTACTTCAAAGGAATTCCTAGTTGATGTGCTCATTGATGAGAGCTAGGTTTTAACACATTGTTATACAAGTTTGGGCAGCAATTAGAACAACCCTTGTTCATATATTTTGATGCAAAACTAAATCAATATGGAGGCTCACCTTACTCAGAACTAGGCAAGCATAAGTTGATGATGATAATTGAAACACAAAGCATTCCAATGTTTTTTTACATTCTTCCTAATTGAGAAGATGTAGGATGAGAAATCCTATGAGTATGCTCCTTCAAGTATAAGACATGATGTTAGGTTGACTTCGTCGATCAACATATCCACCTAAACCTCCTTGGGACTAGAATGATTTTGGCCTTTAGTAAGGGGACTTAGTTGATAAACAATTATTCAACCAAACCAACCTAGCCAACAATGCCTACAAAGCAAAAGGAAAGTATATTGAAGGAACTTTCTTTGGCCCAAGAAAAACAGCTCATGTTAGTCATAGTAGTTCAAGAACTACACAACATTATAATAACCCACACAAAATAATCACAAAAGCTTATCCTAAGCCATGGAAGAATCACCAATAAACTAAACCAAAGTTTCACATTAGCCCCACAAGGGTACCCAAGGCTCTATTGACCACACAAGGCTACTAGGAGGGTAATTAGTTCATGTGGATCTCGAAATGGGCATGTCATGCTCATCGAAACCAATTAAAAAGTCTTGTAGATGGAAACCTAAACACAACCATTTAGGTTGACACCCTAAGATCCATAACACCAAAATTGTGCTCAACAAATTGTTTAGATATATAGACCCAAAGCTACCTAAGGTTAGCTACTATGAATGCCCCCCCCCCCCCCCCCCCCCCAACACATGAAAATAACGTGTCTCAAGCACGAACATTAAATGAAAAATCATATTTGAAACTTACACACGAGGAAGTAAAAAACACGGCCATGACTCAAACAGAGCCTAGGAACAATGAAAAAACTATGACCAATAGGAAAACCAATAGTCATTATTGTAGCACCCTTGATGAGTGTCACAAAACCACAACTATCAGTTGGGTTAAGCCCTCTTCCACTTACCAATCAAACTATCAAATGACCATTGAACTAGTTGGAGAGATCAATCTTGTTGTCAACAAATAGATGATAGAGTTCTCTTCCATTGGAAGATTAGCTAGGAGGATAAAGGGCACATTTTTTGTAAAAATAAGGCAATTCAGAAGAATATCCTCACGAGCCTTCAAGAGAAAAGTTCTAAAACTGTGTTCCTTATCTCAAATTAGGCTCCAGTCATCATGAAAGAAATAACCTTGCAAAAATTATTTGAAATCTGGAAAAAGTGTGAATCTTGTCAGACATGCTCAATACCCCACCCTCATAAGGTGTCACCAATGATCCACATGGTGCTCAAAGTTGTACATTCACCATTATGAGGAGAAGTCATGTGTGAGCTTAGTTTGAGTCCTGACTTGTATGTTAGATGAGGTCTTTGTGACTAGATGGTAAAAAGGTGACCTTTGTGGGTCTAGCCTTTGGGTTAAACAAAGCAGTTATGTTGATAGTAACTCAAGGCATTGTCAAGATTGTGGGAGAGAAGGAAGGAGTCTCACTTGTAGTTTTCTTGCTTGCACAATGGGGGAATACACACAAGGGTGGAGGCTGAAAACAGTTTTCCTCTTCTTAGTTGTGTAAGCCAAAAAGAAGTCACATACAAAGAAATAGAAGAACCCTATATATGGGTCTCAAACCAAAGACAACTAACTAAGGTGGCATATTAACTGAGCCACGAACTAGAGTAGATAAGGATATCTGTCATCTAGCTATTATTCATGGGCGGTGTACCAACCGCATCTGCAACTAACAAGTCAGTGGCATAAATGCATAACGGTCACCCTGGCATATCACAAGTGGAGCTCGATATCTCAACAGGCATAATGCATCGAGTTGCAGATTGTGGGAGTTATTAGGGACCCCTATTTTGGGGTTTGGGGGTGGCAAAAGTATCCCCTAGTTGGGGGGGCCATAGGAGGGCCAACGGCCTCCCTAATGGGGGTTTGCGGGGTCAGTAGCCCTAGCTTGACAGTGAAATGAATATTTCCAAGAATGCTTCCTAGCCGACTAGGGAAGGTTCATAATATGGTTGGACATGCTAACCAAACTAACTTTGTGGGCTATAAAAGGAAGACCCCTCCCAAGCCATCATCAATCTATCTTTGACCTTGTCAGAGTTCTTTCAGCTAGCATTAAGCTCTTTGCCTATCACCAATCTGGATTGCCATCTAAGCTTCATAGTGGAAGTGCATAGGTCAAAGAGACTATATTAGTTTATTTGGAACTAAATAAGTTTTTGTTGATCTTATATTTTCTATGTATTTTCTACTCCTTGCTTAGATTCCGTTCACTGGGCGCTGTATAATTTTTACAAATTGAAGCATTCATTTCATAAAATTTGGTATAGTTGGTAGTTAAAGAATGGCCAACATGAAACAACCATGCACTGTAAAAACCTTGCAACACGACCCAACACATTGCAGTCGGATTTTTCTTCAAACAATTCTCTTTGCTTGCAGTTCTCCATACCCTTGTGAATTGAAGCAACATCCTTTATTGGAGAAAATAATTCTAGAAGAAGTTCTTCATGTGGTAAGTTGACTTGAAGGCCTAACTTTGTTAATAGACTTAGTGACCTATACATGTTGCAAACTTCTAAGGGCTAATTGTTCGACTTAGACATGCTTGCCAAGCTCTAGCTATCCAAACTTTTCGATAATGGCTTCATCAAACCACCACATCATACTTCTTGGGAAATAGCATAACTTATACATATATATAAAGCTAAATTAAAAATTAAAAAGAAAAAGAAGAGAGACATAGCTAGGAGTTTTTTTACCAACATTGAAATGGGAAGGGAGCCAAATAACTTTGATTGGATTGCATTAAATTATGAAAAATAAAAATTTAACATAAATGACTTTGATTGAATTATATTAAATTGTGCAAAAATTAAATTATGCTCTTATGTCAAATTGATTTTGTCCAAGTACATTGCAATTGTTCTTGTAATTCTCATGACCTTATTGTCAAAAATGCACTTGTGCAAAAATAGAATTGTGTTATACTATCAAACTAATTTTGTCCAAGTGTATTGCTTTTAGTCTCATAACTCTGATGACTTATTATTGTTGAAAACAAGTAGATGGAAACTCCCCCCCATAAGAACAACCAACCTTGAATTCCCTACCTTAATTAATGAACCTAGAAAGAAAGAGAAAATTATATTCACTGTAGATTAACATAAGAATTATGATTTACAACCCACCACATGGGGCCTAGGGGATCTCAAATTCTAGCTAATTAAAAACTTTGAGATGGTAAATGATAATGATATAGCTAAGGACCTCATTGAATGCTATGGGTGGCAACTTTATGCTAAATTGTGCAGTGAACCACCTCACTTAGTCACATGTTTGAGATTCATTTGTAACTATGAACCTAGTTTAGAATGAGCGTGTTATCCTATTGGCTAAAGGAATGAGTGTGTTAGTCTAATGGGTAAAGGAAAAGCAAGTCATACCACTTGTAGACCTTGCCTTAGCGATATCAAATAAAGAAGAGAAGTATAAAGGACACAATAGATCTCCCATAGTTTTAAAAAAAATGGAAAAAATTACAATGCGGTCTTTTGTTTAGTGTCATTGTGGAGGAAGAGTTGCATACAATGTTCATACTACTGTCTATATTATGAACAGAACTCCCACAATTGCAATTCAAGGGATGACCCCTGAAGAATGCTTTATATGCAAAAAGCTCGATGTGTCACACTTAAAAGTGTTTGCTTGTATTGCATATGCTCTCATGCACCAGATGAGCTACGAAAGAAGCTTGATCTAAAGGCTAAAAATGAATTTTTATTGGATATTCTTTAGAGCAGAAAGGGTATCATTGTTAGAACCCTATCATAGGTGAGTTTAGAGTGAGCATGGACATTATTTTTGATGAGATAAGTAGTTGATATGCATCTACTAGTGATGCATTAGATGATGATAATGATCATGATACCTATGTGCAAAAAGAAAAGCAAGAATCATGGAGCCTTAGTGGACCAGAAATATCATCTGGTACTACACCTACAGTTAGCCCTTGGACTAGGAGACAAAGGAGTAGCCCCATATCTTTAGGTGGATCTACAAGCGTTGTAGGTAAAGACAAAAGAAAGAAGAAAGTATTGGATGGTAATGATGCATCTACTAGTCATTTGGGATTTGATGGAGATTCTAGTGGTTCAAATAGTTTGGATGATGAGCTTATATTCCTTCAGTTAGGACACTAGGTGCACAAAGAGCGCATACTAATGTAAAGGCTCCACTAAGTGATCCAATGGTATGTAGGTCTAGCAAGGTTAGGTACCCTATTAAAAGATTTGGTTTTGAAGGTTATGTGGCTCACCATTATGCTTATATGGTGAAGGTATTTGAGGATGTTGAACCCACTTGTTTTAAGGATGTTGTTGGTCATGCTCATTGGGATGTAGCAATGAATGAAGAGATGGCTGCATCAAAAAGCCAATAAGACTTGGGATTTGGTACCCTTGAATAAGGGCAAGAAAGACATTGGCTGTAAGTGGGTTTACAAAGGTATAAGGCTAGGTTGGTTACAAAAGGCTATGCTCAAGCATATGGCATAAATTATGAAGAGACATTCGGTCAAATTGCTAGAATGGGAATTGTTAGATGCGTGAGTGCATTGGCAGTACTCAAAGGTTGGTAGTAGTAAAATGGATGTTAAGAATGCCTTATTGCATGGGGAATTGCAAGAAGAGATGTATATGGATAAGCCAGTAGGTTATAAGGATTTAGAGTATCCTACATATGTGTGTAGGTTAAAGAAGGCGCTCTATGGGCTAAAGCAAGCACCTAGAGCATGGTGTGACAAGATCGGAGAGTATCTTGTCAATATTGGCTTTTATATTTCCAATGTTTATCACTCACTTTATGTGAGAAGGGGAGATGCATATTTGGTCATCATAGTTATCTATGTGGATGACTTGATTGTTACAGGTGATAATGACAATGAGATTGTTGAAGTTAAGGACTTCTTGAAAAGGAAGTTTGAGATGAAGGATTTGGGTGAGATGAGATACTTTCTTAATATCGAGGTGATCAAATGTGATGATGGTATATGGCTATCCCAAAGGCAGTATGGCTTGGATCCAAGTATGGTATAACAACATGTAAGCCTCTTTCATGTCAAGAATCACGTGGTGGGGGACTTGCTTGAGCTACTGCGCTAAACACACACTATATACACAAGAGGAAGCTCACTCAAGAACACAAGAAGAGAGATGGAGGCCAAAACATTTTCTTATTGATTTTTTCTTCTTCTTCCACACACTATACAATGTACACAAAGTATAGATAAAATACAACATAAAGGAAAGTGACTTTCTAAGTCAAACAGTGCATAACCGACTACACTAATCGATTGGCATTATATCTGCTGTAGGTAGGTGTAACAAACTAAATATAATAAGTGATAAGTCAGTGGCCATGTGAGTATCATAATGACCACCAACGTGCTAAGTGTAGACATGCAGACTCATCTAGCCAGGCGGTCCATCATCAATGTCCGCACGTGTTGAGCTTGCCATCTCAACACTCCCCCTCAAGCTCAACTCTATCCCTGCAACTCCAAGTAAGCTTCGGAACTTTCGAAGCTTCTCTGCACCCAATGCCTTTGTGAAAATGTCAGCTATCTGATCCTGTCTGTTGACATATACCAAGTCAATTCCTCCTACAAGTACCTTCTCTCTAACAAAGTGATAGTGCACCTCAATATGTTTTGTCCTAGCATGGAACACTGGATTCTTAGCTAATTGTATGCTTCTCATGTTGTCAAAATGAATGACAACTGAACCATCTCCCTGCACATCCAAATCACCTAATAACTTTTGCAGCCATACCACCTCACATGCTGCCATAGTAGCACCTCTATACTCAGGCTTCGTACTCGATAAAGCAACTGTAGGTTGGCTTTTGCTGTTTCATGTAACTGCTACACTACCAAGGGAAAACACGAATCCACTAGTAGATCTTCTGTCTGACATGCTACCAGCCCAGCCTGCATCTGTGTATCCAAAGACCTGTACATCTTTACATGCCTCATAAAAAAGTCCATAATGAAAGTGGAATTCACATACCTCAATATACGTCTAACTATATCCAAATGAGGATTTCTAGGCATATGCATAAACTGAATGACAAGGCCAACAACATAGCTCAAGTCTGGCCTTGTGATAGTCATGTAAATCAAACTCCCTACCATCCTTTTGAACATAGTAGGGTCTTCTATCTCATCCCCAACGTCGGCACTCAACTTCACATTTTGCTCCAATGGTACTGAAAGAGGCTTATATGCTATCATACCATACTTGAATAACATATCCAAGCCATACTGCCTTTGGGATAGCCATATACCATCAACCCATTTGATCACCTCAATACCAAGAAAGTATCTTAGCTCACCCAAATCTTTCATCTCAAACTTCTTCTTCAAGAAGTCCTTACCTTCAGCAATCTCATTGTCACTGTCACCTGTAATAATCAAGTCATCCACATAGATGACTATGATGACCAAACCTACATCTCCCTTTCTCACATAAAGTGAGTGATCAACATCAAAAATACAAAATCCAATATTGATAAGATACTCTCCAATCTTGTAAGACCATGCTCTAGGTACTTACTTCAGCCCATAGAGTGCCTTCTTTAACCTGCACACATATGTGGGATGCTTTAAATCCTCATAACCTATTACATTTCTTCTTGAAATTCACCATGCAAGAAGGCATTCTTAACATCCATTTGCTACAAACTCTAACCTTTGGCTGTTGCCAAGGCAATCACACATCTAATAGTTTTCATCTAGCAACTGAACCGAATGTCTCTTCATAATCTATGCCATATGTTTGAGCATAGCCTTTTGCAACCAGCCTAGCCTTATACCTGCTAACTGAACCATCTGCATTATTCTTGACTTTGTAAACCCACTTACAGTCAATAGCTTTCTTACCCTTAGGTAAGGGTACCAAATCCCAAGTATTATTGGCTTCTAATGCAGCCATCTCCTCATCCATTGCTGCATCCCAATGAGCATGACCAATAGCATCTTGAAAACAAGTGGGTTCAACATCCCTAACTAGTTTCACCATATAAGCATAATGGTGAGCCGTATAACCTTTAAAGCCAAATCTTTTAATAGGATATTTGATCCTGCTAGATTTGCATACCATCGGATTACTCAATGGAGCCTTTACATTACTATGAGCTCTCTATACACCTGGTGTCGTGACTGAAGGAATACCAAGCTCATCATCCAAACTCTCCAAACCACTAGAATCTCCATCAAATCCCAAATAACTAGTAGATGCATCATTATCATCCAACACTTTCTTCTTTCCTTTGTCCTTCCTTGCAACACTTATAGATCCACTTGAAGATGTGGGGCTACTCCTAAGTCTCCCAGACCAAGGGCTCACTATAGGTATAGTACCGGATGATATTTCTGGTCCATTTAAGACTCCGTGATTCTTGTTTTTCTTTTTACACATAGCTATCCTGATCATTATCATCATCTAATACATCACCATCAGGTGTATACTAGCTGCCCATCTTATCAAAGATAATATCCTTGCTCACTCTGAACTCACTTGTGAGAGGGTTATAACTACCCTTTCTACTCTAAAGAGTATCCAATAAAAATACATTTTTCTGCCTTTGGATCAAGCTTTTTCCGTAGCTCATCTGGCACATGAACATATGCAACACACCCAAATACATTCAAATGCAATACATCGGGCTTCTTGCCAGTAAAGCATCTTTAGGAGTCATCCCATGAACTGCAGATGTGGGAGTTCTGTACATAATGTAGACAACATTATGGACAGTCTCAGACAAAAAATGTTTGGGCATATTCTTTTCAGCCATTAATGCCCGTGCGACTTTTGCAATATGCCTATTTTTTTTTTCTGCAACCCCATTTTGCTGTGGGATATACCTGCAAGTAAATTGCCTCTTTATCCCATGAGTCCTCAAGAAGCCACTAAACTCATTATAGAGGTACTCTCCCCCTCCATTTGATCTCAAGCACTTCACTTTTAAGCATGTTTCTGTTTCAACAACTACCTTAAAAGATTTGAAGTGCTCAAACACATCACTCTTTTCCTCCATGAAGTATACCCATAACTTCCTTGAACAATCATCAATAAATGTAACAAAGTATTTGCTGCTACCAAGAGATACATTCTGTGTAGGCCCCCAAACATCTATATGCACTACATCAAGTATTTTTCTACTCACTTCTCTATCATGCAAGAAGGGTTGTCTTGCTTGTTTACCAAACTGGCATGCTTCATAGACTTTATGCAATTCTGCAACTCTAAAAGAAGGCAACCCTATAACCAATCCTCTGGATTGCATTAATTTTAGCCTTTTCACGTTTGCATGTCCAATACATTTATGCCATATTTCAATATTTGCAACTACTCCTTTTCCTTTAGCATACATAGCAGCATCCATTGTAGGAATTCCAGCATCTAAAGTGAACATTCGGCCAACTCTACTTCCTTTTGCGACCAACCTGCACCTATCATTACAGTCTTCTACAAAACAACCTTTTGCATTGAATCAGACCTGCAACCCCTGCTCTACCATTTGGCCAACAGAAACTAGATTCTTTATGATTGATGGCACATGTAATACATTTGTTAGACTCTTTGTCTGGCCATCATAAAAGGATAGAGGAACCTTTCAAATGTGTGAAATTGGGTGGCATGAATCATCACCCATCTGCACATAACCTAGATTTTGTAAGACTTGCATCTCTCCAAACCATTCAACATGACTGGTCATATGATTAGATGCACCTGAATCAACATACCATACATCATCATGTGTCCCCTTTCCTGTAATTGCATTCATCATATGCTGCATAACAAACAAACACTCATTTTTGTATTTATTCTGTCTTGAAGACTATGCATAGTTTCCTTGTTGCAATTTACCACTATGAATATCATCCTTCTTAGCATAGCAATGGGCTGCAATATGGCCTATTTTTCCATCCACCTTTTCCTCTAGAGCTCCCCCTTGCCTCTAAAGTTTCCTCGGCCTCCTGAAACCTACATTTCACCAAATTGCTGATTGAACTTGTTTTGCTGGTTATCATTAGCACAACCCATACCATGGCCTCTCGAAGAGGATCTACCACGTCCCCTTCCTGAGCTTGAGTAAAATGCTTGAATATGTTTACCATTTTTTTCAAATGAGTCACCTTGCATATTGATCTCTTTAGTAATAATGAGAGAGATCAGCTCATCAAAATATGGAAATGGATTTCGTATGTATACTGAAGTAACAAATGATTTCCATGCCTTCTCATTGTTAAGGCCACTCAAAGTGGATGAAACCAAATCATCATCATCAAGCATTACATCAATCGCTGCTAAAGCATATGCAGTGCTCCTCACCTTCAACACATACTCATCGACAGACATTTTCCCTTTCTTCAAGGCATTCAACTCTTGCTTGAGTTGAATCTTTCATGCCTTTGTATTTATTGAAAACATGTTCTGAAAAATTGTCAAAGATGCATGTGAAGTTTCTGCATTCCTGATATGTCCCAACATCGTATTATCAATGACTATTGATAATTAGTATATCACCTTTTTGTCTTTCGCATTCCATTATTTCCATGCTTTTAATTCATCTGCAGGCCCAGCTCTTGCTCCTTTTCTTCACCTTGAAACAAACTCATAAAGGCCCTTTCCAATGAGGAAGTTCATCACACAGAACTTCCATGAAGGGTAGTTGTTCTTGTCAAGCTTCTCAATAATAGGATTTCCACTGTTCTCTGCCATTATCACAAAAAAGAATACACACAACAAGCTAGTCTTTTGCAGCCTTTCACAACTAGTGCACAACAATACACCAAGCAACCTTTTTCATTGATTGCTCAATAGTACATGTAATTTGCAACTTGTTTGCAGATGAACCTTATGTTTGCTTCCTGGCAAACACCTCAAAATTACAGATTCGAAATCTGTATCCTGTGCACCCATTTTTGGCCAATATAGCCGAAATCACAGTCTACCCTGAAATTGTTGTCCACAACCTTCCGGCTCTAAAATGGGGCTTGATACGGCCTCAGATGCCCAAAATATCTGTAGAATATACAGTGCTGTACTTGCACACCAAATCTCATAGCAATCTGAGATTTTTGCTCTACCCTACTTCCGGTGTCTCCATAAGCACTATCCAAGAGAGAGAGAGTGGAAGAATGGGAGAGCTTCTTACCCATTGCTTGCTTGCTAGAACCTTGCTTCTTCTCCTTCACTTCAACCTTCAAAATTAGCCTCTCTCAGTGGTGTGGCTTTGATACCATGTCAAGAATCGTGTGGTGGGGGACTTGCTTGAGCTGCTGTGCCAACAAACACACACTGTATACACAAGAGGAAGCTCACTCAAGAACACAAGAAGAGGGATGGAGGCCAAAACGTTTTCTTGCTGATTTTTTCTCCTTCTTCCACACATTATACAATGTACACAAAGTATAGATAAGATACAACATAAAGGAAAGTTGCCTTCTAAGTCAAACAATGCATAACTGACTACACTAATCAATTGGTGTTATATCTTTGCCAGCTGTAGGTAGGTGTAACAAACTAAATATAATAAGTGATAAGTCAATGGCTATGTGAGTATCATAATGACCACCAATGTGCTAAGTGTAGACGTACAGACTCATCTAGCCAGGCGGTCCATCATCAATGTCCGCACGTGTTGAGCTTGCCATCTCAACATTTCAGTACAATTGGAGGAAAATGTAAAGTTGAGTCTTGACATTGGGGATAAGAGAATACCTACTATGTTCAAGAGGATAGTTGGGAGTCTAATTTACATGACTATCATAAGGATAGACTTGAACTATGTTGTTGGCTTTGTCAATCAATTTATGAAAATGCCTAGAAAGCCTCATTAGGATGCAGTTAGATGTATATTGAGGTACGTGAAGTCCACTTTACATTATGGATTTTTTTATGAGGTAGGTAAGGATGTACATGTGTTTGGATACGCACATGCAGATTGGGCTAGTAGCATGTCATACAAGGAGATCTACTAGCGGATTCATGTTTTTCCTTGGTAATGTAGCAGTTACATGGAGCGACAAAAAGCAACCTATAGTTGCTTTGTCGAGTGCAAAGGCTGAGTATGGAGGCACTACTATGGCAACATGTGAGGTGGTATGGCTACAAAAGTTATTGGGTGATTTGGATGTGCAAGAAGATGGTCCAATTGTCATTCACTATGACAACATGAGTAGCATACAACTAGGTAGGAACCATGTGTTCCATGCTAGGACAAAACACATTGAGGTGCACTACCACTTTGTGAGAGAGAAGGTACTTACAGGAGAGATTGACTTGGTATATGTAAGCACATATGATCAGATAGTTGACATTTTCACAAAGGCATTGGGTGCAAAGAAGCTTTGAAAGTTTCGAAGCTTACTTGGAGTTGCAAATATAAAGTTGAGCTTGAGGGGGAGTGTTGAGATGGCAAGCTCAACACGTGCTGACATTGATGATGGACCACATGGCTAGGAGCTGGCTAGATGGGTTTGCATGTCTACACTTAGCATGTTAGTGGTCATTATGATCCTCACATGGCCATTGAATTATCAGATATTATATTTAGTTTTTTGCACTTACCTACAATTGGCCATAGTTATAGTGCCAATTGATTAGTATAGTCAGTTATGCACTATTTGACTTAGTAGGCCACTTTTATTTATGTTGTTTCTTATCTATACTTTGTGTAAATTGTATAGTGTGTGGAAGAAGAAGGAAAAAAACCAGAAATAAAACATTTTGGCCTCCATCTCTCTTCTTGTGTTCTTGATTGAATTTCCTCTTGTGTACAATGTGTGTTTGGCGCAACAACTCACACAAGTCCCCCCACCATGTGATTCTTGACAAGAGATGACTATGAAGAACAAAAGGAGTAAGAATGAAGAAAACTAAATGTAAGCCAAGATGAAAAAGCACACTGAGAATTTCCAACGGACCCTTTTTATTGTCGTTTGTAGAACAAAGATAAGAAATGAGCCACGTACTTGTCCAAAAAATTCAAGCAATAATGATAGAGGAGGAACATAGCTTGAGTAAGAAGTGCAAAACCTTGATCCAGAATTTCTCCAATAGTAGTTAGTGGTGCTAGTTAAGAAATCCCCCTAGCTTCCACCTTTGCCAACAATATAAGCACATCATAAATCAAATGTCAACTTTGCTTCACTTGTTCTCTACACCCTTGTAGTGAATGGTTCATTGTTGGTTGTCGAAATCAACCATCTTTGTTGAGAGCTCTATAATCCAAAATGCTAATCTACACTCAATTGGAATAATAATTTTGAAACACTACTAGACTTACTAGTGGCTTGCATAGAGATGTTCTGTAACACCTCTTTAGTTGATTCTTTCATGAAACAAGATGTTTCCTTTTTTGTATCTAAAAAACCCTTGTATTAGATGCAATAGATCAAATATTTTGGAGTGACAGTTGAGTAGGTTATATTCTTACCTTATCAACACAATTATTTTCTCAAAATTATGTTCTTATGATCATTCTCTTTGCTCTAAGGGGAATAGTCTCATTACAGTTAAGTGCAACATAATACCCATTATCTCTATAAACATGTGCAAAGAATACTATGCAATCTATGTGGAAATAACATAGGGGAAATCCCTCTAGGACAATAAAATCAAAGGCATACCATGTGATCTATGTGGAAATAAGGTAGGTAAATTCACTTTAGGGATAAAATCAAAGGCATACCCCCAACCTATGCACTTATAGGAACCCCCAACCAAGATTATGTGATAATGTTCATCTATAGATGGAGGGACATGTAAAAAGACATTGATACCCCTTGTTTAGATGGGATCTCCATGCTCCCACAAAATTTTAGATGGGGCAAACTCCATCTCATTTTTTGTAAGATATTTCTATGGGAACAAGAAAAAATTATTCATAACCTCTCTCTTGTAACTATTGTATAGTTAACAATGTCACAACATACAACATTATAGCAATAAGAATGCTACATTCCTATATAGTAGACAATAAAGAAATATAGTGCAAAGAAATAGAATATAGCACACATGCATGAGAGTGTTGATGATTAGGAAGTACAATCGCAAACATACAATCTATTTGAGATTACATGCTATATATTTTAGAGAAAAAACAAATGTCAATGCACTAGAATATAGCACAAAGGAGAGAAATATATCACATATGGTATAGAGCGTTATATTATTAAAAAGATACCAAATAGTCTACCTACTTTGTGCTATATAGTTTTATGATACTAAACATATGCCATTACACAAAATATCCAAGAAAAAGGATTTGCTACATAGTATAGGAAAGGAGAAAAGCATGAAGGAATCGTAACATAGCCCACATGCAAAATAATGTATTTTTGATTGAGGAATAATGATTCTATGGATCAAATTGTAAACTTAGTTGGAGCATACATATGACAAAACATGTCTTATTATATAACACAAGGAAAATTTGATAGTAGCACATACTCTAGAAAGAAAAATTCTCATATACTCTTTAAATCTAATCACAAAGCTAGCATACATATACAAGAAGGCAATTGTCATAGTAACACATATGCTATTAGCGGTTTGTTATAAATGATATGCACAAATGATGCATCACATTGGCTAGTGTGCTTATAGGCGATATGTCTCTACTGTGGTAACATTAATTTCTAATTGTGCAATATTCTTAGGAGGGTTGGCTTGATTCTTTGACATCAAATCAAGAAACCATTGTGGGATTTCTTGGGCTTGCATCATAGAGTTTATCATCCCCTTAAAGATGCCTTGCAAAATTACTTGAACGTTGAGCATCCTTAGTCCTCTGCAAGTCTTATATTGCAACCTTGGTCCTTTTCTTATTCCACATGTGTTTTTCTTCCTTTGCCTTGTTCTCTACAACATATTTCATGTTGCAAAGTTTATGTTGTCCTTCCTATTTGACTTGATAAGCACAATTTCCTAACAATCTTGAAAAACACACAAACTATTTTTGCAAATGTTCAAATAACTGCATCAATTTTTTACCATTGTGCCATTACCCATTTGATCTTCCCATGCCTTTTGATTTTTCTCAATGTGATGCATTTTCTCTAAGCTTTTCATTGCCCTTTAAGCAAACTTAGCCCAAGTAATTGTATATGCTTCCTTATTTTGACATATTCTTGTAGCAACACAATTCTCCAATTCAATGGCATTTGAGAACGGCTCCCATATCTCATATGTAAATGGATCCTCTTAGTAAACATCCCAATGTCGATGCGTAAGCTTCTCTAGAACTCTTATGTGACATTGTATACTTTCACCTTCTTCTTGCTTCTTGGAAGAGGCCTTAAGCATGTCAAGACATCCTTCCAAAGTTTGTTCCAAATATCCCTATTCATCAGCAATATGCAAGGATCCACACCTACCAATGAAAGAACATGCTCACCATAAAACTATTAGGGATCCAAGAAAGTTTTGTTTGTTGAAGTGGCATCATATTCTTCATGATGGATATTGACCTCTAGTACCTTGCTTGGAGGAAACCCACCTTCACCATCTTGCACCAACAAAGGCTATAAATGCAACTGAGAATATCATAGATAGACAAAAGGAAATGATCCTTGTCCTATCCCTCAAACATGATATATACAACTAAAGATTATTGCCTACAATTGACAAACACCAAGGCTCCACCAAGGCAAGCTAGGTTTTTTCACTATGCAAACAAACAAACAAACCCACATGGGTGCTCAAATACACAAAGCCACAAAACACAATAGGAATATGGAGGAAACACCTATCATAAGCAAGTCAATAGCAAGAGAGACAAGGTTTATTTGTGGTTTGGTTGAGTTAAAATATAGATACTAATGCTCTTGGGGATGAAAATACTAGGGATTATATTTAATACATTCTCTAATCACCACATATCCACCAGAAGCACAACTTGACTTCAAATGGAAAGACCAAGTGTATCACCTCAATTGAGTTCAAATAGAAAGCCCAAAGATAAGCTCTAATCATTCACCACATTTCCACTAGAAGTACTACTTCCTACTTGAATCGAATGGAAAAACCAAAGGTATCACTAGAATTGCATGTAACACCACCTTGACTACTAATTTAGGGCCAAAAGTCTGGGAAAACTTAGCCTTTTCAGTTTCAAACAAGAAGGGATACACTTATAGGGATAAAACTAAGCACTGCAAGTTATATGGGGGCATTTAATAATAAATACACTACTCTAGAGATGCACATTGATCACCTTGACTATTGTTCAACATCATCACAAGTGACTTATTAGAACTCTAAAGTACCTCATTCACTTGGCATGAGAATGCCAAAGCTTATTGTGCATATCATCTCACATCGAATCATCATGTGTCATGCATATGATGTCACTAAATAGGACATACTCTTCACCTTAAGTGATGCCCTATATCACCTCTGTTGGGGTAAAGGCCAATGGCAGGTGGGCATCCCTTATATAATTACATATTGTACAATCATATATAAGTGAAGGTAGCAATAATGCTGCCATACAATATACTCACAAAAATCTATTGTGTTCTCTCTCTCAACTCTCTTGCACTCTGTAGCTTCTACCTTACATCCCATCATTACTTCCCTCTAAACTAGTACTAGAGCAACATTTGTAGGAGCTTGTACTTTGAGTGAGGAGTGCAAGGAGTGAAGTTTTTCCATGAAGTTCAAGGATACAATCTCTTCTTATGACATTCATGCTTGCAATCTACAACTTCAAAGTGGTATTGCTCTCAACATTGAGCTCTAAATCCAAGTCAAATTTGTATTCTAGCTTGAGGCATCATTTCCTTGATTTGAGATCTCATTGGTTCATTTGAGGGACTTAGTGAAAGCCATGTTTTTGCTTCTCACTTTACCTAAAAGTTGGGATACTTTCATAATTTCAAGTAACCTAGCACCCATTGGTGGATTGACTAGTGTTAATGTGGAAAGTAGCTTTGTTATGGAAGAGGTGAATAGGAAAATTAATGAAAGTTCTAGAAATTTTAATACACATATAGTTAGAGGGATGTCAAATGCAATGGAAAAATCCTGTGATAGGGGAAACTTAAATTAGGAAAAAATTGGACTCATGTTTGGATCTTTTGGTTTTAGAGAGAGAAAGTCTCTCAACTAATAGAGGGAGAGCTACTATTATGATAAAATAGGGTTTATTCATTTTTAGATATTTTATCTTATTAAAAATTTATAATGTATAATTTTCAATGTATTTTTGGGGAACAAATTTGTTGAGACATAGAAAGCAAGAGGCTTCCTAGCCATTCGAGACACTAGATGTCAACATTTTTATTAGCCATGTACACCTTCATATTGTCCCTATCATTTTTTACAAATTCCTGATTATTGTATCAAAATCCATTATAGTATCCCTATTGTTTTCTTGAAACTCTTTAGCACTTCAATGAAGTGCATTTCCTCTAAAACTTTTGCACATGATTTGATTTTCTCACTCCTACTTTTTAAGTATATTCTTTTTCTTCATTGCCTATATTCATTCAAAACTACATGTCTTCATCATTGCTTCTCTTTTATGAGAGAAATTATAGTATCCCTATCATTTTTTACAAATTCATGATTATGGTATCAAAATTCTCTCCCTCCATTATAGTATACCTATTGTTTTCTTGAAACTCTTTAGCACCTCAATGAAGTGCATTTCCTCTAAAAATTTGCACATGATTTGCTATTCTCACTCCAATATGTTATTTTTCTTCATTGTCTATATTCTTTCAAAACTACATGTCTTCATCATCACTTCTCTTTTATGAGAGAAATTATAGTATACATTAATTTAGATCTTGATAACTAATTCCTACCACAAAAAATGCTTAAACCAGACATCGAGAGGCCAAGACATGAAGAAATAAGGAAGGTACATGAGAGAACTAGCACAATATGAGGGGGCCTTGGACTAGCAAAACATGGGGATGGTCCCTAGAGACCATCAAAAGGCCCCTCTTCACATTTTACTAGGCTCAACGCCTCCTCACATTATACAAGACCTAGACCCATCACAATGCAAGGGTTTGGGGGGGGGGGGGGGGGGGGGGGTGGGGGGTGGTTGGGTTGTCGATGGAATCAAGGCCCCCCTTGCATTGCATTGGTTGTGAGGGGGGCCCACCTTGAAAAGGCCTTATTGAATTGTGGTGGTCATGAAACTCCTCCATAATTTACTTTCCTACTATTTGTTTTGAGCATTTCTTGATAATTAATGGGATTTTTGGGCCATTCTAGACATACTAATCAATTGAGTAGTACCAAAATCTACATTTTGTTGGATAATCAGCAAAACTAATGGTGCCATTGCATCTAGAGCATCCCAAAACTCCCATTTCAAGTCAAAAAATGCTAAAGGAGGACATTGGAGGCCAAGATATGAATAAATGAAAAAGATACCTAAGAGGACTAACACAATAGGAGGGGGTGGTTTTGCCTGATTATCCACCCAAAATGTAGATTTTGGGTCTCCCCCATGTGCTATGGCATCTTCTAGGATAGCAAGCAACTTGTTTTGATCATGAACAACATCACAAGAAGATGATGGACAAATGATGATGATGAAGATATTATCGAAGAGCAGCAATAGTAGGCGTAATTAGGAGGATGAAGACAATGTAGATGGCAACCTACTCTAATCATGTGTAGTAGTGGGAATGATGATGAATGCTTTTATCACAAGAAATAGATGAGCATGATGTTGATGCTAAGGATGATGATAATGTTCATGCTATCCACAAGTAGTAGTAGGTGTAGCTTGTAGATAAAGAAGATGTTGATGGTGCCTTGCTTTTATCATGGTAACAAAGGAAGATAAAGGTGATGGTCATGATGAGCACGAGGTAGAAGATGTAGATAACTAGTGCAAGACAGCTGATGCGAGATAGGGAGTAGGGTTGCTAAAAGAAATTGCTACTTTTCTCCACTATTTTCTTCCCCTACTTTTCTTTATTATTTTCTTCCCTCAAAATTAAAAAAGTAACCCCACAAAAAGAAAGCAACCTAAGGAGCTTAATCTTAGCATACATGAGGTGACCTTTTCATCCATCTAACTCTAAGGTGACAATCTCGAAATTGAAAATGGTTAAACTATCATCATACCATTAATCAAAATTGTAACTCATGAACCCAAAATCTTAATCATTTGAGCACAAAAACACAAATCTAACTACTTTGAAGCATTTGGGAGTTGGCACGAGTATTCTCCCTATTCTACAACCATGAGAACCATGCTAGAGACTTTGTGGTCAAAGTGTCCTAGTTCTTAGATGAGAATGGAACCAAAATATTAGGCACCATACACAACATATTTGGAATGCTTTGATACACTCCTATTATTTTAAGAGCTTGAACCACTTAGTCAAAGACTACCTTTCACATAGTCACTTGCAATCGAATCCACATTAGATTGTAGTGAATGCCTAAATTGAATCTCAATGCACGAAGAACACTCGCATAGATCCCACGATCCAAGGTATGCTCCTTAGGTTCCCACATCCTATATAGCCTTCATCAAGTAAGAGGAGATCATGGATAAGGCATGAGAGAGCATATGAGAAGAGAAGGAGCCTTCACCATTTGTCCCTCACTGCACACACTCACTCTTTTTTCCTCAATCTCAACCTCTCTCCCTCACTTTCTCTCCCACAAGAAAAAAGCGAGAAAATAAGAGCCAAAAGTTAGCAAACACAAGAATATCTTATTCCATTCTTTCTCATCCTTTTTATATAAGTTTTTAAGGTTAGGGTTTTCCCAATCCTCCATGGGTATTCTAGCCCTCTTTTTGGAAAAGTGGCTGGTCACTCCTCCTTGCATATACCTAGAGCTATTGATTTACATGCCTTTGACTTAAGTGCTACACATCTATTAATACAATTTGCATAGGACAGAGCATGACCCTCTTTACATAATGACAAAAAGTTGTTGTCCCTCCAAGCTCTTTCTTTCTTTGTGTCTTCACATTGTTAATAAGGCAATAATATCACAGAGTAGAAAACCAAGTGCAGAAAAGAGAATGGTTCAATAAATGAACTTGGAAGAATGAAGGAACGTGTTCTAGTGTGAAAATATTAGTTATGTAAACTTTTGCAAGTTCTAAGAGAAAAATGACCGAAAGGTGACCCTTGACATGGATTAAGAAATGGAGGCATTTAATGGTTGACCTCTTCATGAAAAATAGAGAGAGAGAGAGAGAGAGAGAGAGAGAGAGAGAGAGAGAGAGAGAGAGAGAGAGAGAGAGAGAGCTTGAGCTCTTGCAAGATAAAAAACACATAGAATGTGTGCAAGATAGGAAGCTCAAACCCTAGTCTTTCTTCTTCTTCACTATATGAGTCTAGTTCAAATAAAAGAGAGTACAACATACATAATATACTAGTGGTCCATAGTGTGAGCACTCTAGGTAGAAAGATGACTAGATAGATATCTTGTAAACTTGGGTAGGCTAATTGATGCTAGTTATAAAGTATCACTGTAATGATATGCCAATGCAGGTACCAACCACGTCAGTGATATGAATGCAAAAATAGTCATCTAGGTATGTGAGTGTCAGCTTGCCATCTCAACACTTTCCCTCAAGCTCAACTCCATGACTTGTACTCCAAGTAAGCTTCAAAAACACCAAAGCTTTTCTACTCCTAGGGCCTTGGTGAAAATATCCGCAACCTACTCCTCTATGCTCACATGTATGAGATCAATGTCACCTACCAATACTTGCTTTCTAATAAAATAGTAATGAACCTCAATGTGTTTCATGCATGCATGAAACATTGTGTCCCTAGCTGATTGTGTATTGCTCATAGTGTCATAATAAATGACAAATCTCTCGTCTATCCATGTCCCCAAATCATCAAGTAGCTTTTGCATCCAAGCTACCTCACATCCTGCCATAACAACACCCATGTATTTTGCCTCTATACTCGATAATACAACAATTGGATGTTTCTTACTACTCCAAGTCACAGCTCCACTCCCAAAGGAAAATGCATAGCCACTAGTGGAGTTCCTATTAGAAACACTGCCTACCCAATTTGCATTAGTATGACCAAATAAGTGCACCATCGAGTCAACCTCATAAAAGAAACCATAATCCAATGTGGCTTTAAGGTATTTCAAGGTACATCTCACACAATCCAAATGAGGCTTATGAGGCACCTACATAAATTGACTCTCTAAGCTAGATATGTAGTTACAATCAGGTCTAGTTATAGTAATAACGATCAAACTTTCCACCATCTTCATGTGCATTATGGAATCCTCCAATATCTCACCCAAAAACAACTCTCTAAGACAACTATATAGTTACATTTTGGCCTAGTAATAATGGAGAAGATCAAACTTCCCACCATCTTCTTGTACATTTTGGGATTCTCCAATATCTCACCCACATCAGCAGTTAGTTTCACATGTTGATTTAATGGCACTGAGATACAATCAACCATACCATACTTCGTCAACATGTCCAAGATGTCCTGCCTTTGTGAGAGCCATATCCCCTTAGAAGTTTGTATCACCACAATGCCAAGAAAGTACTACATCTCTCCCAAATCTTTCATGTCAAATTTTTACTTGAGAAGACTCTTCACATGCTCCATCTCTTTCACATTATCACTCCCAACAATCAAATCATCCACATACAAGGTAATCACAATAATGCCCCTATCACTCTGATGGCCATAAAGTGAGTGATATGCATTTCCAACATGGAAACCAATAGAGACAAGATATTATGCTATCTTAACATACCACGCTCTTGGTGCTTGTTTCAGCCCATATAAGGCTTTGCGTAGCCTACACACATAATCATGGTGAACCATGTTCTCATTACCTTGTGGTTGCTCCATGTACACTTCTTCTTGTAGCTCACTGTGCAAGAATGTATCATTTATATCCATTTGATGCAAAACCCAACCTTTTTATACAACTACTACAATGATAGCTCTTAGAGTTTCCATCTTTGCTACGAGAGAAAATGTCTCCTCATAATCAATCCTATAAGTCTGTGCATAACCTTTGGCAACCACTCTTGCCTTATAGCTACTCACACTACCATATGCACTATGTTTTGCTTTGTAAACCCACTTGCAGCCTATAGCTTTCTTCCCTTCAAGTAGTGGCATCAAATCCCAAGTCTGATTTACATCCAATGTACCCATTTTTTCATCCATGATTTTCTCCCAATGCACATGATCAATAGCTTCCTCAAAACTATGGGATCAACTAATTTTATAACCTTTACAATATAGCATAATGATGAGAAATATAACCATCATATATCAACCTATTCATGGGATCCCTTACTCTCGTTGACCTTTGCACTTGTGGAGCACTTTGTTATGCTTTTGCATTTTGCCTTGGTTTTTCTTACACTAGGAATATGAACAACTAGAATACCAAACTTGTCATCCATACTCTAATCTAAGCCATTAAAATCACCATCTACATATGAATAGCTTGTAGAAATATCTAGCACACCAAGTGACTCAGCCACCTTTTATTTTCCCTTGTGCGGCATAATTTTTGCACTTGTAGGAGTGCTGTTTATATGCAACTTCCCACTCCATGGTCTCTTAATAGAACTACTAGAATAGAAAACTTTTGACCCACTCAATGTTTGTGATTGTGGACCCAAGTTTTCTATAATAACATTTTCTTTTACATAATCTACAATAACCTATTTTTTAGTAGCATATCAACTACTCATCTCATCAAATAGAACATGTTTACTCGTAACTTTCATGTGAAATTGATTATAATACTTGTAACCCTTTTGCTCAAGGCAATAGCCCACAAATACATGATTTTCACCTTTCAAATCCAACTTCTTTCTTAGGTCATCAAAACATGTACATATGCAATGCATCCAAATACCTTAACATGTGACAAATCTTGTTTCTTGATAGTAAATTTTCCGTTGGTGTGACATCATGCATTGGCAATGGGAGTCCTATTCATAATATACACATTGTTTAGAGAGCTTTAATCCAATAATAACAAGGCATTTTTTTCAACCATCAAGGCTCATGCAATTTTTGCAATGTGCATATTCTTCCTTTCAACAACACCATTCTATTGCGGTGTATACCTGTATGTGAATATATTGAATTCTATGTTGTTTCAAAACATTATTGAACTCATTGGAGAGATACTCTCCCCCTCCATCTAACCTTAGGCCTGACCTTAGGCACTTAATCTACATACCTATTTGTCTCTCAGTCAAAATTTTAAAATCCTAAAAGTGAGCGAACACCTCATTGTTTTCCTTCATGAAGTACATCCATACCTTCCTTGTATGATCATTAATAAAGGTCACATAATACTTACGTCTAGCCATTGACACAATCTTTGTAGGACTGCATACATCTAAATGTACAACATCAAGTAAATATCGGCTTGCATGTTTATCATGAAGAAATGCATGCCTTGTTTATTTTCCAAATTGGCATGCTTCACACACTTTTTGCATATTAGCCACTTTGAACTTAGGCAAGCCCATGACAATATATGACTACATATTTTTCAATCACTGTACATTTACATGGCCAATACATTTATGCCACAAATGCCAATATCAACCACAACTCTTGCACATTGTGCAAACATAGTAGCCTTTAGCTTGGATACATTTACATCCAAAGGTAAATATTGTTCTCACATGCTTACCTTTTGCAATTAGTTTACATCAATTCCTAAAATCTTCTACAAAGCAACCATTTTGATTGAACTTTACTTGCAAGTCCTTTTGAACCATTTGCCAATAGAAACCAAGTTCATTGTGATATTAGATGCATGCAATACATCAACCAAATACTTAACTTTTCCATCCTACATAGACAATGGAATACTCCCAATATGAGCAATAAGATGTAATGTATTGTTACCCATTACCACAAAACTAGGCATTTTCAAAATTTTTCGTTTCTCTAAACCATTCTCCATGAGATATCATATGGTTAGAGGCACCTGAATCCATACACCATACATCATCAGTCATTATTGTTGATGCATCTACGCTTATTGCATTCATCATATGCTTCATAACAAATAACTTTTCATTATCAACTTGATTACTATTGGTAGATCCATAATTTTTATGTTGTCTTCTCCCATTTTTGTTATTTCCACCTCTTGTCTTTTTTGGAGAGTAATATGAATTATGACCTTTTTGACCATAATTATAGCATTCTCTTTTATTAATTGCATTCTATCTACCACATCCTTTATGGCTCTCCTTGCCTTGAGACTGGCCTCTAACACTAGTATGTGACTGCTCATATGAGTCATGAGATTGCCCTTGATTTTGCCCATAATGGCCACCACTATGGCCTCCACCACCACAATCTCTACCTCTACTTGTGTTAGAGTAGAGCATTTGTTTTGAAATGTTCTTGCTTTGTGATGAAGATGTAGCAAGTCCCAATATTTTCTCTTCTAATATCAACATAGATATTAGACCTACAAAATTAGGGATGGTGTCTATTGTGTTGATGGAGGTTCAAAACTGCTTGTACTCCTTGGCCAAGCCATCCAAACATGTGGCCATTATATCAACATTATCAACTTGCACTTTAATATATCCAAGAGCTTCAACACTGCTCTTAATCTTCAATGCATAGTCATCTATAGACAGATTATCACGCTTGACATTGTTTAACTCAGATTTCAATTGCAACTTTTTAGCTTTGGTATTTATAATAAATAGTTTGACTAGGTTATTCCATGCTTTTGTAGGACTATCTGCATCTTGTATATACCTAATCATATTGTTTGAAACATTGATGGAAAGTCAATACATAACTATCTGAGCATTGTGGTTTTATTCCTAAATGCCTTGGTGTCCTCAAGCATGGCATTTTCCTCCCATAATGCTGGAGCCTTAACATTATCTCCTTCGATGTAGTCCTAATAACATTTATCCATAAGGAAATTGGTAAATCACAATAGCAAAATTATTTCTTCCTTCTCCTCCTCCTCCTCCTCCTCCCTTCATCTTTTTTATTGCTTTGGCTACTCTCCATGTGACTGGCTATGAGGTGGGATAGAGTGCTACCATAATTAATGATAGTATTCTTAGCTTCCATGCAATTTAGCTTACTGGTTATCTCTTTGAATAGACCGTGTGGGCCTTGGTCAAGGATTTTGTGATGCACTTTGTAATGTCCCTATTACTTAGTTTATTTTAATAAACAATGTGTGTATACATTCCAAAAATTGATTTATGTTGAAAACAGAATGGTAAAGATTGCATATTTTTAAAACTAGCTCTAACTATGAAGATAATTGATGAGGTATTATATGCAAGTCCATGGAAGGAAGGCTTGGGAAACCCTCCCAAGACAAGCTTATTAAAACTATGTTTGTAAGTGTCACCACCCAAGTGCACTTAATTGCCAAGTGACTATCCACTAGGCTAGTTCTTTTTGTTGTAACTAGCCTAATGGATAGTCTCTTGGCAGTTACGTGCACTTGGTGATGACACTTACAAACATAGTTTTAATAAGCTTGTATTGGGAGGGTTTCCCAAGCCTTCCTTCCATGGACTGGCATATAATACCTCATCAATTATCTTCATAGTTAGAGCTAGTTTTAAAAATGTGCAATCTTTACCATTTTGTTTTCAACATAAATCAATTTTTAGAATGTATACACACATTGTTTATTAAAATAAACTGAGTAATGGGGACATTACACACTTGATTCATAATGTATTCAAATATTGCATCATTAGGTTCCCTATCATCAGGACGTCCTCCACAAGCTACTTGGGTATCCTGATCTAGTTGGTTGAGGGCTTATTGTGGTGAACAAATGATGAAACACTTGTGTGATGACCCTTCTCCTGATCTTGTACTATGGGTGGTAGCACTCCCTTCCAACCAAGAATATGATCTTTCGATTGTTGAGGCAGTCCCACTACTTTTTGAGCTTTCACATACCTTCTCTACCACCTTTGGAGTGAGCTCAATTATGGATTCTCAAGTCACCCATTATTCCTCTCTTTGGATATTGAACCTAAGTTTCAAGACCTTTCTTCTGAGATAGTAGTAGAAGATGGAAGCTTCACATACTGGGAGGTGGATGGGGTTGGCCATTGCTCTAAGGCAAGTTCCTAATTCACATTTTGATATTAGTTCTTGGAGTGACTCGTAAAGATCCACTAGTTTCTCAATGTTGCTTGTGGTTTAGAATCGGACGTAGCCCATTTCATACATGTTTATAGCTATTCCAAATTTAGAACATTGTTGTGTACTAAAGATGGTCTTATCCTCATTAAGGGTGTCTTTGAAAACAAGGACAGGCTTGTTCCCCATTTATAGTTGTTCCACATCTTGCAAGACCAAAGAAGTTATCGTGAGTTCTTCACAAATATTTGAAAATATCATTTCTTATTTATGATTATCTAATCACTCTTCTTGAAATTTGTGAAGCATAGGGGTAAGTCATGTGGTTTTTTTTGTCTTTAGTATTCAAACTCAGTATTTCATGTGTTGCACTTCATGTGTTTTCTCCATAGATGGATAGGGAGTTTGGTTTTAGTTTTTATAGATTGGGATGTTTGGGAAATTTCCAAGTTAGAGTCACTATCTCCATCTGTATCAAAGTGTAAGAACTCATGTTGTTATTCTCATGAACTATATCTTGGTCATTCTTGGCAAGGAGGATCTCATGATTTAGGTATAGAGTATTGACATGATGCCTCTTTTATTTGTAGTTAAGAACCTTGAGATAATAAAGTCATTCCAATTTTGAGGTCACTTTGTCAATTCTAGCATCAATGAGTGGTCTCTCAAATGGAGAGGGTTTTGGGTTTGGGTGTTGAGACATCAAGCTCAATAGGATTTGACAATCACATATCTAGATGACCATCTCCGCATTCATATCATTGATGTGGTTGGTACCTATATCGACATATCATTCCAGTGATGCTTTACAACTATAGTCCACCTACCCAAGTTACATGATACCTATCTAGTCATCTTTCTGCTTAGCATGTTTACACTATGGACTACTAGTGTATTATATGTATTATATTCTCTCTTATTCTTGGTGGACTCATATAGTGAAGAAGAAGAAGAAGAAGAAGAAGAAGAAGAAGAAGAAAGACCAAGGTTTCAACTTCCTATCTTGTGTGCATTCTCTTTGTGTGTTTTGTGTCTTGCAAGAGTTCAAGCTCTCTCTCTCTCCCCCATATTTTCATTGTATCAGAGTGAGATTCAAGAAAGGACCTGAGAGCTACAAACACAAGAGTCTACAAGTAAATCCCAACGTGGAGTACACCTGCGGAGATCTCTCTCATATGATCTCCAATTGACAAGCCATCTTTGCAAGCTCAAAGTGCTTGAGGGATTTTTTTAGAGCTCTGATCTATAGTTGTGTGGTTGGATTCATATTTTGGATGTGTATTAGCCTCCATTCGACGGTTGACACTGTTTATATGCGAATCTAATACAACTCACAAACTTTGCAAACCTTGTAATTTCACAAATAGATTGTATGCATTGGGTGTGGCATAGACAATATTTGGATACTATCAGAAATTACAAATGTTGCTCAAGATATGCTTATATATCGAGTTCACAATGGGTGATAGTTTACATGAATTAGCAGGTTATTGATAAAGGCAAATTTGTGGGTTTTGCTATATAATGTATAAGGGATTTAATCAAATTGTTAACGACAAGCTTTATAAGCACAACTTTGATGCTTGCAAGTTCTTCCATAATAGTCTTAGCTTTAAAATGAGTAACATCTAGATTCTTTACAATATATGCCTCCATTTGAGGGTCAACTTGGTCCTCCACATTCTTTACAATATATGCCTCCATTTGAGGGTCAACTTGGTCCTCCACATTTTTGTCATCCACTAACTCCTTGGCCAGACAATACCTAGAGGATTTCACTATAAGTGTTGCTCATTAGATCTAATTGGATACTTCACAAGAGCATACACAATGAATGCAACAGACTTCAACATAAGGCTACATTTCCTTGGGTGAAGAGGTCATACAATATCTAACCCATAAATTTTTTCCAAAGAATGATTTCCATACTTCTTTTTGAATGATGTCTTCTCTATGGGTGGCTTCTTTTAATAGGTATATGAACAAAATCCTTTGAGTCCACTTGCACAATTGGATTTGCTAAATTTTCAAACTCTGCATAGTCCTTCTTGCAAAAATATTTAGAATAATTTACTACTTGTTCTAGATCCCATTCAGGATTGAATATATCCCTAGCAAAGGGAAAAAATGACAACTCAGTCTTACTCTAAATAGGAAAATCTAGAAGCCTCTCATAGGGTGAAGAGAGCATACAACATCTAACCCATAAAAGTTTTCCAAAGAATGGTTTCCACACGTCTTTGTGAATGATGTCTTCTCTATGGGTGACTTCCCAATAGGTATGCGAACAACATCCTTTGAGTCCACTTGCACAGTTGGACCTGCTAAGTTTTCAAACTTTCCATAGTCCTCCTTTTTTGCCAAAATATTTAGAATAATTTACTACTTGATCCATATCCCATTCAAGATTGAACATATCCCTAGCAATTAGAAAAAGTGACAATTCAATATTACTTTGAATAAGAAAATCTAAAAGCCTCTCACAGGGTGTGCTATTTGTAATTTGGGTGAGACTTGGGTCCTCAAAATGTATTTTCCTTTGCTAGTTGTCCTCCTTAACATCTCTACACTTCCTACGGAATGTGGAGAAGTGGTTGAAAACACATCATGAAGGACAAGTCCTTCCCTTTTATTTTTTTGACTCCTTGGATACTGTGGAGATCATCCTTCCTTTCCTTTTAAGACTCTTCCTTGGTAGAAGAAATGGGGAGGGATTTTGACTCCTCAAACATGACTCAAGTTGCAATATTGAGGAAGGTGAAGAAAATCATGTATAGGGATTAAGAAGTCAAAATTAAGGTCTATACCAATATGATGCAGGGATAGGGGATAGGAGATCCAATTGGTGCCATGGTTGGTCTGTATCAGAAGTTAGACTCTTTGAATGAACAAGAGTGGGAGAGTGTATGCCAATATGACACACGAGAGGAGTTGGCCATGGCTATGAGAAGCCAAGCAATTTCTCTGGATTGGGCGAGAAGGGCAAGTGGGATAAATAATGCAAACTAAGGAGGTGGAGGGTAGAGGAGAAAAAGAAAGCTTGCAAAAAACTAAAGCGGGCCTTTTTATAGGTGCGTTTGACACGTGGAAAAATTTAGACCATTGGATACAATTGTTAGACACGTGGCACCACTTGGACCATTAGATCAATTGTTGGAACTAGCCGTTGAAAACCCAAGCTCCTTGGTCCAATAACAACGTGAGATGTGGCACTCCATGCATGTCACTTGTAGGACCACTTCCCCTACATGTCGGATCTAGATAGAATGACACATATTAATCATATGCTCCCTCAAGTCAAGTTCACTCAGTGGTCTCTTACCCCATGAGGTTTCCTACCATCTCGTCTCACTCTCTCAACTTGCCATGAATACAAATTCACAGCCCAGCAAAGCAAGAAGACAACTTGAGAATATTAGTCGGTGCAAGAGAACTCACCTTGCTACAAAATAAATAAATAGGTTGGAACTCTATTCTAACCTTAATTTAATACGAGTGCGCACTCTAAACTCATAAACATCCATTAATTTAAATATGTATTTTGTGGAATCACCCGCTATGGAATTACCCACTTACACATTAAATTAACGTGACGCCCGAAAAGGACAGGTGTCCCCGTCAACTTTTCGCACAAGGAATCCACCTTGTGTACGAGCCCCGACAAATAAATATAGTTTTATGGAATCCACTGCAAAAACCTCATGGAATCCACTGTGGTCTCATGGAATCCACCGTGGAATATGCCTCCTAGCATCATACCCTCGGGGTGGGATAGCAATTGTCCTCAATCGCTATTAGCTCAATGTGGAGCGAGCAGTGAGGGATAAGCACTTAGGTCATGAGCGTGCATCCATTTCTAGAATATCTACGACCAGTTCTAGTGGTCATATAATCAATGTCTAAAATAATTTTGGGTTCAAGGATTTCAGTTTCTTCTTCTAACAAAGGAGGGTTTTCATAGACAGGGTGGACAGGTAATTGACCTTTAAAAGGTCGTAACAAACTGACATGAAAAGTATTGTGGATTTTCTAGTGTTGGAGTAGTTCTAATTTAAATGCATTGCCATTGATTTTGTGAATGATTTTGAGAGGTCCATAAAATCTAGGAGCTAACTTTACAACAGGATGTTTCTCAACACTTTGTAATCTTCTCTTTTCAATGCGTAACCAAACATAATCATCAACTGTGAAACTCATAGCTTTTATTTTCTTGTTAGCTTGTTTTGTGTATGATTGTTGGGCTTTCACAATCATGTCTTTGACTTTAGCAAAATAGTAGTATGCATATTGGCAATATCATCAACAGCTTTAATTTTGTTTGACAATGAGGTAATAGGTGTAGGCAATCTATATCCATAAATGATTTCAAATGGAGCTTTCTGTGTAGTTGTATGTGGGGAGTTATTGTATGCAAACTGAAGTAAATGCAAGTGTGTATCCCATGTTTGTGGTTTTGAAATTGTGTATGCACGCCAAAGATCCAAAATTGTACTATTTGTAGCTTCTGTTTGCCCATTTGTTTCAAGATGAAATGCATATGAAAAATCAATCTTTGTACCTAAATTAACAAATAGAGTAGTCCAAAAATTATTATAGAATCTCGAATCACGATAAGAAATAATAACTTTTGGTAAACCATGGTTAGTGAAAAGAATTTTCAAAAACAATTGTGCAGCTTGAGATGCAGTTAACATTTTCTTGGATGGAATGAAATATGCTTGTTTGCTAAACCGATCTATAATAGTTGAAATCATATCATGATTAGCTTGAGTCTTAGGCAAACCGGTAATAAAATCCATTGAAATATATTCCCATGGTCGTTTTGGAATTGGTAAAGGCATTAACAAACCATATTTCTTTCCATGGTGTCACTTAACTCTTTGACAAATTAAACATTCAAATACAAAGTTAGAAACATCAAATTCCCTCTATGGCCAGTAAAAATCTTCAACCAATGTACGTAAAGTGGAAATAATATTTTTATGGCCTTGATATGGGGGACAATGAATTTCATGCAATAGAAATTATCTAAATGGAACAGTTACACATAACCTTTTCTCATAAAACATAAATCCATCAGAATAAGACAATGAGTCTATTGGAATCCAGTTTTACAACTATTTTATTTCAATCAGCTTGAAAAATGGGATCTTGATCATAGGTACCTTTCATAGGGATAAGGGAATCAAAAGATATCACAGAGATATTATGAATAGTTGGTTTTCTACTCAAAGCATCTGCAACAACATTTTCTTTTTCGGGTTGATATTGGATAAGTGGATGAAAAATTTGAATAAAAGCATCCTATTTAATATGACAGTTAGAGATTTGTGGCTGATTAAGGAGATGTTTGATACTTAGGGAAACTATCTTAGATGAATTGGTCAAAGGCATGCGGGATCTTCAATTGAAGGTTTCAAAATTGGATGAAAAAGGACAAGAGGAAAGGGGAGCAGCCCCTAAGCCTGGAAAAAGATGTATGTGGTGTGACAATTTGCAATATGAGAGAAAGGATTGTGCTGCCTATTAGGAGGCCTTGGCACGACAGCTCATCTTTTGAAAAGATAGCAAGATCCATGCACAAGAAACGAGATTTCCTCTTGCTTTGAATTTTGGAAAGGGAGGTATGCAGAAGTTGTTGGATGTAACGTGCCCACCCCTCAAATTGTGGGACACGTCTTAGCAGCCCATTGAGAGATCAATCTAGAAGTCGCCGCTCGGCACTCCTAAGGAATGACATGGGGTTTGCCAACTAGGGTCTCTCGAGTCTGCCTCCCAACGGAACTTATCCGGCCGTTCCCACTAGGATCGACCTGAAGTTTGGGTTCCTAGTAGTCAAGTCTTCCTAGCCTTCTAGCGTCGGTCAACAGCTGCTCCACTTTGCGTAGATACAACTAGACCCAAGCAGACTCATACCGCACTTGGTTCAAAGAGAATGGGAAACGAGAGGGAGGCATCGCTCGACCTCTCTGCCCGTTGGGCATAGTCCCATTCCGATCCCCTAAAATGGTATGAACCAGGGTTCTAACCAACATTCTCTAAGGTCATCGCTCGACTTTTCCTAATATTCCTTGTTAACATTTCCTTTGAGGAAAGCTCTCAGCTAATCGAGACCACCCTTCCGTAGGATAGACCCATTGGTCACATCCACCACGCTTCCCTTGGGGGTTGTTTTAGTCATCTAATTACCTACCACATTATGTTTGACACATAAAAGTAGCTTCCTTAATTAACCCATTAATCACAGGTTCCTTTACATAATTTAGGCCACTAACATGAAGACAAGATAAAACAAGATCAAATACTTCCTTCTAGCCCATACAGGAGAATTAAGTGTTCCTTCCTGCCTCCACAAAAAAATCCTTTCGTCTCCCAGCAATAAAAACCCGAAGGTTTATCCTACCAAGATTCCACCTTGTAACTAGTATCAAGGCCTCGAGATCCCATCTCGAGTCACGTAGAACACTTGTGTAGGGCTCGGGAGGCATTGGGATTTATGGCCAAAGCCTCCACTGGCACCCAAGCATCCTCCTACGCCAAGTAATTTTCACGGAGAGACCTCTCACGACGGGTTCGGTCCACATTCTTGTCGTGGATTCATAACCCCCTTGGTTAGGGTTTGGCGGTTCGCGGGGGGTAGCTAGCGCCATCCTTCCTTAATTATCCCTTTAGGAAATCATCCTTAGTTGAAGCGACTAGCTTAACATCCTTTAACTAGGAAAACATTCTTTTTGTTTCCATGGCAATCAGTCATCTCAAACCTGGCCATGAAATCATCAACCACACCCCACTTGGGTTAACATCCAAAACCACATTAACAAACAATTGAATGCACAACCTCTTGCTTCTAGGCATCACAATCCCATTGCATGCACAACCATAATTTAACTTGGATGTATCAAAACACTTTTACAACCTTTTCAAACAACCAAGCATAACTTGGGTCAACAATCCATCTTTAACAAGATGTTAAAACCATTTTAACAGTTCCAAGCAACATGCTTAGCATGAATCAACTACCCTAAAGTTCGCTCTCCCCCTTGGGTTAGGGCTTCACAAGGTCAATTTAACAAGTTCCTTCTAGATCCTTTAAATGAACTAAGTGATTTCATCTTGACCTTTATTAATCCTGGCTACCTATTTAGGGTAGAAGATCAACCCAATTCCTAGAGTAGCTATCTAATATCACAGGTCACCAAGTGCTAACCCATATTGCTAGTACATCACCAAGAGTATATTAGCGAGATTCCAACCTGATTAGCCATAGGTTATCCAATCTTCATCTATCGGCTAGAGTTCGGACAAGGATCTCTAAACGGAATTTCTTTTAGAACTACTATTCTAACAATTGTTTCTTTCAATCCCATTGTGTGTGCAAGATAACATATATCGACATGTGCACGATCTAACTGTTACTTTAATGTACTCTATCATCCTTGCACATGAAAAACTGGTTTGCAATCTTAGGATGCTATTGCCTTTTTTTTTTGATAAGGGAGTATTTTTATCTCTTTCGATGCAAGGCTCCAATCATTTTCATGAAAATAATGCAAGATTCTAGCTCTTTCTAAATGCAAACCAAGGTAATCCATTCAGTGTATAATACAAAAATATCTTCTATTATTAATCAGTAGAATGTTCTTCATGCAAATGTTTGTGTCAGGCATTTCGACATCTTATAATGCGTTTTCCTTAATCAATTTTACCTATCATTTCATTGACCATAAACATGAAATATTTTATGATTATTACAACTATCGTAACTAGATTCATGCCTAGGTTCTTTACCTATCAAACCATGCAATATGAATTTTATTATGATCCCCTATCCTCATGAGATAAGCAAGACATCGAAGCAGTACCTGATTGTGGGGAGAAACTTTAGTGTTTACCCTTGACAGTGTGTTTGCATGGGCGGTGGCATCTTGATCCGAATCTCCATCCATGGTTGTGGGATTCCCATTCATTTGGAAAGATCTCCGCTTTGGGGCCATCCTCAATTATAAGACTCTCTGAGTCATGGATAGAAAGCCCGTAAGAACCTTGGCCAGGAGACAATGCATGGATAGGGAGCGCCTATTGGGAGCCATGTATCTCATACACAAACTTCGATAGAGAGCTTTAATGGGATGCGTCTTCTTGTGCAGGGATCGTAGAACTCTAGCACTCCAATGCCACCTGAGCATATCCTGATGATGAAGATATACTCCCAAAGGCACAAAAAGGGAGCACGTGCGTGAATTGGGCTTAGGGGGGGAAGGTTGGAAAAGTTCTAGAACCTTCTCTCTCTCTCTCTCTCTCTCTCTCTCTCTCTCTCTCTCTCTCTCTCTCTCTCTCTCTCTCTCTCTCTCTCTCTCTCTCTCTCTCTCTCTCTCTCTCTCTCTCTCTCTCTCTCTCCTCTTCCTCTTCTACCTCTTCTTCCTCTTCTTCTCTCCCTCTCCTCTTCCTTCTTCTCTTCTCCTTCTTTTCTTCTCCTTCTCTCTCTTCTCTCCCTCTTCTTCTCCTTTTTCTTCTCCTCTCTCTCCCTCTTCTCCTCCTTCTTCTCCTCCTCTCTCTCATCCTCTTCTTCTCCTTCTTCTTCTCCTTTCCTCTCTCCCTCTTCTTTCTACCTTTCTCTTCTTCTTTCTTAGCACATAGGGGGGGGGGGGGGGGATGATGATCAAGATGCCGGGGGGGCGCACTGTTCCCCAGAAGGGGGGGGGGGGGGAGGGGAAGGCCATGATGTAGTCTACCAGGGGAGCACTGTTGCTGCTGGAGCCAGGGGCGCCGATGCAGGTGACGAGGCTGGAGGGGGGGCACTGTATCTGTAGCCCAGGGAGGGGGAGGAGCGCCGGGTGACGTCTTCTAGATTGATCTCTCAATGGGCTACTAAGACGTGTCCCGCAATTTGAGGGGTGGGCACGTTACATTGGAAGACTTGGCTATCCGAAATTTTGATCATGAATTCAGATCCCATTAAATAGTGTTTCCATTGTCGTAAAGCTTGTACTACAGCTAGTAATTCCTTATCATAGATAGAATGCTTGAGTCTAGAGGCTTTAAGTTTGCAGCTAGAGTAAGCTATGGGATGTGAATCTTGCATAAGGACAGCTCCTATTCCAGATCCACTAGCGTCAGTGACTACCAAGAAGAATGGTTTATTAAAGTCAGGGAGTTGCAATACAGGAGCATGTGTTAAGGCATGTTTCAGTAAATCAAAAGACTTTTGCTGATTTTCAGACCAATGATACCTAAGAAAGAATGTAATTCATGCACATTTTTAGGTATCGGCCAATTCAAATTTGGTTCTATCTTTTTAGGATCAACTTTAATACCTTAAGATGAAACAATATGTCCAAAGTATTCAATGTGGGTTTGGAAAATTTCACTCTTTTCAGGATTAGCATATAATTGATTCTCTTTCAATAATTTGAACAGTAATGATAGATGTTCATAATGCTCGTTCTCTTTTTTACTGAAAACCAATATGTCATCAAAGAAAACAATGACACAATGTTGATGCTTCAAAAATATGCGATTCATCATACAACTGAATGTGATTGGTGCATTAGTTGAACCAAAAGGCATAACAAGGAATTCATAATGTCCAAATTGAGTCTGAAATCCAGTTTTGAAAATATCAGATGTGTCCAGCCATACTTGATGGTATCCAGATTTAAGATCTATTTTACTAAATATTGCAGCCCCTTGTAGTTTATCCATGAGGTCATCTACCCTAGGGATTGGATATCTATTCTTGACAATGATCTTATTTAGGGCACGATAATCAATGCACATCCTATAGGTGTTATTTTACTTCTCGACTAACATGACAAGTGCACCAAAAGGAAAACTACTGTGTCTAATGAGTCCTCGGGTTAACAATTCTTCAACTTGGTTTTGAATTTCTTTCTGTTCAATTTGATTATGTCGACAAGGTGCTTTACATGGTGGTTGAGAACCTGGAATTAAGTCTATTTTATGATCTTCAGGACATGTAGGTGGTAAGCCAGGTGGTAAGTCAGCAGCAAAACAATCTTTAAATTGTGAAAGAAATTGTGTATGCCTAGGAAGCATCTGATTTTCCTTAACTTCAATTTCATTCATCCATATTAAATAGGATTTGCTACCTTTTCTTAATGCATGTTTATCATGTGTATGACTAAGCAATGGAAAATTATCAAGGGTGTGTATACCATGCAATGTGATTTGTTTTCCATTAGAATGAATCTTCATTGAATGCGTGGAATTATCTATATTGGGATTATATTGATGGCGCCAAGACATTCCTAAGATAATGTCACTAGATTGCAAAGGCACAACTAAGAAATTTATACGCTCGACATAATCACCAATTTTAATTTCTAAGTCATGCAATTCTTGTGTTCCATTGTATCTAGTGCTTAAGAATGCAGCCTTGATGCCATAATGAGTCGAAACAGTATGTAAATTCAATTCTTTGACCAATTTTGCAAAAATAAAATTGTGTGTGCTCCCGTCATCATGTAAAACAATCTTTTCTCTATCATGCACAAGACATTTCATTGTTAATAAAGAATGGAGATTTGGCATATCTGGTAAAGTATCTGAAGTAGTACCGATATCGTCATCGTCTTCTGTGAAATCTGGCATTTCTTCATGGTCTTCAACTTTGGTCGTTCCCAAGTAGTTGATGTGAACAGTTGGCTTTTTGGATCAAAAATTCACTATTAGATGTCCAAGTTGATGGCACTTATAGCAAACTATGGATTTGGATTTAGAAATATTATTGTTAATTGTGGAAATTTTAAGAATGTTGGGATTTGGCTGGAAAGATGGCTTAGGATTTGGATTTGTGTTTGTTGGTAAAGCAAGGGGTTGTGTCCAAGATTTACGGAATGAAGATGGAACAAAGTGGTTTTGATTCAATCTTCGAAAGTTAGAATTGAATTGCTTTGTACCAAAGTTACCGTTATTTAAGAATTGTTGTGGTCGCTTCTCTCATCCTCGAATTTTGTCTTCAGCATCATGGGCCAAAGAAATTGCATCCTCGAGAGTCGTTGGCTTCAACATGTTCACTTTCGCATCGAAGTGATCAAGCAAACTAGACATAAACTTGCGCTTATGGGTCGCCTTAGGTACATCTTCGAGCATTTGAAGTTGCAATAAGCCATTCCAAAAACGCTCGATATATTGTGAAATAGGCTCGTGATCTCTTTGTTGCAAAAGATCCAACTGTTTGATTACTTTTTCATAGAATTGAGGTGGAAGAAAATTCTGCAAAAAGTTCTTTTGAAAAGTCTCCCAAGGACAATCACTGCTTTTGCGGACAACAGCCTACCATAGCAATGCTCTGTCTACTAAATGATTAGTGACACACTTGAGTTTGTCTTTTTTTGGCATACTGCTCTTCATGGAAATAATAATCAAACTGACTGATAAAAGCGAGAACAATCTTTCCATTGAGTAACCCATTAAAAGTACGGAATTTGAAATTTCTTTTACTTATCTTAGCTTCTTTCTGGATAGATTGTGCTTCAAGTGTTGCATCGATCGTGTGTCATATAACATCTTCACGTTGCAATCCATCTTGATTGGCAGTAGATCATTGAAAAGTGGCCAATTGAGCTTGCGAATTTGACGTGCTCTTCGTTCCTCTTGAAGCTGCATCATAATTAGGTCCAATTTTTGCTCCATCGTTGGTTCCGGTAAATCACCTTCGGCCATAAAATCTTCCATATTTTGATCGGTCATCCTGTAAAATTTCAAACAACCTCACACACTCGAAATCTTGTTAGCAGGATGAGCGTAGCTCAAAGTTGGGTTTACAAGACTTGCTCTTAAAAAAAAATGGACTTTTAGCAATCTTTCTTCTTTGCGGATACAGAAGTTGCTGAAAACCTTCTTTGACAAATTATTTGCTTGTGAAGACTACATATAGCAATCTACTTTGCTGGAAACTATCTCTGTCACAGCATGGGTGTGAACAGAGGCTTGCAGGGAGGTGTAAAATCGATTCCAGAGTATGGAAATAAGAATAGCCGCTGCTGAGGAAGAGATTTAGAAAGGTAAGGTCTTTAAGCTTTAATAAATATTAGCCTTTAACTTAAGCTTTTTAATTAAAAGCTTCAACTGATCATTTGCCTTGATGCCGTGTAGGACGTGCTACAACTGCAATTATTGAAATTGATGGGATTAAGATTTTTAATAAAGCTTATTAGTCTTTTAATCTCAAATTCACTTATCTCTCTTCTTTGAGAAAAAACGTCTTGATGAAAGAGCTTGAAAAGTGGTCCTCTATTGTCAAAGACTAGTCTTTCGCAATCCAACAACACAGTAGGGGGTTCTTCACCGCCAGGAACATGATGGTATTGACAGATCGTTTTGAGATCTGTAGAGCCCGTTCGTTCAAGGAGATTTGCCTTCGTGCGAGATGGTAAGCGATTGGAAGTCCTTGATCTCAGCTTCGCTCTGATACCACTGGTGCGCAAATCGGATGCTGTATGCATACATAGCAAGTGCCGAAAGGTCCCCAAGAACAAAGAACTCTACTTTAAGCTAAAAAATCAAGAGAATAGACTTGCACGACACGAGGCAAAAAGACTAATTGGGTACAATCTCCCCCCATGCCTTGTGTGAGCACTCCACAAAGTATGTATTTTTCAATTTATTCATCTGAAAGCTAAAAAATAGCCCAATTTTACATTTAGCATGCTTTAGCTTTTGTGTTTACTTTTGTCCAAATAAATAATAAAGGAGTTGGGAGACCCAAGAGTTGGGCAGTGCCCAAATATAATGCCCAAATGCCCAAATACAAAGTCCAATAATGAATATTTAAACCGTGCATCCATGCACATACAAAATAATAAATATATGTCAAGCACTTCAATAAATAAATGTGCCTAAATAAATATTAGCGCTACGCCTAAGACGCGTGCCCATAAAAAATGATAATTTATTCTAAATAACTTGAATACACACTATCGCCTAGTGCTTCCTAGCGCCACTGTTGCCTCCTCTACACATTAATTGAAGCATTCACAATTGTTAGAAAATAATAAAATTAAACAGAAAAAAGTGAATACCTAGCAGTCTTTAACTACAAAATAAATAAATAGGTTGGAACTCTGTCCTAACCTTAATTTAATACGAGTGTGCACTCTAAACTCATAAACATTCATTAATTTAAATATGTATTTTGCAGAATTACCCGCTATGGAATCACCCACTTACACATTAAATTAACGCGACACCCGAAAAGGACAAGCGTCTCCGTCAACTTTTCACACAAGGAATCCACCTTGTATATGAGCCCCGGCAAATAAATATAGTTTTACGGAATCCACTACAAAAACCTCAGGGAGACCACCGTGGTCTCACGGAATCCACTGTGGAATATGCCTCTTGGCATCATGTATATTCTTTTCTCTCCTTGTTGATATCTGCAAAAAATATGTTGCAAATGGTTAATAATCAGAAAGTGAAATCAAATATACACCTAAGTGGATACAATATGATATAAAAACTTACTCATTTGTTATTAAGTTGAAAAACAAACGAGCATGGTAGTTCAATATCTTCATTCTGTAAATTCATCCTCATTTGATGTAGCGTACATGACGATCTAACCTTTAGGATTGCAATAATGTTCTCATTGAACCAAACATCAAGATCCACTATAGGATCTTTGAAGAAATTATCAAGATTTTGGTCTAAAGCAACCAGACTACCACCAACATAATGCCATCTACTATAATAAAAGCTAAGGATGAAATTTTGAGTAGCAATCATATATTTACAAGCTATAGAGTCTTAATCTATCTTACATATAATTTTTCCTTCCGTCCTACTGTCCCATCCCTCATCAACAAAGTGTATGACATGATCATATGTTAGTCTGTTCATTGAAAGCATGGCCATTAATCTCTCGTTAATCTTCTTATCTCAACATTAGAAAATAAGTCAATAAATATATTAATAAGCATGAACAAAGTAACTTTGCTTAGCCTACTTGAGATATTAGGTTTTAATGCTCTCTACATCTCAAAAAATATTTTATATCTATAGTCCTCACTAGATGGACTTGGCAAAGGCCACTCAAAGCTTAAAAAATTAGGCAAAGGAAGGGGGGATATTGATCCCCATTGGCTATGCTGCATGGGAAAAATATAAGAATGGTCATAAAGAGATATTCCATTCTCTATAAGCTCTATCTTCTTTCTATCTTTGTACATTTCTTCTCCAATCGAACCATGCATCACATCAATAACATCAACAATAGACTCGACCGGTTGCCATTCCTCAAGATTAGAGGGATAAAGATCTACAAGACAAATAAAAAATGTTATAATGAAAAACCCTAAACCAAGTTCAAGAAAAGAAAGACTCTAAGAATCAAAATCTTACAATTTTGTCTATACATTGGAAGATTTGAAGTTTCAGGTTCCAAATATAGCTCTCTATGCATAAATACATGTTGTACCAGTACCTCTTTTATGCTATTCTTATTTACTCCAAGCTTGAAATCTTGGATTCTACCCTTCAAAGCAGAAATGGAGGAGCTCTCATATCTTTGCCTTTTTTCACATTTTGCATGTTGCATGGTGATCCAACTGCCTTTGCTAATGATTGTAGGAATCCATCTTCCATATTTTTGGAATGAGTTAAAGACTGATATGGATGTGAATTGGGAGCTTGGACGTCTTATTAAAGGTCAAATTTTTGTATCCATAGCACACAGAGAGAGAGAGAGAGAGAGAGAGAGAGAGAGAGAGAGAGAGAGAGAGAGAGAGAGAGAGAGAGAGAGAGAGAGAGAGAGGACTAGACTTTTTACTAATTTGAATTTAGATTACACCTATCATTATCATTAATCCAGACATATCATTAAATAAAAGTGGTCGAGAGTATATATCATTAATGCAAATAATGTCATAATCAATCACGAATATAAGAGGCTAAAAATAGATATTGATAATGTAAATTCATAATATTATTATATATGTATATCTTTTTGTAAAATAATTTTTTTCCTTTTTAAAAATAGAAGTTCCATTACCTATTGGTCTAGAGCACTCTCTTTCTATCTCTAAAAAGGCATTTTCGAGACTTCAGAACTCCCCTAATGCCTCACATGGGTTACGTAGTCTCAAATATCCTCCTTTTCTTTCTGGTTCACATTCATGAGCTTAACAATCATGTTATCATAGTACCTTGCTTCCGAGAAGTGCTTGATGAACAAGTTCTTGAGTAGATCAAAGTTGTTTTTCTTATCATCAAGGCTTGTGAACCAAGTACAACCTTTTTTCCAAAGACACAACCCGAAACACTTGCACTCTCTTATCTACATCCATGAGGTTGTTTGCATCATAGACTTGTTCAAATTTCTCAACAAAGCTATAAGGGTCATCTCCTACCCTATACTTGTCTACTTATTTTGTGACTATTAGTATTTTTGTTTGGCTCCTATTCTTGGGTGATGTCCCCAAGCCGGTTAGAAGTGTCATAGCTAGTGCATCACTACCCTTTTCTATTGCAGTCTAGCTATCTCTTGATTAAGGGCTCAGATGGTCTAAGGTTTGCATCATGTGTCCTTGATTTATCTTGTCTCTTCTCCTGTGTAATGGTTCCTCCTACCAGATCCAAGTTGCACTACGGTCTCCTTCCTTTGCTTGTCTTCCTATTGGTTGTGTGTGAATCTTGAAACTTGCCTAAAGAGGTCCCTTTCGAGTTTCGTTTTTGCCTCTATCTTTGCTACGATTTCTTCTACCTCCTTTCCTCTATGTTCAACATGAGTATGCTGGTCATAGATTGTCACTAACTACTGAATGTCAACTAGAAAATCCATTGCATTGAACTCCAAGAAGCCATTTTTTGAGTTTATTCTTGCCATGGTTTTTAGGTATTCTTGTGTGAAGCATTTCAATGAGGCTAATGAGCCTAGATAAGGTGCTAGGGGTTCCTATGGGGATTCTTTGCAAGCACGAAATACTCTTTGCTTTTGATAAATGAGGTATAGCGTTAGCACATGCAACTGCTTTCACCTTGTTGCCTTACAGCCCTTAATGGCTAAGATGGCACTCTAAGTCTCTTTTTTTTGGTATGGTAGCTCTCTTCAAGGTTTGGATGTGTACACCGCATTGATTACAGGGTCAAGGTCAAGGATGTGTACCCTCTCAATGGCTTTATAGTCTTTTAATCCCTAGGAAGTCCTTGGTGCCTCTTGTGGTGTTTTTCCTTACGAAGGTACACTTTCATATCTTATTCTTGCTTCTCAAGTTGCAAAATCTTTGGTCTCTTTCCATAATCAATATTCTCTTCTTGCACATGACTATACTTCCTTTCTTTCCTCAAGGTCACAAGATTATAAACTGTCCCCATTGCTTACTTCGATGTGTGTATGGTATCACTGATTTGACATTGTTGATAGTTTTGTTTAGCTCATAGCTTCCTTACTACTCACTTGGGTTGGTCTCACACTCAGATCTCCCCCTATGGTGTCCTTGCCAAGATTCCTATGGTTGAAATCAATGTGGATCTTTCAACCAAAGTTACTTGGAGATTGTTATGATAGTGATATTGATATCCTTCTCTCAACATTGATATTAGGCTCCAATGCTATGTGCTTAATCTCTCCCTTCCAAACAATAGAAGTATCCTCAAGCCACTATTACATTGTGCCTGAGTGCAATGAGTGAGGCTCTACTCTTATGGTTCTTCCTCTAGCCAAAGTTGTTGCTTCTAATACCCCTGAGGGTGTGAGCTAGTCTTTAGGGTGTTGTGATAGTTATTTTCAATTACCAAGCCCCTCTAAACATAATTTCCCTTTGTTCAGAAAGTCACCTACCACGTGGCCCCAAATCGGTCCTAGACCCCACTTGTTGTGGACTAAGTCCTTGGTGGTATGTGAAGTCCTATCAAAATTCAATCACATTTGACCTATCCCTAGCTTGATACTTAAGCTGTTTTAATGTCCTAGTAGTGTGGTTTGCAACTCTTGGTGATCACAATTTTCTTCCTAGCACTGCAGTTTGAGTCAAGCCCTCGAACTTATAAGTTGTTGTTTTCAAATTTCACTTCTATGTTCCAATGCCTTCGGGGTAAATGCTAAGGCTCACTTAGTGTTCTTTATAAAGCACAAGCCTTTACTTTTGGCTCTAAAAGCGTGCGAACTTGCTTTTGGTCATAACTTTCTAGAAAATTCATTGCAAAGAAGTGCTTTTATGTGGCGCTACTTGAACCAATGGGTTAACATCTAGGCTCACTCTTGGACCATTGAGTCAATACTATGCTCAAATCATTGGATGATTACTCAAGACATTGGTGCTATGAATTGGACAATTGAGCACTATCAATTGGAGCATTGGTTGCTCATGGTTGTCTCATTGTGCTATTACTTGGAGCATTGCCACTTACTCGGATCATTCGGATCATTGTGCTATCATATGAGCTCACTTGCATCATGACCCAGAGCAATGGATGAGTGCGCTCCTACTCAACATGATGATTACTCAGAGCATTGGCTATCATTACTCTCATGAATTGGGGCAATGATGAATCTTTTGGCTCAATCCTTGATGATTGTAGAAAAACAAGTTGATGTGTTGAGACAATATCATTCAATGGAACTTGGAGTGATGCACATTACTAATCGGTTGAGCTTAATGATCATGCACCAAGATCATAACAATTGTGCATATGGAGAGATGCTATTACTACTCTTTGGGGAAATTAGCCGGCATCGACTCAAACCAATAATTTGATCTTGTAAACTCAGAACAGTAGTGGTATAACACTTGGATCACAAGTTGATGCAAGTTTAGATCGCTAGCCAATGCACTCAAGTCAACTTGTTGATGTGCTATGTGACACTCAGCTCAATGTTAACAATTATGTTCTTACTGCTCTCTTGAGATGATTTTTTTTCTTACACTTGGGCAATAAATCAATGTCTTTACTTGCACTTGGACCTATGAGCTATCCCCTTTGGGTCAATTTTAATGATGGTGCTCTCGGCTCATCAAGCCGAGGTGGCCATGACATTCATGCACTCGAACAATTGCTTTTTCCTACACTCAAACCAATGACTAGGCTTCTTGTTGGATCATCATGACATTGGGACTTGAGACATGCATGACTTGTGGCTAGGGTTAATCTCAAGGTTAGATTTAGTAACTAAGGTGCCTCTACTAGGGGTGGCGGTTCATCTCCACTAGAGGCTATGTTATGCGCTTCAAGAGTTCTAGGATGTTCCTAGCTTACAATGGGCTTCTCAGTGTAGATGTGAGATTGTAAGGATCTCAAGGTGGGGTGGCCTTGCTCCACAAGCATTAAGGGTCAAATTTTTCTCTATGGGATTTCGATTCTCTTTGAGAGGATGACATGCATTAATCTTCTTGGAAGAAGCATTACAGTGATGTACCATCCATTGCACTTGAGTCAACTCTTGTTCATGCTTGGAGCAATTCCTAGTGCTCCAATCGAATCATTGTGCTCATTAGGAACATGCGGTGGCTTGGTAACTTGGGTTAGTATAATGATGATTTCTTGGGTCACTAGGAGTATTTGCCACATGCACTCTGCCCTCACTTGGGCCTTGATGGATCCTAAGGGTCCCACCACAATGCTTGTATCATATGGATTCCCTATCTTGGTTGAGCCTATGGTTATGAAGCTCTTGAGTTAATGGAGTCTCAAATATTATTTCACAGTGATGATGGTATTGCTAGTGGCTTTAGGCCATTACCAGTGCCTATGGTGTCCCTACACAAGTTGAAGGTACACTTCCACTGAGGATGGCAATGCCAATGACAATGATAGTAGTATCAATAGCATCAATGGTAATTGGTTCAAGATTTCTAGATGTGTCTGGCTTTTGGTTGAATTATAGGTGCTGTCTAGACAATGAGGCTCTCAATATGAGGTGGTGATGGGACCATCTCTGGTTGGAATCTAGAGGCCAAGGTGTTCTCTAAAAATTGTTGGCTACTCATCACTCAAGACAAGGTTTTTTGTCTCCAGCGCTAAGGCTCTCAAGCAACACTTTTTGCCACTAAGTCTAGCTTGGTTTGTATTGGGTTGTCAAGGTTTTCTACATGGAAGCACTTAAAGCTTAACCCTAGACTCCTTGCCACATCTCAATTGGGTGTCTCTAGGATGACAAGAGCTTCAAATCCTAAGTCTCAAAGTGTTAGAAGTCGTGAGATGACTAATGGCCTCTACCAACTTCAATCTTAATTAGAAGGTCACAACTCGTATGTGACTCAAGCGGATGGGATAACTGGATACCAAAGGAACTTGAATATTGATTGCAAGATGTTTAACATATTTCATGCAGCTGGTCGCTCCTCAAGGAAGTCTCCCAATCACCCACAATGGTCCACGATGTGTTATCCAGAATGAATGACTGAGTGTAGAAGGATCTTGTTGGTGCAAAACCTAAAATTCAGCCTGTAAACTTGCAATTCCACGATAGGGAATGGCATAAGAGCCCACAATTACAATTTGGTTGAAACTATGTCTCCAAGAGTCCCCAAACTAGTTTTTCGAGCCCCCCAAACAACCTGGTAAGCTCTAACAACATCCTTTTCTGCTACAACCGACTCAATGCAACACTTGGGATGGTAATAATAGTGATTATTTTGAACTAAACATGGGTTTGAAGTCCTTTCTTACCTTGGTTCTTCCTACCTCTCCAAACTACGCACTCTTGGGCCTTGTTAAGAGGAGCTAGTCGACATTATATGGAGGACAAACTCACTACAATAGGTGGTGTCTATGATACCTATAGTCAATTCTCAATGATTATTAGAGAAATTTCAGTTTTGTGGCTTACTTCGGCTGAATACCATGAGATTTTTTATGGCTCACACAGTTTAGCTTAGACTATCACTAGTTTGATTAGCCAACAATGGGACCATTGCAACTAGTTTGCTCCCCTATTGGGTCAAGTGGTTTTCCCAACCTATGCCTTAAGTTCCAATCAAAATTTGGTAAATTTTTTTCTTCTCTCACATAGTAAATTACAACAATGACATATTTGATCATTCAATCAACAACATGACCAAGAACAGGTTCCTTGCAAGCCTCGTAAACTAGCTAGTCAAGTCTAGCTCCTGCACTTATACTTCATACAATTAATGAATTTTCAAAAATTTTCAATGCTTTCCAGGAGTTAAAATAGTAATTTTTGGTAAACAACTCATCTACTTTCTTGGGCAAAATACCTTCAATCACAAGCTTGATAATCACACCATTTCCACAACAATTAGGCATTGACAAATGTTTGGTAAGATACCAAGCAGCCAGCCATATATTTTTGATTGTTCATGATTATCCAACATTCAAAAACTGAAATTTTTACTGAATTAATTGAAGTCAACATTCAACCCCATCATTCTCTTGTTATGCATGTTTGTCCTGGTCTTGTTAGATTACCCGCAACACCCATAACTAGACTATTTTGTGGTGTTGTACTACCCCATCATGAATTCTTTCTCTCACCCTTAATCCACATGAATTTCAGCAATAAATGGCAGAAAAATTTAGTAAATTTTTAGCATTCATGTCAAAATTTCATTCACAACAAGTAATGCATCTAACTGTAACAAGCATGGCCTCTTCTATGAGTTCCCCCTGCTGCCAAGCTCTCAATTAAGCAAATTCAACTTACCTACAACAAACCATTTATATTTTCTTGCTGTTGGGATGTGTCTTTCAGCCCCATTCATTGGCCATTAGCATTGACACTCATAGTCAAGGGCTTTTTTGAGTAGTTGGGTGTTGATTGCAACAATTAGCTAGTTGCTATCAAACTCCTAGCCTGTGACATGTTAATGCATCTCATTATGAAAACTCATAAAATCAGTGAAGTCTTAGTAAATTTTTGCATATTTTCATGACTTATCATCCCATCAAGCATGCTCAAATCATAGAGTGCTCACCATTGTTGCCTATGATGCAAATTGTGTCGATTATTGGCAAGCAAGAGTAGTTTTTTTTCTATTGTTTCTTTTTGAAAATTTTCCAAAACAAAAATTCTTTTTTCTTCCTAATCTAGAAATAAGTGAAAAATATTCTCGTACCTTAACAACCTTGAGCCGATGCTCGGCGCTTTGACACCCAAAAGCTCCAGCTTCCGAATTGGCATGACAAGAGCTCACTCTAGCATGCGACCCTCCACTCTCCTCTCTCACATAATACAATTGTAATCAAGGGGGAAGGCCCTTAACTCTTCAATATCCTCTTCTTATATAGTTTTCTATCCACACTCACACACATTAGGCTTGTTGCTTTCAGCTTTTGGCTTTTGCTTTTCTACAACTTTTCACTATTTTCGTTTTTTTTGCTTTATGCCTGTTTGCAACTTGTTTGGATCATAACTTTGTCATTTGAACTCCAAATATAGTTGTTTGGATACTCAAAACGATCAGAACGCATGTGGTCGACAAGCCGGCATGGGCAAAATTACGAAAATCCATCAAAAATTGGCAAAAATACTGATATTCGTAAATTGCATCATTTTTCTCCATCTTTTATCTTGGACAACTTATTCCCTTCCTTGGCCTATTGTTCTTGTAATTGCACATACTTTCAACACACATGTCCTCTTTTTCTTCAAGAAATACTCGTTGACGATGTAAAACGTACGATCTTTTCCTTTGATCCTCGAGTCTTCAAAATAAATATTCTCTGGATATGAACCTGTTTTTTAATGCAGTGTGCCCTAGCAAGAATATGCTATGAAAGAGAACTCAATGCACACCCATAAATGATTTGAGAAAGCATGCAATATAAAATCGATGCTATGCAACCATTCAACCGATGCTTCACACAAAAATAATGTATGCATTGAAGAAATTGTGCCTGGTCTATCTACATGTGATCGTGCATCATGCAAAATGCAAACAAAATTTCTTGATTAATTTAAAATTCCTTATCCTCACCTCTCAACGCTCTTCAAAAAACAAAATATAACATACTCCACTCCTCCTGTCGATAATCTCACCAACACTCTAGAAAAGATGGTCCTCAAGATGTTGACCAGATATGAACAACCCATCTCACAATTGACGGCATCCTTCAGGACCCTCGAACTCATCCAACCTCCTTACACACTCAACCAGAGGTTCCTAACTTTGTGATGAGCATCCCGAATATCGTGCGTGCAAAAAATGTGCATGCTCAATGATAGGTGCTCTCTCATGTGCGCGTGCATCTAAAATTTACTGCATATAGCTGCAGCGGACCTCATGTCGTGCTAGTGCTCAATGATGGTGCAAAATGTGCATAATCCCAACCCATGGCATGGAAGTATTTGATAAGAATAGGAGACGACCCCCGAGTGCAGTGCATCAACAAGTGCAACATGAAGTGCTCGTGAACCCATAATCCCTGCGATGTGCAAAAGTCTTGACAAGAAAAAATACCTTGTCCAAAATATTCGGTAGCTATTGACAAACACAAGCTTCATCCTGTTCAAAAAAAAATACCAAGCTCGACCAAGGCTATCAAATTTCACACAAATCAAACAAAATGACAGAAACAAATCCTATGCTAGTCAAACACAAGAAATCCAATTACAAAATTAAAAAACAAACTGTTACACAAACAACTAAGCTAGCAGAAATCAAACCTAACTACAGTTTGACTAGGGCTTTTCAGTTTTCAAAAAAACACTTGACATATTTAGCCCTCCCCCTAGTCTGCAAACATTCATGTGCAGCAATTACTTTCATAAAACGATGCAACATTTATAAGCCAATCAAAAATCAAATCCAATGATCTATCCACAATCTTCTCAACAAACACAAATGGCACATTTCTCTCAAACAACTCATTTACAAGTAGACAAAACTCATCCATGAAATTCTCATCAAAATCCTTGAGACAATCCTCTCTATCTAAGGAAGATACATCATCCTCCAAATTCTTCAAATCCCAACCAAAATCTAAAATCTTCAAACCCCTCAAATCGCAACCACACTCAAAAATGTTCATATCCCACCCATCCTCCCTAGGAAAAACCATGTTACTTCTAGAGTCTCTAAATAAAGTTTTGACCCTTTCTTTGTTGCCAATCTCAAATTCATCCACTGATTCATCTACAACTTCTCTTAAAGACACTATGCAAGGATCTCCCAACTCAATATCCAAATGAAACACAACATCAAAAGGAGTCAACTCCGGACTCATAACACCACAAAAGCCAATAACATCCACAAATGGGGTCACTTCATCATCAACAATACAAGACTCCATCGAGTCTTTCACATACAAAGAGTGGTAAACACCTTCCATAGTATCCTTACAAGAAACCTCACAAGAAATTGAAGAAACTTTCACCTCTACATCATCACAAATAACATCTTCACAATACAACAATTTTGGGTCTAAAACCTCAACCAAAGACTCCTTAACTACCAAATCCCCAACTATCTTCTCACAAACCTCTTCCAACTCTATTTTCTTGATTTTAAATCTCTCTTCCCTCAAATTCTCAGTTCTTTTTAAAGCCTTATTCAAATTTTCTCTCACATCCTCTTAAATGTCATTCTCAGGGTCCTTAAAACCCCAATTAGAATCATCACAAACAACGTCAAAACCTTTAGGAAAACTCAAAGAAACTGAAAGACCATCAGATGAAGTTTTCTCTTCGACATTGTTGCCTAAATCAACCAAACAATTATCTACACAACTATCAAGAAGCATGAGGTAAGGTCTACTCAAAACCACATCATCAACATCACAAACAAAAGCCTCTCCAGGGCTACTCAAAACATCACCAACCAACTCACAAGACTCAACTGAGTCAACAACACTAACACCAAAATCACAACATGAGTTAGAACCTAAAACCTCAATACTCTCTTGATCATCAAACTCGCAACAAATCTCAACAAACTCATCAGGCAACAAATTCAAACACTTAACTTCATCTTGAAAACTTACAGTTTCTAAGCCCTCCCCCTCATAGTTTTCCAAAAGGCTCAAAAAATCATCCTCTATTCTCTCTTCATCTTTCAAGCAATCAGATCCATCTATACTATCACCAAGGTAAACAAGCTCACTCTCTAAATTGTCTTTACTCTCTACAACACTACCATGACTATGAGAATTTTCATCACACCTTCCCTCATCAGAAATATCAAAACTTTCTTGACTCTCATCCTCTCCCAAAGAACATGAAAACTCTAGGTCTTTAAAACAATATGGTCTCTCATTTTCTTCTTTACAACTCAGATTCATCTCTAGCTCATCTCTAAAATCCTTAGGCTCCAAAGTATCATCAGTCGATCCCTCTTCTTTAGTTAAATCACTAATCACTGAACTAGAAGTATCCGTGGTCAATGGGTATGAATTCACACTCCTAGACTCTTCACTCCAATCAGTCAAACAAGTATTTTTCTCCTCAACCACCCTAGGGAGTTTCTCCTCACATACTTCAATTGATTTCTCACAAGTCAACTCATCTCTCCTAAATAGAGAATATAGTATACCTCTCTCAGGATAGGCATAACTAACTCTCTTCTCCTCAAAAACTTTTCTCTCAACTCTCCTTGAACTCAACCTTTCCCTTGGTTCATCAAACCCTAACTCTTTTTTTCTTTTGGTCTTCCTCTCTTGATATTGAGCTATCTTCACCGCTTCCTCAAAAGTCTTAGGGTTTTTTACCTCTAATTTCACTCTCTCTCTAAAAAGAGATTTTAAAATAATATTATAATAAGATCTTCTACAATCAAGCAAATCTTGTATTTGTATTTTCAATAGGTTTCACCTATTATTTTATCCCCAAACTATAGGATAAGGTCATTTTTTCTCAAAATCCTCATAACTAAAAATATACTATTCTATTTTTTCTAAAAATATTTTTTCTAAAAATAGAGCTAATCATCAATATACGACTCTTTAATACCCTCATGACTTTTCAGCATTAAAATATATTAGAATCATTCTCATTCTCACTTTTTAAAATGACAGAAGTTAAAATATATATATAAAATGACACCATCGATTCCACAATCTTTCAAACTCCCTAGCAAAATCCTCAACACACTGATCATTTTTTTGAACACAAGTTTCTATTTTTGCCCATATCTCACATTGCCTTTCTCTTTTTTTAAACCTAGATAGAAATGCATTTTTAATGGTCTCATAGTCCAAATTTTGTCTCTTAAATTTCAGGCTTCTCTCAAAGTCAAGCAACCAATTTTGTGCTTCTCCCTGCAATTGATATCTAAAAATCCGGAGTTTGTCCTCAAGATTAGTCATTCTCTCTATCAAACAAGACAGCTCTATTTTTTCTAAAAATCTTTCGGGATCTTCAGTATGATTACCATGGAACTCAGGAAATTCATTATCCATTTTCAACAATCACAAGATATCAAAACAAACTCACATTCAAAACAACAACAATGTCAATTTCGGCACTCCTCAGCGGGGGCACCAAAAAAGAGATGTTACACGAGTGGTGATCGAGAGCAAGCCTCTCTCACAACCCGATAACGAGATGTTAAGGAGTGCCGGTTGGGGTAATTGACTTTTTCGAATGCACAACACAACTTAAAAAATTCAATTATTCAATCATATATCACAAGCCACACAAAAACAAAATAAAGCCTCTTACAGCTCAAAAAAAATTTAAAACCCATATGCGGGTAGAGCATCACACAACCACAACTCCAAAAAAAAATTCCAACAATTTGAAAACAAACCAAGTGAAAAATATTCTCGTACCTCAACAATCTTGAGCCGATGCTCGGTGCTTTGACACCCAAAAGCTCCAACTTCCGAATTGGCATGACAAGAGCTCACTCTAGCATGCGACCCTCCACTCTCCTCTCTCACATAATATAATTGTAATCAAGAGAGGGAAGGCCCTTAACTCTTCAATCTCCTCTTCTTATATAGTTTTCTATCCACACTCACACACATTAGGCTTTTTGCTTTCAACTTTTGGCTTTTGCTTTTCTACAGCTTTTCTCTATTTTCATTTTTTCTTCTTTATGTCTGTTTGCAACTTGTTTGGATCATAACTTCATCATTTGAACTCCAAATATAGTTCTTTGGATACTCAAAACGATCAGAACGTATGTGGTCGACAAGCCTACGCGGGCAGAATTACGAAATCCATCAAAAATTGGCAAAAATACTGATATTCGTAAATCGCATCATTTTTCTCCATCTTTTATCTTGGACAACTTATTCCCTTCCTTGGCCTATTATTCTTGTAATTGCACATACTTTCAGCACACGTGTCCTCTTTTTCTTCAAGAAATACTCATTGACGATGTAAAACGTACGATCTTTTCCTTTGATCCTTGAGTCTTCAAAATGAATATTCTCTGGATATGAACATGTTCTTTTATGCAGTGTGCCCTAGCAAGAATATGCTATGAAAGAGAACTCAATGCACAATCATACATGATTTGAGAAAGCATGCAATATAAAATCGATGCTATGCAACCATTCAACCGATGCTTCACACAAAAATAATGTATGCATTGAAGAAATTGTGCCTAGTCTATCTACATGTGATCGTGCATCATGCAAAATGCAAACAACATTTCTTGATTAATTTAAAATTCCTTATCCTCACCTCTCAATGCTCTTCGAAAAAAAAAATATAACATACTCCGCTCCTTCCGCCCATAATCTCACCAACACTCTAGAAAAGATGGTCCTCAAGATGTTGACCAGATATGAACAACCCATCTCACAATTGACGGCGTCCTTCATGACCCTCGAACTCATCCAACCTCCTTACACACTCAACCAGAGGTTCCTAACTTTGTGATGGGCATCCCAAATATCGTGCATGCAAAAAATGTGCGTGCTCAATGATAGGTGCTCTCTCATGTGCGCGTGCATCTAAAATTTTACAATTGATGATTGATGATTGATAATTGATGATTTGGTGATTGAAAATTTGACAATTGATGATTGATGATTGATGATTAAAATTTGACAATTGATGATTGATGAGTTGGTGATTGAAAATTGACAATTAATGAGTTGCTCATTAACAATTCATGTGACTGATAGGTAGTGTGGGGCTTTCAATTATGTAGAACCTTCTTGCAATATTCAATAATTCCAAAGAAAAACTAAAAAGGGACAAGCTCAATCAACCAATTCTTGTTACAACAATCATTGTTGTAACTAATTACCTTCAATACCCCACTATTGCACTGTTGACACTGACACAACTTTCATGTAGCCCTCTCATCCAATTGATAACTTTGCAAGGACCACAAACAAGAAAATAAAAAAATTATAATTAAATCAAGCATACCTTTGATTGAGTGGCGATTCTCCTTATTGGTGGCAATGGGGTGGTGGTCCCAATGGCTCCTCCTCCTCATGATGACCACTTCCTTTTGACATGATGCCTACATGAGCAATAGTGGATATGGTGGATATTGGGGTGTGGTTGTGGTGGGTGGCATGAGAAGAAGGATGGAGGTAGAGGCTAGTTATAGTGGCAAATAAGAGGACATAGTAATTATGGTGGTGTTGGAAAGATAGTATGGTGGAGATAGTGGCTAGTTGGAAAAGAGAGGGAGAGGGAGATGGGGTTCTAGAGTGATGGTTTTTTTTTTTGGGGGGGGGGGGGGGGGGGAGGTTTGCAATGAAAAAAAATTAGTGATAAATGGGAGGAAAGTGATTTGGTTGATAAAAAGCAATCAAAGGCACAACTCAGTGTGTCGATTTAGGAAACCACAATTCGAGTCAATTGTCATAGCTACACATGTATCTTCGCACTTGAGGCATCTCTACCAATCATATGGCATCTTTTTCAACATCAATTCAAGACCCATATGGAGAATCAACCAATCTAGTCTCGATTGGTGAATAGCATAATTACATTTTTTCCTTTTGTAAATTCTACTTATCACATCAGTTGAACTTCCATCCCTAAGTTGTGGTACTACTAGAAAAATCAGTCAAGTGGCAAACTCTACCACCAAGTGGTAGTCTCAATGTGCTAGCATAATCAAAGCAAAGCATTAGTGATAGTTAGCATGTCACCAAAAGATTGTTACCACCTTCCGCATGTAGGACCATGTCGACTTAATAGCGTCGACTCGATAGAGTGGATGTCACCCTAACAAGGCCACCGACTCATAGTGCACTAGTGAGGGAAATGCTAGCTAGAGAGCATACGACTTGGCATGATGGCTATATAGGTGATGATCTCAGTAGGGCAATGACAGGGTTCTTGCTAGCATAGGACAAAGGGTCTCGACAATGTGGCAACCAAAGTTTTCCCTCTCTCTACCCAAAAGGAATTGTCTCTCTTTTTTTTCATGTTAAAAAACTATACATATAATTTAATTGTAAATTTAGAAACAAAAAGAAAATTCCAGGAGGAGGTAATGCTTCCCCGTACTCCCACATTAAAATTCTTTCTCTTTTTCACATCTATTAAGAAGAAGTTCATGCAAGGGGGTGTTTTAACCTCATCCTCTTCTCTTACGATGCTCACAAAAGCCATTCAATGGCTTGTTCAAGGTGTGACAATGTTTTTTATACTTCTTCATCCACCATCCTTAAAGATATATTTTTGATTTCTCTTAAATGTGGTTCGGATTCCCATTCACATACTTGAATTGGTGCTTTTCTTCCTCTTCTTCCTCAAGTCCCCTGATACCACATTCCTAGTTCACATGCAGGGTGGCACCCTTGAAATGTTGTTGTACCTCTGAAGCACAATATAGAGAGAAGTGAAGTTCACTATGATAATTTCCTTCTTCCCTCTGCTTTCTTGCAACATATGCACAATATTTTTTTCATATCAATTTTTATTTTTTATTTTTAAAATAAACCAAATGAATAAGTGACTAAGGTAATTTAATCTACATGTATCACAGCTTGTTCGTGCAAAAACAAGTTACAAAATGAAAGCTTTACTCCATTCACAATCCATGAATTCTATGCATTTACAACAATAACCCACAAAAATTAAAATTTAAGCTCTCATGCATGTTCCAAAGTTGGCAAATATGTCCCTCTCCTATTCCATGATGTGGGATGTATAAGAAACCATGTGATTAACATGTCCCTTGTCCTAGTAATGGATCCAAAATGTTGCACTCTGCAAGCTTAACATCAGAAGTATAGACACACTCTTATTATTCAAGGGGTTCAACACACAATGCACATGGCTATTTCTCACCTAGCCTACTCACACACACACCCAAATGTAGCAAATAGACTTACCAATACCTACCACATCATCATGGCTTGCTTGACAAGTCATGCCACACAATCCATGCATACACTTGCTTGCTCATCTTCTTACTTCTATTGTTGCTACTCTTTAAAGGGATCAACAAGGATAGCTTGAGGAGATGAAGAGAAGTAGAGAAAACTTCACACTATGTCTCTTGATCCCTCACTCTTTTGTTGCACCACTTTTAACACTACAAGATACAAGCCTTATACCGACGTTCAAAGCAACGAAAATGTTCATAAAGAAATTTGCCCCCGTCATCACAAAAAACATCGGTATTAGCGATGCCATAGAACAGTCACTATTTGTATCGCATGTCGCATATGCGACTTGATAGTGACCCAAATAGTGACGCTGATAGCAACGCATGCAGTAAATTTGCGAGGCTAATAGTGATGGTAACAGGGAAAACAAATTTGTGGGCTTTATTTGGGCCATACAAAAGAGTTTCAATAATGTGTACAATGCTCGTCTGAATGAAGGCAAAGTGTACTTGAATCCATAAGACTAATACATAAAATAAATACAAGATCGTGTAATGAATGCGATCGTACAATCATGGCAAGATACAAAGGATGATAATAACATAGTGCATAGAAAATGCATGCATAAATCACATGATCAAAAAAGAAGATCATGTGTATGCACGAATCCAAGGGCGAGCTATAGATCCTCGCCATCCGAAAGCTCGTTCCGCCACAAAAGAACATTGAACGGACTCTGCAAAAAGAGAAACGACTACACATCAGTCCACCATACAATAATTCATTTTAATTAAAATTAGTAATTACGGACAAGAAAGATAAGTGACTTACAGGGCCATCGCATCTATACAATCAGCCGATCAATGCAGTGAGACCGTGTCTCTCTGCATATCGAGTCTCTAGGCCGGTGGGATCACGATTTGTAATGGAGTGCTACAAAGAAAACAAAATACACTAGTTAGAAACACAATTGCAAAAAAATAAGCAAGCAAAAAAAAAAAAAAACTTACAAAGTCCTCCAGATATGTCATGTGGCCGCTACTCCTAAGATGATGGACCACTCCTGTCTCCAATCATGTCCTCGCCGCCTCGTGCTGCTGTCTCCAATGTCTTGGAGAATCTATAGTCTCCTCCCTGAGTCAATGCCAGTCATCCGTGTCTAACCACTCGAGCTTCAAGGCCCCACTCTTAAGTGCCTTGTGTCCGTTCGATATCATCTGTGTGACATGTATGCACACATGCACTCCATCATCCAGCCTGTGGAAAACCTATCTGCTATATGGCAGGTACCAGAAACTCCTCATGCAAGGATGCTACTATGTAGTCCTTGCTCGCCTCCGGTATGTTCTTCTAATGATCAAGGACATTGTGCCAAAAAACTTGTTGGCACAACTCTCTCATATGAGCCATCACCCTCCTCCCCTCATCATTCATGATGATGGCTCTTGTTCTATCATCTACAAGGTATCCATACCCCTCTGGGGTATGCCTAAGATGTGTCCTCTCCCACCAACGACTATACTCATGGGCATATCCAGGAGACCCATGTACATCTGGTGTACCTACAAGGGTAGTATCTCTCAGAGTAGCACCCATAGGGGTGCCACGTGCGAACAACTGAGCAAAAGTTGGAGTGACTGGAGTAGACGTCTCCACAGGTGTGACAAATCCCATAGGTGATGCAACTCCTATAGAACCACGAGACGGAGACACTGCATCGATACCTCCACAATAACCACCTGAGCCACGCTCTCTTGAACCACCACGAGAGCGAGGAGTAGCACCTGTATCTCGAGTCGACCGCAGGCTCACTACATCCATGTCTCTGCAGCATCCCCCAGAACCACTCCCTTTCGGCCCAAGTCTGGAGCATCGACCTCATCTATCGGAAATTGAAGCATCAGAGTGCATCGAAGTAGATCTAACAGAACAGCCTGATGGTGTCTGAGACAGCTCCTGGTCTGCCATATCTCTGAATCAAGCCATATGATTTGGAGATATACGTGTGAAGATCTCCTATAACTCCTCATCGCTCATCCCTCAACTCATCGTGCTGATCTAAATATCCACAAAGGTCACTTGCACAGACAAAAATTGATGTTAGCATAATCAATATAAATCAAGTAAAGTACAGTAATATAAATCTTTAAAAAATGATCTTACTTAAAAACGCATATCTTATGTACCCTTATAAGCTATTCGTCAACGAATTGAGTAGGTGGATGCTCCAAGTATGAAGCACCCTATGGTCCCATGTCAATCTCCTGACACAACTCCGCATGCACTAGAAGGTCGATAGACAAGTTATCACAAAAGGATGAGTCCACCTCATTCTCAAAGAATTCTTGGACTCCTGTATTTCCATCATTGTTGCCCGATTCTGGCTCCTCTACATGCTCCAAGCTTTTAGCGGCCTCCACCCCTTGCAATATCGACCCCTCTATTTGCATATTGTCCTCATCTACACTGGGAACATTGCTTTGATCATATACTCTCGCACTTCAGGGAGCTGAAGGTATAATATACCACCATCGAGGTTGTCGGGGATTTGGATAGAAAATTACCTGTTCAAAATCATGTAAAGGAGAGATTTAACTTTTGTGACATATACCATGTCATAATAAAATTTAAAGAAATATGAGTTTATACACATGTTCACAATGGGCCGGCAATACAAATGTGTCACGCAAATTCGTCCATCTTTTTTCAGAATCTATTTTGAGAAATCCAAACGAACATTGTCGAATTGTTGCTCCAGCTCCTTCAAGTACCACTTTGAACCACTGCACATCGAATAGGATCATGGAGAAGCTATAGTAATCCACCATGGCAATACTTTGCAAGTTCCCAAAATACTCCATCTTGTCTATAATGGTGTTTGGATCCGTTGCTCGTCGTCAGCTCTCTTGCTCGAACTTTGCCATGATACCACAATTTGTTGTGAACCGCATTTTGTCGATATACTCCATGCGAAAATGCCATCCGCACGACCACGCCACATTGTATATTTTGTATTGTACATTGAAATATTCAATTAGTTGTTGCATATAAAATATAGATATGATAAACTCTAAGCACATCGTCACCTTTGGACTATATCTGCTCGAGAATTCCCACTCCTTAGTTGAGACCTCCGCCCCTTCGCGAGATGCTGCAGTCAAAGCTCCATGCAACCATCATGTTGACATAAACCGTCGTATCTCCTCCATACCCTCGGGATATCGAATCGATCGATGGTACATACTACGTCGAAATTCAGATCGCACTTCTTCCCGATCTTTCCTAGCTTGCTCGTACCTAGGGAGCCATGTCTCCATGGGGGCATGGTGCAACATACAAAAGTGATTCATTTTCTGCTCCGTTGCAGTATCCATTCTTTTTCCTATCCCATTTCCAACCACCACATCTCCAATCAATCTATCATCGTCCTTCAGTAAACCATAGCATACTGTTGTCTGAATCCATCATTGGTAGCCACTGCGAAATATGCACTAACGTCTCAGACACTGAGAGAGGAGTTTTGAGCCTGGGATGTGCCTAAAATTTGCCAAAAAATTTGGAATTTAGGGAAAAAATATTTAACATCGAAGGCGGCGATTGCAGCTAGGACGATTTTAAGCACCAAGTGAAAGACGGCTTTTAAAAGGCACCCGAGAGACACTTGTGGATTTTTGATAATTTTTTTGACTGCCGTGGGGGATGTCAGGAACTTCCAGGTAGTGCAAGATGTCAAGCCAGACGCCCAGGATTTTTCAAAGCTCGAATCGAAGTCCGGACGAGGAAGGGACCACAAATTGGCAAGATTTGAATAGGTGGACATTTGAGAGGACCAAAGGGGGGGTGCCCTTTGGAATTTGAACCCCCCCCCCCCCCCCCCCTTCAAATTTTTGATCAAAAAAACGTGGAGAGAGAGAACGTGAGAATGGTGTGGCAGGAAGGCACCGAAAAATACGCCATGATCCTCATGGATCATGATGGCAGGCTAAAAGCACCTCATGCAACTGACAATGGGGCTAAACTTCTCCCTCTTGGCTGAGCATATCGCCGGTCTTCGTGCGAGAAATGGCTGCCCGGATGAAGAGAACAGATTCTAGTCTTTCTCTCTCCTCCCTCTCTCTCTTCTCTATGGGCTGTTCATATGTACCATCTTGATGAAGGAACCGGGGAGGGAGAATGAAGAAAGTGGTGATGAAGATTGATGGAGATGCTGAAGATTGAAGTACAGCATTGGATTGAGAGCGATGCAGGCTCTGTCTGCTGATTATGCAATCATTCAAGGCATCTCGGGTTATGTAAAAACACGGTATGACCATTTTTATGAAGAAAAATGAAGGATTTTTTATAGTTTATGATGATAATTATGTTCTTATTGGATGAAAATTTGTGTGTGTTGTTTGCATTATGAGTAATATCAAAATTTTTTGGTTTTGCAATGATTTACATGCTTTATTTAATTCTCGTAAACCCAAAATGCGGTTTTTAAGTGGCAAAATGGTAGTTTTTCCGTTTCGGGTAGGGGAAAGGTGTTCCCATGGGGGGAATATGGAAGATAAATTGAATGTTAGTATGCTAAAGTGATTGGAACAAGAAAAACCAAAAAATAGTATATTTTATTACCAAATAAATCAAGAAAATGGAAAAAATAAGGGAAAAAATAGAAATAAGTCTTGGAAAAATAAGGAAAAATATAATGGTTGTTTGTGTATGTATGGTAGTGGTGAACCATGAGGTTTAGCCTCAATTTTCCCTATCTCTTTGTCGAAATTTGTGATTTATTGCTTTTTATAGATCAAAACATGACAAGATGAACCTCTACACCTATGCAACGAAAGTAATACCTAAACGTAGGGGGTTGGGAGGTTTGAATGTAGCACGAGTGTTATCTCGGTGCTATCCTTACATCGCTGCAATGGGTTAGTAAATGCATGGAAAAGCCTGGTTGTGCACAAGCACGTTGCTGATTTGAAAATGATGTTTGAGCACTTTAGAATCATTCACTTTTGCATGTACATTTAAACCATGGTATCAGAATATAAAAACTTGATGCATAGCGCCTGTTTTCAATGACAATGACCCACGTTGAGTGTGGTAAGGCATCGTAAGCCATAGGATAGACATTCGGTTCTTAGGGGATTATTTAGTAAGGAAACATGGTATATCTCCTAGATTTGAAATGAAGAGTGGAGTTTGTTCGTTTGTTTTATATGTTGAGCAGTGCATCAAGGGGCCAATCCCTACAATGTAGGAGAGCTGCAGTGGGGCCGCAGTGTTTCTACCGAGAGGTTGCCTCCCATGTATGTGATTATCGTGGTATTTATTGCCAATGTGTATGGGTTCTCCCTCTGTGGAGTTTTTAGAAAGGGAAACGTTGGACTACAAAACTATAAAACTATAAACGCATAGATTAGGACTCTCCTGGTCCGCGAGGCCATGAGGGTGTGTTTGTCTGTTATGAGCATGAGGTCCGGCTAGTGCCATAGCCAGTGCCGGCCCATTTCAAGTCCCATCAGTGGTGCGTCTGTCGAGAGCTGCCAACAAGTGGTGGTTCTCAAATCTAGGGGTTTTTAGGGACCAAAAAGTTGGTTTATGTCCTCTGACAAGGACCGTCAAGCCGAAATACAAAAACCAAAACGTGCTGAGAGGGCTAGATGGCAGTTGGAGATTGTAAGTCGCTATTCTCCTCAAAGGAGTAGCCCGATACACATAAGAGGCAATGGTCTTAGTACCCCAACTGCTGCACATAGTCTTTAGGTGCAGAAGGAAGCGTAAGTTCTTCCTCTCTTCCACCAAGTCAACCCACTTCAAGTGGGGGTGTAATCCCATTAGTTCAAACTCCTATTGTCAATCCAATTGTCGCCATGGCACAACCCATTGCAATTCCTGCAGGGACGCTGGATCTACTAGCTTTAGGAGTTCCTTTGCCCATTTTTAATGGGTTAGCTGAAGAAGATGCGGAGTTTCACATTTGTGAGTTCCAAAGACTAATGTTTAATTACCGTATTCAAGATTAGGGACACCTCATGATGTTCTTTAACATGACATTAAACTTGGAAGGGCTGCAGTATGGTATCATAGCATAGAGACTAGAACCATAACTACAATCGATCAATTTTATACAGCCTTCCAAGGAGAATATGCCCCTGAAAGAGGTGGCCAATACTGGTTGTGTGTTTTGAATGTAACATGCCAAGACCCCCATGAGAATGTGAAAGCCTATGCTAAGAAGCTTAAGGAAGTGTTTCGTAAGTTACAAACTTATATTCCTATTCCGTCGACTGCCCAATTGCAGTACTTCTTGCATGGATTGGATTTCAATATTCAGGTACAATTGAGCAGTGTGCCTTTGGCTGATATAGACACTGCCATCACATGGGCAGAAGGAGTAGAGTCATGATTAAAACGGCCTACTCCTCTCGAATAAATCTTAATGCGGGCCTAGTACCTGGAGGCAATTTACCATTAATGAATGGAAGTCAAGGGATGCCTATGAATAAACCTGATGGGAGAGGAAGCATGGTTCAAAATGTACCTTTGCTGCCAGCTCCTCCCTGTGTGACTATGCCTATGGCTAGTCAGTTGGCCCCACCAAATGTTAGAGGCCAAGTTTCGAACCCTAATATTGTTCCTATGAGTCAACAACCGATACCCAATCAAATTTTTAGGCCGATGGAACGACAAATAGACGATCAAGGCTATGAGTCGAGTGCCTCTAATGTCCTTGGCAAAGTTAAGGATATGATGAAGCATTATACCGATATGATTTCTAAACAATATCGGCAAATAGCTGTTGACGTCAATTTCTTGAAGAAGCAGCAGAATCTGATAGGGAGTCGACGCCCTAAAGAGGGTGGACCCTCAAGATTCAGCTGTAAGTGGTGTGGCGGACAACATTTCCCTAGAAATTGTCCAAATGTTAAATGTGATATTTGTGGGAAGTCGGGCCACTTAGTTGCTACCTATTGGAGTAAGATTAGTTCCCTCCAACAAGGGAGTAAACAGCCAGGTCCAATTAATCATAGAGCATAAGGTAATAACCTCTAGCAAAATGATGGACCAAGACAAATACTGCAAAGGGGAAAGACCACTATAGAGGAGTTGCCACAAGGCAATGGAGTCAGCCTTATTGAGGCTGTACGCGTCAATGGTGATGAAACCTCTAACCTACGAGCCATGACAAGAGGCCAAAAGGCTAAAGAGGGTGCTAAAGATAATACAAAACTGGTCGAGGGAAACCCTAAGCAAGGGGATAAGGGGATGCAAGTCCTGAATCCTGGTGTGGAAGGGGGACCTCTAAGGCCAGTTGACAAAAAAGTCGATCTTAAGAAGGATGCGGAAGTGCCAAGAAAGAAGGCAAGAGCTTTAAAAAAAGCACCAAAGCCAATCCCAAGACCAAAAGAAAGGATGGTGTGGTGAGAAAAGAGAGCTTTGGCTACCTATCATGATTTTGATTTGGCAAGTTCTCTTTGCGAAGTCAAACCAGATGTAAACCTTTTACAGTTGATTAAACTATCTCCAGGAGTACGCAAGGAATTCAAGAAGATCCTGTGTATTGGGTATATTGTAGAACCTTTGGGCATAGCACTAGTAGGGGAAGATTGGTTTGATCATGCTGAAAAGAATTGCCCTAGGGTTCTAGCATACGTGGATGGAATATTAGTAGAGCATGCTATTGTAGACACTGGGTCCTCCTCAATATCATGAGTTCAGAGTTGATGGAGAGGCTGGGTCTAGGCATCCAAAAAGATAGCTCCACCCTTCTTAGAATGGCTGATGATAGTCTAAGACAACCAGAAGGTTGTGTTACTAAAGTCCATGTTACAGTTGCAAGTGTAGAATGCTTCTTGGACTTTAGGGTGATAAGATTTGTAGGACGTCCTAGCTATCGAGTCTTGTTAAGCAGGCCTTGGATCTTACGAACAGACTGTCAAGTAGATATACCCGCCGGTCGAGTGGTTCTAGGTAGAGGTGCTAATCGAGTAATAGTCAATGCTTATCTTGAGTCTCCTCAGAGTGAGAGAGCTCCTTTATCCTCTACTGAATTAGAAACCGCAGATGATCCATCTGGTAGTGAGACATCATCCAGCGATGAATCTAAAGAGGGGTCCACCACAGAGGGTATTTATCAGATAACTCTAAACGAGCCGATAGAGCTGCAAGATAGGATAAGAGATGCGGATGTGATTGAGTTGGACCTTCGCACACCGAATGATTCACAGCCAATTAAATTAGATTCCATGCTCAGTTCAGTAAAAAGGGAGGACTATGTGTCCTTGATTCAAGAATTTCGCAATATCTTTGCTTGGAGTTATGTTGAGAGGCATTCCTCCTAGCTTGGCTATTCATACTATTCCTGTAAAAGAAGGCAGTCGCCCTGTGCATCAAAAAGTAAGGTGTATGCCTTTTGAATTGAGGGACGGGCTGTTTGAGGAGTTACAGAAGTTACAAAAAGCTGGTTTAATCTTCCCTGTATAGCACACAGAATGGTGTTCACCAATTGTTATCAGGAAGAAGAAAAATAACCAGATCCGACTATGTGTAGATTTTAGAGAGCTGAATAAGTAGACATTTAAGGATTACTACCCGTTGCCATTTATTGACTAGATTTTGGATCAATTAGCGGGTAGGAAAATATATTTGTTTATGGATTGCTTTGCGGGTTACAACCAGATGGCAATTGCAGAAGAGGACAAGTTGAAAACAACTTTTATTACTGTCTTTGGTACTTTTACGTACCATGTGATGGCCTTTGGATTGTGCAATGCACCTGGATCATGGCAACGAACAGCAAACAAGACCTTTGGTGACATCTCCCCAGATGAGTTGAAAGTATTTATCGATGACTCGGGGTAGCCACTGTAAGGAAAAGGATGTTGATTATTTTAAGAAAGTGCTTTGAGCGCTGCAAACAATTTTGCATCGCTCTTAACCCACGAAAGTGTGTCTTTGGAGTGCCTTATGGACTATTCCTAGGCCATGTGGTCAGTTCAGTTGGAATTGCAACCGACCCTGAAAAGATCAAGGTTATAGTCGCTATGGGTCCACCACGCACTCCGAAAGAGGTTCATAGCTTTCTGTCATCGATAGGGTACTATCGAAGGTTTATAAATGCCTTGGCAGAAAGGACGTTGCCATTAACGAACTTGTTATCCTTTAGCTGTCTATTTGTATGGAGTGACCCTTGTAAGGTAGCTTTCAAGGATGTGAAATAGGAGCTAGTAAAAGCACCTAAAAGAGGCAAGGTATTTTACATATTTTTAGTAGCCCCCATGCATAGTATCAGCTGCTGTTTAGCCCAAATCTGGGAGGAAAAGTGGTATCATCCGATAGCTTTTACTAGTCGAAAATTGGGCATATCAGAAATTAACTACACCTACATGGAGAAGTTGTGCCTTGCGATGGTCTTTGCGACTAAAAAATTCAGGCACTACATCCTCTATGAGAAAGTAGTTTTCTATACGAAGGCGGAAGGTCTTAGATTGCTTATGAACAAGCTACAACCGCCTGATCGTCTAGCAAAGTGGTTAATCACTTTGCAAGAGTTTGATTATGAGATTAAGAGTAAGCCACCAAGGTTGCAAGGGATTGTGGAATGCCTTATGGATTTTGGGGAGCCGAAAGAGACTTTGGCTGAAGGAAGTGATATTGAAGAAATGTTTAAAATTGATACAGCTTCTATCCCATCTTGATATGATGTTATTACGTATTATCTATCAACAAGAGAGACTGGAGCTGGTTTATCAAAATCACAAAAGAGGAAAATCAGACAACAGGCTTTGAAGTTTTCCTTGATCACAGGAACACTATATCGACAGGGTGTTGATGATATCTATCGCCAATGTGTGATGCCTGACGAGGTTTCTTTCATCTGGAAGAGTGCCATGACTCTGCATGTGGAGGGCACTTCGCTGGACGATTGACGGCACCAAAAGATTTAAGATCTAGATATTGGTGGCTGTCCATCTTCCAAGATTCCTTTGAGTATGTTAAGAGATGTGACACTTGTCAAAGACATGACAGCAGAGAGAATAGGAAACTCCCACTTACGCCTATTATGGCTATCCTTCCATTTGAGAAGTGGAGCATTGACTTTGTGGGTCCTATCACCCCGTCGTCTACTACCCAGAAGAGGTACATTATAGTAGCAACTGATTATTTTACAAAATGGTCAGAAGCGCAGGCGATGAGGCAGGACAATGCAAAAGAAACTGCAAGTTTTATTTTAGAGCAGATCATCTGCCGTTTCGGTCCATCGAAGGAATTAGTGTTGGACCGTGGAACCCACTTTTTGAATAAGGTGATCAAAAGCCTGACTGAAACTTGGCAAATCAAGCACAATAAAACGACCCCCTATAATCCGCAAGCCAACGAGCAAGTCGAAAATACTAATAAGCAGCTTGTGGGTATCTTGTCTAAAATAGTCTCTGAGAAGAAACAAGACTAGGACAGGAAGTTGTATGTGGTTGTATGGGCGTACAATACAACGTTCAAGCGAGCTACCAGCCATACTCCATTTAAATTGGTTTATGGGGAAGAGTGTGTGTTACCCCTCAAAATCAAGTTGCCAACCATATGGTTTGCAATTAACCACTCTTTGGGAGATGAGGATTCTCTCTTTGGATGTTTCACGACCATAGCCCACCTAGATGAACTGAAATTGCAGAGCTTATTACACCAGGAGGTAGCTAAACATCAGATGAAGCAGTTACACGACCTTAAAGCAAAGAAGTATACCTTTAAAAAAGGGCAATTAGTTCTGTATTACGATGCGTGTAGGGAACTATTTCTAGGGAAGCTAGAACCTAGATGGGATGGCCCCTACAAGATTGTTAGGATAGGGAAAAATAGGTCTATGGCCCTCCTAGCTGATCTGCAAGGAGTAGAATTTAAAAATAAGGTTAATCTTAATAAGATTAAACCTTATTATTTCTGAGTATGCTAATACGAAAATGCACTGCAGGTCCATGCTAGGGCTGATTTGAGACCTGCAAAAGAGCTTAAAGCTGGTTGATGGGGTGGTTAATTCCTTATTTTGGGCACCCATATCTGGAGCAAAGATACCATCGGGGGAAACTTATCTGGTGGAGCAAAGGATACAAAGTGATTGAGCAAGAAGACAGAACCTTTGTATGGGAGATCAAAGTCTTCTGCCATCACTGCTTACGAATGTTGACAAGTATCCCTGTTGAGTTTAATGAAGAAGGGGGGATGGAGCCGTCAGTTCACCCTCTAAACATGTTAAATTCTGACTATCATAATTACGAATAGAGGAGTTCGTGATGGCAGACTGTGTAAATCCATTGTGGACATACACATTATCTTTCGACGAAGCATCCATGGGTCCTAATAAAAAAGGGAGTGTTGGAGTAGTAATCTGAGATCCCCGACGTAGAGTTACGATGAAGTTAGCTGCTTATCTCGGGGTAGGATTCACTAACAATATGGCGGAGTATAAAGCCTTGATTATGGGACTGCATATTGCCAAGCAAGATGGTATTCTGTGGTTGTTAGTAAAAGGGGATTCCCAATTGATTCTGAATCAGCTAGATGGGATATACACAGTGCGGAATCCCATCCTTTGTATGTATCATCGAACTACGACGACCCTACTTGAGGAGTTTGAGAGAGTGTCTTTTCAGCTGATTCCACATTACTGGAATCAGTTTGCGGATTCACTGGCAAATCTTGCTTATGAAGAAGACCTTTTCTTCAACTGTGGTCCTAGTTTGGATATTGCTATCAATAATGAGACAGGACCTGGTCGGTTGTGGGGAATGTTATCAGAGCATGCAATATATGGCAGGCGATGGTTGATATAGGTGATGCAAAGAGTAGCCGAGACCAATCTACCGTTGTTATCCTGGACCCATAAAGACTGATTAGACAACATGTTATGCGTACGCCTCTTGCTATATATGCAGGAGGGATGGGTCATAATCTTATGCATTTAGGTTAGGCTGTGAGCCCTATTTTTCCTCCTTGGAAAGGAGCATATTATTGTATATCTATACTATTTCGGGGGAGGGATGTGTAGATGCTATTTTGCTTTATTTCATTAGGCCAAGAGGGCCGATCGTTTTTGTAGTGAAATGATTTATTTTGTTAGGCCAAGAGGGCAAATTTCGTGAGGTTTTAAATGTTTTATTTCGTTAGGCCAAGAGGGCCGATCAGTTTTGTAGAGAAGTGATTTATTTCATTACGCCAAGAGGGCCAGTCGTCTGTTTGGTACAGATGCGGTTAATGGTTTCTTGTTTTAATTCTGTGCTAGAGAAGTTTGAAGAAAAGCTTGGAAGGAGCCTTTGTTACGCGGAAGCTTTTTCATGGCCCTATCCAGGTGATATCTCTCCTTTACGAGTACCGGGTTTTTATGCTATATGTGTCTATGTGCTTGTAGCGGATTTTCTTTTCTTGTTGGGGACTGGCGTCCAAGGCATGAAGTCCCAGGTTTAGGTTAGGTATGTCTACATGAGGTCTGAGTGGTCGTTGCCTCATGTAAAGACATTGCCATGCATCGAAAGACCTATTTTAGAAGGCAGTTCTAGTGACCCTGTTCTACTAGCCTGCTAGGCAGGCGTTCTAGGAGTTCTTGCTAGTTGTGAGGCAGTTAGAGAAGCCTGCCAGAGAAAGATGATGAGGAAAATAAACCCTGAATATCTCAAAGAAAATCAATATATACAAAGGTGTGTAAAAAGGGGTTCTCGCCCCTATAAAAATAGAGAAGAAAAGAAAGAAAATTTTATAAGCAGTTGATCATTGCCTTGCGAAGGCCTGATAGGTTCCTGGGGACGAGTCAGACCAGGGGCCGATGCCTTGTCTTCCTAGGGGTGGCGTCTTGCTGGAAAAGAAGAAAGTAAGGAAGGTTGGAGCGAAAATAAAAGTGAGCATCAGAAAAGGATTAAGTGTCTCCTCGTGAGGGCTTGGTAGGTTCTTGGGTACCGAGACAGGACCTGAGGCCGATGCCCTGTTCTCCTTGGGTCGCTACGCTCAACTCCCTCGTTTTTACATGCCCGCAAATGGAAAAATAAAAACCTAAAAGAAGAAATGTGCTAAAAGAAAATACTTTTTAATCAAGCTATAGGAGTCCTCACCTAGTAGGAGTTCCTGGTTGTGTTGTCCTTAGTTAGGTAGGTAGTTCAGACCACCACTTAAGGCGACCTCTTTGATAGTTCTTTTTAGTTTGGCTGTGTTGGAGCAGTTGGTTAGTGACTAGCTTTGGACCTTCTATCAAATTATGCTAGGCCTACTCCTTCTGGATGTCATGCCTTGGTTTTGTTAGGGGTAGGGTGAGCTTTGTGCTGTGTTTTAGTATGTACCTATTTTGTATCAGCTTGATGCTTCCTTTGGTTGTTTTGTGCAGATCTGTTGTGGGATTCGACGAGCTGAGTCGCCCTATCTGATGCCAGGAGGCATATCTCACGGTGGATTCTGTGCCACGGTGGATTCCGTGAGGTTTTACGATGGATTCCGTAAACTTTGATGACCGGGGCTCATACACAAAGTGGATTCTTTGTGCGAGAAGTTGATGGGGACGCCTGTCCTTTTCGGGTGTTTCATTAATTTAGTGTGTACATGGGTGATTCCATAGCGGGTGATTCCGCAAAATGCATATTAAATTAATAAACATTTATGATTTTAGAGTACGCACTCGTAATAAATTAAGGTTAGGATTTATTTCTAACCAGATGATTTATTTATGTAGCTGAAGACTGCTAGGTATTCACTTTTGTCGGTTTAATTGTGTTATTTTACTAACGATTGTGAATGCTTCAGTTGATGTGTAGAGATAGCAACAGTGGCAGAGGAAAGCATCGGAGTCTAGCGAGTATTCGACCTATGGATTATATTTTGATAGGCGCCACGCCTATATTTTGTCATGTCTATTGAGGCATTGATTATTTATTATTATTTTGTATGCGCCTATGTGCACGGATATGTTATTTCTATTTGGACATTGTGTTGGGCGTGCCAGACTCTTTGGGCACCGTCCATTAGCTTTATTTCTTATTTTTGTAAAAGCAAACTCAAAAGCTAAAAGCTTGTCATATTTTTGTAAATTGGGCTATTATTGAGCATGAAGAAGAAATATACATAAAATACATGCTTTCTGAAGCGCTCACACAAGGCATGGGGGGAGATTGAACCCAATTGGTCTCTGGCTCTTGTCGTTCATGCTTTTTACATTGTAATTTGTGCAAAAAGATAGAGTTCATTGTTCTTGGGGACCTTCCGGGATTCACTACGTGAGCATACTGCGATCGATCTGCGCACCAATGGTATCAGAGCGGAGCTGAGATCAAGAGCTTCCAATCGCTACCCATCTCGTGCGAAGACAGAGCTCCTGGAACGATCGGGCTCTACAGTCAATCTCGTCACGAACTGACGCCATTTCACTAGCTCACGACACTGAAGATAAGCTACAAGGTAGAGATAGACGACCACAGCAATTCCAAGCCAATGGTAATTATGGATCTAAACAATTCAATTCCAATTTTAGAAGATTTAATCCAGGTCGTTTCTCTTCATCATCTTTCCACAAGAATTGGGCTAAACCACATGCATTACCATCCAATGTCAATCCAAATCCTAAGCCTATTCCACAAGCAAATCCAAGTGTACCTAGACTTCCCACCATTGCAAATAATGTAACCAAAGCCAAGCCAATAGTATGCTATAAATGCCACCATCCTGGACATCTTGCAGCAAATTGTCATTCAAAGAAGCCACCAGCTCATATCAACTATCTTGGAGCCATGGACGAAGACGAACATGAGGATATGCCTGATTTCACTGAAGATGAAGACGACACTACTACTACTTCCGATACTTTACCAGGTATACCTACTCCACATTCTTTATTGACTATGAAATGTTTGGTGCATGGAAAGAAAAAGACTATTTTGCATGATGACGGTAGTACTCATGATTTTATTTCAGCAAAATTGGTAAAGGAATTGAAATTACAGACTGTACCTACGCATTATCGCATAAAAGCTGCATTTTTAGGCACTAGGTATAATGGTACACAAGAAGTGCAAGACTTAGAGATTCAAATTGGTTCATACACTGAAAGAAGAAATTTCTTAGTTGTTCCATTACAGTCGAGTGACATTATTTTAGGAATGCCTTGGCGACACCAGCATAACCCAGATATAGATTATTCCACACACACAATGAATGTTAATTTTCAAGGAAAATCTATTACATTATATGGTATGCATGCATCTAATGTTTTTCAATTGCTTTCGCATACTCAAGCTAAACATGCATTACACAAGAGTAGCAAATCATATCTCATTTGGGTGAATGAATTGCAAGTAAAGGAAAATCATATGCACCCTAGGCATAAGGAATTTCTTGCATATTTTAAGGACTGTTTTGCAGAAGACCTACCACCAGGTTTACCTCCTTCACGTCCAAAAGACCATAAGATAGATTTAATCCCCGGCACACAACCACCTTACAAAGCACCATATAGGCACAACCAGATAGAACAAAAAGAAATCCAGAGTCAAGTTGAGGAATTACTAAATAGAGGTTTGATTCGACCTAGTAGTTCTCCATTTGGTGCACCTGTATTGTTAGTCAAGAAAAAGAATAATACCTATCGTATGTGTATTGACTATCGAGCTTTAAATAAGATCACTGTAAAGAATATGTATCCTATTCCTAGAGTTGATGACCTTATGGACAAACTGCAAGGATCTTCTATATTTAGTAAAATTGACCTTAAGTCTGGTTATCATCAGGTGAGGCTAGATAAGTCTGACATATTCAAGACTGCATTCAGAACACAGTTTGGTCATTACGAATTTTTGGTCATGCCATTCGGATTGACTAATGCACCTGCTACCTTTAGTAGAATGATGAACCGTATCTTTTTGAAATATCAGTATTGTGTAATTGTTTTCTTTGATGATATTTTGGTGTTTAGTCAAAATGAGAAAGAACATTATGAGCATTTGTCATTGGTTTTTCAGTTATTGAAAGAAAATCAACTGTATGCAAATCCTGAAAAGAGTGAATTCTTTAAGACAGAAATTGAGTATTTAGGTCATATTGTATCATCTGAAGGAATTAAAGTTGATCCTAAGAAAATTGATGCAATATTGAATTGGCCTGTTCCTAAAAACGTGCATGAGTTACGCTCATTCCTTGGTCTTACTAGTTTCTATAGGAAGTTTGTACTTAATTTTTCATTACTTGCTTTACCATTAACCAAACTTCTCAAGAAAGGAATTGTTTATCAATGGACCGAAAATCAACAGAAATCCTTTGACTTACTGAAACATGCATTAACCAATGCCCCTGTTCTACAGTTGCCTGACTTCAATAGACCATTCTTTCTGGTAGTGACTGATGCTAGTGGATTAGGAATAGGAACCGTACTTATGCAAGACAATCATCCTATAGCATATTCTAGTTGTAAGCTGAAATCCTCTGAGCTAAAATATTCCACATATGACAAAGAACTATTAGCAGTTATACAAGCATTAAGACAGTGGAAACACTACTTAATGGGTTCAGAATTTATGATAAAGAACGATCAGCAAAGTATTAGACATTTACTTAGCCAACCCCAAATCTCTAACCGACATATCAAATGGGCTTCCTTTATTCAAAGTTTTCATCCTATCATTCAATACCAACCTGGAAAAGAAAATGTAGTGGCTGATGCATTGAGTAGAAGACCTGCAATTCATAATATTTCTATCATATCTTTTGATTCTTTGATTGCTATGAAAGATACATATCACCAGGATATTACTTTTCATTCTGATTGGAATAAATTAGTTCAAAATAATTTCATTCCTGTTGATTCATTGTCATATAATGATGGATTTATGTTTTATGAAAAGAGACTGTGTGTTACTATTCCATTCCGATCTTTTGTTTTGAATGAAATTCATTGTCCCCCATATCAAGGTCATAGAGGTATCATATCTACATTACGTATGTCAACTGAAGATTTTTATTGGCCGCATATGGATGCATATGTATCTAATTTCGTTTCTGAATGTTTGATTTGTCAAAGAGTTAAGAGACATCATGGTAAATAGTATGGATTACTTATGCCTTTATCTATTCCATCTAAACCTTGGGAATAAATTTCTATGGATTTCATTACTGGTTTATCAAATACTAAATCTAACCATGATATGATTTGGACAGTTGTAGATAGATTTAGTAAACAAGCATATTTCATTCCATGTAAGAAAACTTTAACAGCATCACAAGCGGCACAACTGTTTTTACTAACCATGGATTGCCAAAAGTTATCATTTCAGATCGTGATTCTAGATTTTGTAACAATTTTTGGATTACATTGTTTGCTAATCTAGGCACAAAGATTGATTTCTCATCTGCGTTTCATCCAGAAACTAATGGACAAACAGAAGCCACAAACATCACCATTCTAGATCTTTTACGTGCATATACTATCTCTAAACCTCAGACATGGGACACTCATTTGCATTTATTACAGTTTGCTCTACACCTGTTGCATCTTTGTCTAATAGAATTCAGAGTGCTGATGATATTGCTAGTATGCATAACAGTATTTTTGATGAGGTTAAAGATATGATTGCTAAAGCCCAGCAATCATATACCAAACAAGCCAACAAGAAAAGACAAGCCATGAATTTCAAAGTTGATGATTATGTTTGGCTGAGAATAGAAAAACGTAGACTGCAAAGTGTAGATATACATCCAGTTGTCAAATTAGCCCCTAGATTCTATGGACCATTTAGAATCATTCATAAAATTAATAATAATGCATTCAAGTTAGAATTACCATCTCATTGGAAAATTCACAACACATTTCACATTAGTTTATTGAGACCATTTAGAGGCCAATTACCTGTCCACCCTGTTTATGAAAACCCACCTTTATTAGAGGAAGAGACTGAAATACTTGAACCAGAAGCTATCATAGACACTGACTTTATGACCACTAGAACTAGCCGAAGGTATTCTAGATATCTAGTTAAATTTAAGAACCATCCTGTAGAGGAAGCACAATGGATGCACGCTAGAGACTTTAATGCTTTCCCCACTCTGTTAGCTCCACATTGAGCTAATAACAATTGAGGTCAATTGCTATCCCACCCCGGGGGTATGATGCCAGGAGGCATATCTCACGGTGGATTCTGTGCCACGGTGGATTCCATGAGGTTTTACGGTGGATTCCGTAAACTTTGATGACCGGGGCTCATACAAAAAGTGGATTCTTTGTGCGAGAAGTTGATGGGGACGCCTGTCCTTTTCGGGTGTTTCATTAATTTAGTGTGTACATGGGTGATTCCATAGTCGGTGATTCCGCAAAATGCATATTAAATTAATAAACGTTTATGAGTTTAGAGTGCGCACTCGTAATAAATTAAGGTTAGGATTTATTTCTAACCAGAAGATTTATTTATGTAGCTGAAGATTGCTAGGTATTCACTTTTGTCGGTTTAATTGTATTATTTTACTAACGATTGTGAATGCTTCAGTTGATGTGTAGAGATAGCAGCAGTGGTGGAGGAAAGCATCGGAGTCTAGCGAGTATTCGACCTATGGATTATATTTTGATAGGCGCCACGCCTATATTTTGTCATGTCTATTGAGGCATCGATTATTTATTATTATTTTGTATGCGCCTATGCGCACGGATATGTTATTTCTATTTGGACATTGTGTTGGGCGTGCCAGACTCTTTGGGCACCGTCCATTAGCTTTATTTCCTATTTTTGTAAAAGCAAACTCAAAAGCTAAAAGCTTGTCATATTTTTGTAAATTGGGTTATTATTGAGCATGAAGAAGAAATATACATAAAATACATGCTTTCTGAAGCACTCACACAAGGCATGGGGGGAGATTGAACCCAATTGGTCTCTGGCTCTTGTCGTTCATGCTTTTTACATTGTAATTTGTGCAAAAAGGTAGAGTTCATTGTTCTTGGGGACCTTCCGGGATTCACTACGTGAGCATACTGCGACCGATCTGCGCACCACTATCCCATGGTCGGCAATGAGAGCACAGTTTTGAGCCTGGGATGTGCCTAAAATTTGCCAAAAAATCTGAAATCTACGGGAAAAATATTTAACATCGAAGGCGGTGGTTGAAGCTAGGACGATTTTAAGCACCGAGTGAAAGACGGCTTTTAAAAGGCGCCCGAGCGACACTTGTGAATTTTTGATAATTTTTTTGACTGCCGTGTGGGATGTCAGGATCTTCCAGTCAATGCGGGATGTCAATCCGGACGCCCAGGATTTTTTAGAGCTCGAATTGGAGTCCGGACGAGGAAGGGGCCACAAATTAACAAGTTTTGAAGAGGTGGACATTTGAGAGGACCAAAGGGGGGGTGCCCTTTGGAATTTTACCCCCCCCCCCCCCCCCCCCCCCCTCAAATTTTTTATCAACAAAACGTGGACAGAGAGAATGTGAGAATGGCGTGGCAGGCGCCGAAAAATGCGCCATGATCCTCATGGATCATAATGGCAGCCTGAAAGCACCTCATGCAACTGACAAAGAGAACAGATTCTAGTATTTCTCTCTCCTCCCTCTCTCTCTTCTCTATGGGCTGTTCATATGTACCATCTTGATGAAGGAACCAGGGAGGGAGAATGAAGGAAGTGGTGATGAAGATTGATGGAGATGCTGAAGATTAAAGTACAGCATTGGATTGAAAGCAATGGAGGCTCGGTTTGTTGATTATGCAATCATTCAAGGCGTCTCGGGTTACGTAAAAACACGGGATGACCATTTTTATGAAGAAAAATGAAGGATTTTTTATAGTTTATGATTATAATTATGTTCTTATTGGATGAAAATCTGTGTGAGTGCTGTTTGCATTATGAATAATTGTTGTATATCAGAAAAATTTGGTTTTGCAATGATTTACATACTTTATTTAATTCCCGTAAACTCGAAACGCGATTTTTAAGCGGTAAAATTGTAGTTTTTCCTTTTCGGGTAGGGAAAAGATGTTCCCATGGGGGGAATATGGAAGATAAATTGAATGTTTGTATGTTGAAGTGATTGGAACAGGAAAAACCAGAAAATAGTATATTTTATTACCAAATAAATCAAGAAAATGAAAAAACTAAGGGGAAAATAGAAATAAGTCTTGGAAAAATAAGGAAAAATAAAATGGTTGTTTGTGGATGTATGATAGTGGCGAAGCATGAGGTTTAGCCTCAATTTGCCCTATCTCTTTGTCAAAGTTTGTGATTTATTGCTTTTTATACATCAAAACATGACAAAATGAACCTCTACATCTATGCAACGAAAGCAATACCTAAACGTAGGGGGTTGGGAGGTTTGAATGGTGTGGTTTGCGTGCTGATTGTTGCTGATTTTCTAATGCACATCATGTCATAGAATTCATGTATGTTAATTAAGAGGATAGTAGCATGAGTGTTATCTCGGTGCTATCCTTACATCGCTGCAACGGGTTAGTAAATGCATGGAAAAGCCTGGTTGTGCACAAGCACGTTGCTGATTTGAAAATGATGTTTGAGCACTTTAGAATCATTCACTTTTTTATGTGCATTTAAACCATGGTATTGGAATATAAAAACTTGATGCATAGCACATGTTTTCAATGACAATGACCCACGTTGAGTGTGGTAAGGCATCCTAAGCCGTAGAATAGACGTTCGGTTCTTGGGGGATTATTTAGTAAGGAAACATGGTATATCTCCTGGATTCGAAATGAAGAGTGGAGTTTGTTTGTTTGTTTTATATGTTGAGCAGTGCATCAAGGGCCAATCCCTGTGATGTAGGAGAGCTGCAGTGGGGCCGCGGTGTTTCCACCGAGAGGTTGCCTCCCATGTATGTGATTATCGTGGTATTTATTACCAATGTGTATGGGTTCTCTCTCTGTGGAGTTTTTAGAAAGGGAAACGTTGGACTACAAAACTATAAAACTATAAACGCATAGATTAGGCTTTAGGGCAGTTTGTCCTTTAGCAGCAGATTGACGCTCCTGGTCCGCGAGGCCGTAAGGGCGTGTTTGTCTATTATGAGCATGAGGTCCGGCTAGTGCCATAGCCAGTGCCAGCCCATTTCAAATCCCATCAGACACCAATCAACCTTTTGCCATGCTAGTCGAGCGCATTGTCGCACAAAGCCTTTCAGGGTTTTCATGAAGCGCTCCAATAAGAATATCCATCGTGTATGGACAGGTCCATCAATCTCCACTTCATCTACAAGATGCACAAGAAGGTGGATTTGTACCATGAGCATGCTAGTGGACAAGTATTTCTCAAAGAGACAGACCATCTCCACTACTCCCCGCCTTGTGGATTCAATAGAGGACGTCTTAATTTCCTTCTGTGAGATCCATTGCACTAAAGTTGACAATCTATAAATCACCCCACGTAGTTCTAGAGTAAGACATCCTGCGATCGCGATTGGTAGTACAAACTGCCACAAATGAAGATGCATTACAAACAATGACTACATTCCAAATAGCAAAATATGTATGCCACTTACAATCCATTCATAGTACAAATCTGACATATCTTATGCCAATCATGGGATTTGAGCCCTGATAATTGGTCGTCTTTAGAAAACACGGACTTAAGAGAACGCATCATACCCTTTGAAGTGTGGATAGACTTGATAATTTTCTTCACAATGCGCTCTTCTTTAGTGGACAAAACCCAAGGAGCACGAGGTAGCTACAAGCAACCATCAGCACTCGACTGTAGCCAATGATTGCGGCCAAAGCACCTCTATCTTGCCTACCTGTTTCAAATCCATTCATGCCCCTGCAGTGTCTCTCTTTACTGTGATGTGGTCCCATAGTAAGCTACCCACATTCTTGAAAATATGCATGGGATCCAACAAGTGGTTGATCTGTAAGTGGGTCCAATACGGAAACTCGTAGAAAATTGAGAACCGTCGCATTTCGTTTGGATGTGACTCCGTGTGGACCATTTTCAACTCGTATCAGCTTTGGGCATTCATACGTGCTGGAGATTGTCCAAGAAACCTTCCCTCAATTCATGACCCTCCAGCAAGAAAGCAGCGTGTCCTTGATATACCAACTTCTTCATGGTCTGTGACCTTCGGGAGTCTAACTGTTACCCACACAATGGACATGCATGACAACCTGAGGTAACCAAACCTATCCCAACACCTCTATCTAGTGAATACAAACTTGAATGAACTATGATAGATAAAACCAATGAGAACAGAAGCCTACTTACCTAAGCACTCCCCGAATCTCAAAAAGTCATGCATGGTCCACATGAGAATGGCTTGAATATTGGCAAACCGTCGACCATCGCCCTTGCTAATATCTTCCACGGTGACCCCCTCCTCCCACAAAATCTTAAGCTCATCGACTAATGGATGAAGATACACATCCATATTTTTTACTTTGTAGTGGTTGGGAACGAGCAAGCTAAGGATGAGGTGTCCTTTCTTCATAGAAAGCCATGGAGGGATGTTGTAGTTGACAAGGACTACATGCCACATACTGTAAGAAGTTGAGCGCAGACCGAATGGGTTCATGCCATCCATAGCAAGACCGAGCCGAAGATTCCTTGGCTCTCGAGCAAAGCCTAGAAAGGTAGAGTCAATGTGGCTCCATGCGCGTGAATCCACTGATATTCATTGAACTCCATCTGTGGATCTATTTTGCGCATGCCACGTTGACAAGCTTGCTATGCCAGACGTACGAAACATGTGATTTATGTGGGAGTAAGCAGAAAGTGTCTAAAAACTTTTTGAGGGATGGTTTGCCCTTGCAAGTCCTATCAATACCTATAAGCACCACACTTTGGACATGTCTCCATAGTCTTGTATTCTCCTCGAAACAGTATGCAATCGTTGATATATGCATGGATGCTGTTGTAGTCCATTCCAAGCTTTCGTAAAACATGTCGCGTATCATCACGAGACTCATGGATGGTATTTGCAAGTGGTAATATATGATACTTCAGTAAGCTTAAAGAAAATCATAAAACGTTGACAAGCTCGCCATGTCGAATGTACAAAACATGTGATTTATGTGGGGGATAAGCAAAAAGTGTCTAAGAACATTTTGAGGGATGATTTGCCCTTGCAAGCCGTGTCAATACCTATAAGCACCACACTTTGGGCATGTCTCCATAGTCTTGTATTCTCCTTGAAACAGTATGCAATCGTTGATATATGCATGGATGATGTTGTAGTCCATGCTAAGCTTTCGTAAAACATGTCGTGTATCATCACAAGACTCATGCATGGTATTTGCAAGTGATAATATATGATACTTCAGTAACCTGAAAGAAAATCATAAAACATCTTGAAAAAACACAATTATTTTTTATGATAGTGCCGAAAAGAAATCAATGAAGCGTACATATAATGTACCTGAACAACTCGGTTACACTCGCATCGCTCCACCCGTATTTTGCTTGCACACTTAGGAGTGCAACCAGTGTTTTCAAGTGAGATACTCAGCACCCATCATATAATGGTATGGATGCTTCCTCTCTAAGTGGATCACATGTCTCGACATCTATGGGCATCAGTGCATCATCATTGCCTCCATTTCAGTCTCCAAGATTGTAGGAAAGTTTGGAAGGCCGCATGTCTCCTCTGGTATTGACAGTATAGATTGGGTAGTACCTTCCAAGTGGTGGATTGGCTTAGGCACTCCATCCATCGCATGCCCACGAACTCTTCTAACTGGCCACAAAGGATGCACTCCTCCTTGGGATTAGACATCACCTGCTTGTAATATATTTGTCGGCCACATACAATGTTTTTGTATATGATATTCAATTAGTTTGCAAATAAAATACATGATTGATATATTCTTTTATTAACATTTGCTCAAAATCCGAGATCGTGTGATCAATTATCTTTGATTGAAACTCGTTGAAGCGTCGTACGTGTTCTATAGATGGGGGATGAGGACAATGGTCTATGTGGTTATAACCTACACATAGCCTCATAATGACAGTGAAGCACTCAATACATATGCTTAAGATAGAAACTAATCTTCTCAAGACTAAGATTTAGTGTAAAGCATCTTCCACATACTAATTAGAAATAGGATCATGACTATGAGATGTAACATTAGTGTTGACAAGCACTCATCTCATAGTATATGTCTATAAGTCAACTTTCTCATGAGCTTAATGATGTTCACCAAGCATCTTTGAGCCTGAGATGGAGCTTCTAGATCTCAAGAGACTCCACAAGATGACTTAAATCAGTGATTAGAATCACTATTAGTATCAAATAGGGTGATTAATGTTGAAAGAAGAAAGCTTGAAGATTTCTAGCTATGGCTGCTAGACAACCCATAGCTATGGTTTTGCTTTGCATGAGCAACAAAGGGAAGGAATTTTGCCAAACCATCATAGGTAGAGATAGCCCCCTTGGGGGGCTAACAAAGCACTATGGTGGCTCAGATCATTATGCCCTTTACTACCTATGCTGCAACATGATAGTTCAAGCTATCAAAACTGCGCCAAAATCTACAAAAATGTGCAATGCCACCTTCCTAGTTACTCAATGTTAGGGTTTGTTATGACAGGAAAGAAGCTCCCATAAGGAATCAAGAGCTTATATGGCCTTCTTTTCTCACATCAGCTCCTTTAATGGAGGTAGGTGTTGGTTGGCTATGGAGGTTGAAAGACCAATATGAAAAAATGAAGTTGTTCTTGTGCACTTAGTTTGAGCTAAGGTTTAGGGAACCTGAAGGGATCAAAGATGGCTCTAATACCATGTTGAAATATCAAAGTGAGAGTAGGAGAGTGTGCACAAGAGGGACAGAGAGAGCTCAAGTATAAGAAGAAAATCTTGCTTAATGAGTTGTTCACAAGTATAATTGGTACACTCTCCTCTACATTGAAAGTGATCTTTAGGCTATTTAAATAGCCTCTAGATGGCCAAGGTTAGGGCTTCACCCTGTCCTCCAGTTCATTCACACCCAACTACCCTTATCCACCCTAGCATACATAGGGTTCACATGCCTATATCTCAACAAACCATACTTTACAAGCTCCCCCTAAAGTTTGATGGAGTGGCAAATGCTTTGAAGGTGCATACATTATCTACACTTGTGAGCTTTACACATATGTCCTCAATGCTAGTTGAGCATGAGGCATCTTTGCATTTACAAGGGAGGCTTCCACCTCATCATGGAGGTTCCAATGAGGCCTTTACAACTTTAGAGAGGGCTAATAGGAAGAAGAAGTCGAATGTCCAATGTTATCACTATGGTAAGAAGGGCCACTTGCTGAAGGACTATAAGGAGTTAGCAACCTTACGAAAGAAGACAAAGAAGTAGAAGAAGTAGGATGTAGACTCCTCCAATGGGTCATCCTCTTCCTCAAACTCCCGACTCTGATCCTTTGACCAAGGATAAGTCTTTTGAGAAGTAGTCTAGGTATAGGTTGAAATGCCTAAGGTTTGATAATGGGAGTGCATCCATTTTAGGCAGACTTATATCAAGAGTAAATAATCTGCCATCACATTTTCCTTTTGTGATCAATCTGCAATCATTTTTAGGATCTTCTACATAACAACCATTAGATGTGAACCAAACTTGCAATCCTTGTTCTACAATCTAACCAACATAAACCAAGTTTTTTGTAATATTTGGTATATGTAGTAAATCAACCAAGCACTTAATTTTACCATCTTACATACTCAAAGGGACATTTCCAACATCAGTAATGGGATTAGATATATTCTCCCCTGTCTCCACATGGCTCGAAGTCTTGGGATTGTACATCTCTTTAAACCACTCTCCTTAAAAGAAGTCATGTGGTTAGAGGCACCTAAGTCTACATACCATACATCATGCTTTGATGAACCACCAAAGCAGTCATAGTATTCATGGTGTGCAAATCGGATGTTGTATGCACCCGTAGTGAACTCCGAAAGGCCCCCAAGAACAAAGAACTCTGCACAAGATCATAAAGCAAGAAGAGAGGTTTGCACAACATGAGACAAAAAGACAAATTTGGTGCAATCTCCCCCCATGCCTTGTGTGAGTGCTTCACAAGGCATGTATTTATAAATTTATTAATCTCCAAGCTCAAAAATAGCCCAATTTACAATTAGCATGCTTTTGGCTTTTGTGTTTGCTTTTGCCCAAATAAAGAATAAAGTGTTTGGGCGTCCAAAAAGTTGAGCTACGCCCAAATACAATGTCAAATAATAAAATATTTAAACCAAGCGCCTATGCACGTACAAAATAATAAATGTTTGTCTAGTGCTTAATAAATAAACGCGCCTAAATAAATATTGACGCCATGCCTTTAGTGATAAGATGTGTGTCCATCAAAAATAATAATTATTCTAGGTAATCTATATACATGCCATTGCCTGGTGCTTTCCAACGCCACCGCTACCTGCTCTACACATCAATTAAAGCATTCATAATTGTTAGAAAATAATAATATAAAACCCACAAAAGTGAATACTTAACAGTCTTTAGTTACAAAATAATTAAATAGGTTGAAACTCTATCCTAACCTTAATTTAATATGAGTGCACTCTCAACTTATAAATGTCCATTAATTTAAATATGTATTTTGTGGAATCACCCACATACACATTAAATTAATCTGATGCCCGAAAAGGACAGGCATCCCTATCAACTTCTCGCACAAGGAATCCACCTTGTGTATGAGTCCCGAAAAATACATATAGTTTTATTGAATCCACCAAAAAACCTCACGAAATCCACTGTGGAATATGCCTATAGTTTTACGAAATCCACCGCAAAAACCTCACGGAATCCACTGTGGAATATGCCTCCTAGCATCATACCCCCGGGTGGGATAGCAATTGTCCTTAATTGCTATTAGCTCAATGTGGAGCGAGCAGTGAGGGGTAGGCACTCAGCTTGCAGTGTGCATCCATTGGGCTTCTTCAATAGGATGATTTTTAAACTTAACCAAATATCTACGGCCAGTTCTAGTGGTCATAAATTCAGTGTCTAGAATAGTTTCAAGTTTAAGTATTTCAGTTTATTCTTCTAACAAAGGAGGGTTTTCATAGACATGGTGGATAGGTAATTTGCCTCTAAAAGGTCATAACAAACTGATATGAAAAGTATTATGGATTTTCCAGTGTTGGGGTGGTTCTAATTTAAATGCATTGTCATTAATCTCGTGAATTATTTTGAAAGGTCCATAAAATCTAGGTGTTAATTTAACAACAGGGTGTTTCTCAACACTTTGCAATCTTCTCTTTTCAATGTGTAACGAAATATAATAATCAACATTGAAACTCGTGGCTTTTCTTTTCTTATTAGCTTGTTTAGTGTATGATTGTTGGGCTTTTGCAATCATATCTTTAACTTCAACAAAAATAGTAGCATGCATATTGGCAATATCATCAACAGCTTTAACTTTGTTCGACAATGATGTAGCAGGTGTAGGCAATCTATATCCATAAATGATTTCAAAAGGTGCTTTATGTGTAGCTGTGTGTGGTGTATTGTTGTATGCAAATTAAAGTAGATGTAAGTATATATCCCATGTTTGTGGTTTTGAAATTGTGTATGCACGTAAGAGATCTAGAATTGTACTATTACTAGCTTCTATTTGCCCATTAATTTCAGGATGAAATACAAATGAGAAATCAATCTTAGTACCTAAATTAGCAAACAAAGTAGTCCAAAATTTGTTACAGAATCTAGAATCACGATAAAAAATAATAACTTTTGGCAAACCATGGTTGGTGAAAACAGTCTTTAAAAACAATTGTGCAACTTGAGATGCAGTTAATGTTTTCTTATATGGTAGGAAATATGCTTGTTTGCTAAATTGATCTACTATAGTCTAAATCTTGTCATGATTAGCTTGTGTGTTAGGCAAACCGGTTATAAAATCCATTGAAATATGTTCCCATGGACATTCAGGAATTGGTAAAGGCATTAACAAACCATATTTCTTACCATGGTGTCACTTAACTCTTTGACAAATTAAACACTCAGAAACAAAGTTAGAAACATCAGATTCCATTTGTGGCCAGAAAAAATCTTCAACCAATGTTCTTAAAGTAGAAATAATACCTCTATGGCCTTGATATGGGGGACAATGAATTTCGTGCAACACAAATGATCTAAATGGAATAGTGACACACAATCTTTTCTCAAAAAATATAAATCCATTATAATAAGACAAAGAATCAATTGGAATTCAGTTATTAGTAACTAATTTATTCCAATCTGCTTGAAAACTAGGGTCATGGTCATAGGTATCCTTCATAGGAATAAGGGAATCAAAAGATAGAACGGAAATATTATGGATACTTGGTCTTCTACTCCATTCATAGGCAATAACATTCTCTCTTTCAGGTTGATATTGGATAAGTGGATGGAAATTTTGAATGAAAGCAACCCATTTGATATGATGGTCAAAAATTTGTGGCTGACTAAGGAGATAGTGTTTCCATTGATGTAAGGCTTGAACTATAGCTAACAATTCTTTATCATAGGTGGAATACTTTAGTTCAGAGGGTTTAAGTTTGCAACTAGAATAGGCTATGGGATGTGAATCTTGCATGAGGACAACTCCTGTTCCTTATTCGCTAGCATCAGTGACTACTAGAAAGAATGGTCGATTAAAGTAAAGTAATTGCAAGACATGTGCATGTGTTAAAGCATGTTTCAATAAATCAAAAGACTTTTTTTGGTTGTTAGACCAATGATACACAACACCTTTCTTTAACAATTTCGTCAAAGGCAATGCAAGTAATGAAAAATTTCTCACAAATTTTGGCAAGACCTAAGAAAGAACGTAACTCATGCACATTTTTAGGGATTGGCTAATTCAAAATTACATCTATCTTTTTAGGATCAACACAAATACCATCAAAAGAAACAATATGACCTAAGTATTCAATTTGGGTTTGGAAAATTTCACTCTTGTCAAGGTTAGCATAAAGTTGATTCTCTTTCATCAATTTGAAAACCAAAGATAGGTGTTCACAGTGTTTGTTCTCATTCTTACCGAAAACCAATATATCATCAAAGAAAACAATTACACAATTTTGATACTTCAAAAATATTCGATTCATCATACGACTGAATGTAGCTGGTGCATTAGTCAAACCGAAAGGCATAACAAGAAATTCATAATGACCAAACTGAGTTCTAAATGTAGTCTTGAAAATGTCAGGTGTATCCAATTGTACTTGATGATATCCAAGTTTGAGATCTATCTTGCTAAAAATAGTGGCTCTTTGTAGTTTATCCATGACGTTGTCTACCCTGGGGATCGAATATCTATTCTTAACAATGATCTTGTTTAGGGCACAATAGTCAATGCACATCCTATAAGTATTATTTTTCTTCTTAACTAACAGGACAGGTGCACCAAAAGGAGAACTAGTGGGCCTAATGAGTCCTCAATTTAACAGATCTTCAACTTGTGCCTGGATTTCTTTCTGTTCAATCCGATTATGTCTATAAGGTGTTTTACATGGTGGTTGAGAACCAAGAATTAAGTCTATTTTATGATCTTCAGGATGTGTAGGTGGTAAACCAGGTGGTAAGTTAGCAACAAAACAACCTTTAAATTGTAAAAGAAATTGTGCATGCCTAGGATGTATTTGATTTTCCTTAGCTTAAAATTCATTGCTGTGTATGACTAAGAAAGGGAAAATTATCAAAGGTGTGTGTTCCATGTAATGTGATTTGTTTTCCGTTAGAATAAATTTTCATGGAATGTATGAAATAATCTATATCGGAATCATATTTGTGATGCCAAGGCATTCCTAAAATAATATCACTAGCTTGCAAAGGCACAACCAAGAAATTTCTTTGCTCGACATAATCGCCAATTTTAATTTCTAAATCATGAACTTCTTGTGTACCATTGTATCTAGTGCCTAAGAATGCAACCTTTATGCGATAATGAGTTGGAACAGCAGGTAGATTCAACTCTTTTACCAACTTTGCAAAAATAAAATCATGCATGCTTCCATCATCATGCAAAACAATCTTTTCTTGACCATGCACAAAACATTTCATCGTTAATAATGAATGAGGATTTAGCATATCTAGTAAAGTATCTAAAGCATGGTGGATATCATCATCATCTTCAGTGAAGTCTAGCATATCTTCATGGTCTTTGTCTTCCATCGCTCCCAAGTAATTAATTTGAACATTTGGCTTCTTGGATTGACAATTCACTACTAAGTGTCCAGGTTGTTGACACTTGTAGCAAACTATAAACTTTCCTTTGGAAACATTATTGGTAATGGCTGGAAATTTGGATATGTTGGCTGGAGAGAAGGCTTAGGGTTTGAGTTTGTGCTTGATGGTAAAGCAGTGGGTCGAGTCCAGGGTTTACGAAAAAAAGAAGGAACAAAGCGATTTCGATTGAATCTTCAAAAGTTAGAATTGAATTGCTTTGTACCAAAGTTACCATTAGTTGAAAATTGTTGTGGTCGCTTTTCTCATCCATGAATTTTGTCTTCAGCATAATGCGCCAAAGAAATCGCATCTTCCAAAGTCTTTGGTTTGAACATGTTCACTTTCGCATAGAAGTGACCAAGAAAACTGGACATATACTTACACTTGTGGGTCACCTTAGGAACATCTTCAAGCATTTGAAGTTGTAGTAAGGCACTCCAGAAATGCTCAGTGTATTGGGAATGGATTCACGATCTCTTTGTTGCAAAAGATCCCACTATTTGATTGCTTTTTCATGGAATTGAGATGGAAGAAATTTTTGCAAAATTTTATTTTGAAAGACCTCCCAAGTAGAGGGATAATCAACACTCTTGCGGATAATAGTCCACCATAACGATGCTCTGTCTACTAGATGGTTAGTTATGCGTTTATGTTTATCTTTTTCAACATACTGCTCTTCATGGAAATAATCATCAAATTGACTTATGAAAGCGAGAACTATTTTTTTGTCAAGTTGCCCATTAAAAGTACAGAATTTAAAATTTATTTTACTTATCTTGGCTTCTTTCCTGAGAGACTGTGCATCGAGTGTCGCATCAATCGCACATAGAATAACATCTTCAGGTTGCACTCCTTCTTGATCGACTGTGGATCGTTGAAGTGTAGCCAGTTGTGCTCGCAAATTTTTACGTGCTCTTCGCTCTTCTTGAAGTTACATCATAATTAGGTCCAGTTTTTGCTCCAAAGTCGGCTCTGGCAAATCACCTTAGGCCATAAAATCTTCCATGTTTTGATCGGACATCCTGCAAAATCTCAAACAACCTCACATACTCGAAATCTCATTAGAGGGATGAGCGTAGCTCAAATTTGGGTTTACAAGGCTTGCTTTTTTTTTAAATGGCTTTTGCGATCTTGATTCTTTCGTGGTTATGGTAATTAATGATGATCTTCTTTCAAGCGAGAAATAGATTGTGTGTGACAGCCTACTTGCTGGAAATCAACTCTGCCAAAGTGCAGGTAGGAACAGAGGCTTGTTAGAGTTGCGAAGTGGGTTCAGGATTAATTCGGTGTGAACACTCGCTAGGAAGAAGGAGATTTAAGATTCATTTGAAGCTTTAATATAAGCTTAAAACTTTAAGCTTTAAAAAGCTTAACTATTTGGAATCAATCATGGCAGGACGGCGGCATGTACTGATGAGAATCGACGTCATTCAGTTCATCCTCCAGAAGCTCGTCGTTGAAATTGGGAGCCTTTAAGCTTTAAGCTTAAACAATAAGCTTATTAATTGATAGAAAAGTTGGCACTTTCTGTCTGAGAGGGAAAAAAAAAGTCTTCACAAAGGACCTTCCCGAGTAGTCCTCCGCCTCCTTGGAGAGGTCCTTCACAATCTGATAGTACAGCAAGGGGTTCTTCACCGCCATGAACACACTAGTATTGACAATTCATCGTGAGACTGCTGCATGTAGAGCCCGTTCGTTCCAGGAGCTTCGCCTTCGTGTGAGATAGTAAGCGATTGGAAGCCCTTGATCTCAGCTTCGCTCTAATACCACTGGTGCACAAATCAGATGTTGTATGCATGTGTAGTGAACTCCGAAAGGTCCCCAAGAACAAAGAATTCTACAAAAGCTCATAAAGTAAGAAAAGAGATTTACACGACATGAGACAAAAAGACAAATTGGGTGCAATATCCCCCCATGCCTTATGTGAGCGCTTCACAAGGCATGTATTTATAAATTTATTAATCTCCAAGCTCTCAAAAATAGCCCAATTTACAATTAGCATGTTTTTTACTTTTATGTTACCTTTTGTCCAAATAAAGAATAAAGTGTTTGGGAATCCAAAAAGTCAGGGTTGTGCCCAAATACAATGTCAAATAATGAAATATTTAAACCGAGTGCCTATGCACATACAAAATAATAAATATTTGTCCAGCGCTTAATAAATAAGCGCATCTAAATAAATATTGATGTCACACCTTTAGTGATAAGACGTGCACCCATCAAAAATAATAATTCTTCTAGGTAATCTGAATACATGCCATCACCTGGTGCTTCCCAATGCTGCTGCTGTCTACTCTACACATCAACTGAAGCATTCACAATTGTTATAAAATAATAAGATAAAACCCACAAAAGTGAATACCTAGCAGTCTTTAGCTACAAAATAATTAAATAGGTTGGAACTCTGTTCTAACCTTAATTTAATATGAGTGCACTCTAAACTCATAAACGTCCATTAATTTAAATATGTATTTTACGGAATCACCCTTTGTGAAATCACCCATGTGCACATTAAATTAATATGACGCATGAAAAGGACAGGCGTCCCCATTAACTTCTTGCACAATGAATCCACCTTATGTACGAGTCCCAACAAATACATATAGTTTTATGGAATCCACCGAAAAACCTCATGAAATCCACCGTGGAATATGCTTATAGTTTTACGGAATCCACCACAAAAACCTCATGAAATCCACCGTGGAATATGCCTCCTGGCATCAATTCTTAAAGTGCCACATAATAAAAAATTGTTCACTTCTATCATCATTGTTTCTACTACTAGATATATAATTGTCTTGCTTCTTTTTTCCATTTCTAATTTTAGCTTCTTTTTCAAGTAATTTTTAAAAATGTAGCCTTTCTAACAACAATGGCAACACTCCCTACTACTATCACTAGAATTCTGTTGCCTATTAGAATCTACAACTTGGCCTCTTTGACTCCCCTTCCGTACTCCTCTATTTTGTTGTGCATCATCTTAATCACAACCATCACCTTGGCCTCTGCCATGACCACTACCTCTACTAATAGAGTAAAACACATGTTCAAACTTATTCTTGCTTCGAGAAGAAAAGGAATCCAAGCCAAGGTTCCTCTCCTCAAGTATCAGGAAAGAAATCAAGTTTGCAAAATCAAAGATATCATGCTTCGTATTCGTAGATGCCTAAAGCTCTTGTATTCATCTCCAAGTCTATCTAAGTATGCATGCGCAACAACAGCATCATCATCATCAACTACCACACCTTTGTAGTGGCATTTTGCATGGCATTCTGTGCAAGAACTTGGTGTGCTACTGCCATGTCTCCTTCAATGTAATTCCAAACACCTTTGCCCTTCAAAAAAATTTCCATCTTGAACTTTCATGTAGGATAATTACTCTTATCAAGCTTCTCACTGAAAATATGATTGATATTGTCCCACATTTTAATAGAACAAATAACTTGCAAAAATTTGCAATCTGCAAGCAAGCTAATACCAAGTGCACCACAACTAAACATGTAGGCTTTTTCACTATTTACACAACAGTAATTGTAATCTACAATATATATCTAGATGCCTTATATATTTGCAACCCATTAAACAGTTAAAATCTTACAAATTTGAAATCTATAACATGTGCATTTAAAGGGCCGACATAGCCAAAACTGCAATTACCCAAAAACTGTTGTCAAGATCACTTGTAGGTCAAGAACAAAGGCTGAAATGACCTTAGATGCCAAAAATGACAGCAAATAAGCCTTAAAGGGCTTATCTATAGTATATAGACTATTCTTCTTGCTCGCCAAGTTTCACTACAAATCGAAGGTTGCTGCCCTGCTAGCCTTCAATCAAGCTCCACATATCCATGGGATGGCTCTAACACCATGACAACATGCAAGAAGGGAGAGAGGTAAAGAAACCAAGAGCATACACATAAAAGTCATGGAGACTTGACACAGAGAGATAGGGCCAAAATATTCTTCTTCTTCTTCCACATAAAAGAACTAAGTCTAGCTATGAAAATAAAGATAAAACCTATAGTATACCTCCTAGAGTTTACACTCTCTACAAAATAAGTGTTTATATATCCAAGAACATATGTATCCTCCCTCCAAAATATATAAATATTCATGTAGCTTATGATACTCTTCATTGCCTTCCAATGCTTCTTACTAGGGTTTGCCATATATGTGCTAACCAAATCAACTACATAAATAAAGCATGTATGTGAAGCATGGCATACATCAAGCTACAAACTATTGATGTATAAGGAACCTTAGCCATCTCAGCCTTCTACGCATCTTTTGGTCCTCTTGGCTGAGTTTCAAATACGGAGGCAATGGAACATTGATTTCCTTCCCTCTCTTCATATTGAAACACTCCAATATTTTCCCAATGTATTCTTTTTAAGACAAATAAAGTACCTTTTTTTCTCTGGAATGCATAATATGCATGCCAATAAAGTGACCAACATTCCCCAACTCTTTCATATCAAAGGTTGCATGTAACTTTTTCTTTAGTGCATCCACATTCATGACTAACTTCCCAACAATGAGCATGTCATCTAGATAGAGAATCAAAATCATAAGGTTTTCATCCATAACCTTCCTATTGTATAGACTGTAATCAATCTCACTTCTAGTATATTCCTAATACTATATAAAGGCATCAAACTTATGGTACAATTTCCTAGGTGCCCATTTTAAGCCATTTAAGCTCTTATGTAGCTTACACAACAATTTTTCCTTGCCTTTCACAACAAGCCTTTAAGCTATTGCATATAAATATCCTTATGTAAGCCTTCATGTAAGAAAATTGTTTTTACATTCATGTGAACAAGCTCCATGTCTCCCTTGGCAACCAACACAAGTACTATACAAAGGGTGGTCATCTTGGCTATTGGTCAAAATATATCATCCAAGTAAATCTTCTTCTCTTGTATAAATCCCTTGGCCACCAATCTTTCCTTGTACTTAGCCAATGTATCAAATGAAGATACCTTCAACTTGTAATCCCACTTCCATGGCTACACAATAGTGCACGTTTTCCCTTAGGCCAAGAACTAATTCCCAAGTAGCATTTTTCACCAAAGAATCCATATTTGACTCCATAGCCTTTGTCCACTTATGTTTGTTATGCTTAATCACAATGTCAACAAACAAAAAGACTTACTACAATTCATAAGCATGACATAATCTACAGATAGAGTGTATCTATTTAGCCCTCTAGAAATCCTCATAGACCACCATATCACTAGCTCAATAGAGCACATGAGGTCGTTCACTTTCCTTCAACATTCCCATCTTAGCATTAGCTAGTTGTTTAAGCCGTGCATCATGTGGAATAGGCCATACATGCTACTCATGTGATGGTTGCCTATTCTCTAGAAACACTACCTTGTAAATCTTAAGTGTTTTAATGGATTGCCTATGCATCTCATTGTCATTTAAAATGACATCATGGCTAAGTACTATCTTATTAGATTTAAGATCCTATGAGTGATAGCCCATTTCTCTTGATTTTCCGTATCCAATAAAAGTATACCTGTGGACTTAAAATCAAGCTTAGTCCACTTGTTCTTAGGTACATGCATACATACTTTACATCCAAAGACATGTAAATGATCATATCTGGGCCTCTTTCTATACCATAACTCCTTTGTAATTGTGCCATCCAATGGCTTACTAAGAGACCTATTGATCAAGTGCACTATTGTCTTTAAAGCTCAAAAACCCATTAATGAGACCAACATTAGAAAGCATACTACAAACCCTTTCCTAAATGGTCCTATTCATCTTTTCAAATGCATAATTTTAGCAAATTTTTTAGGAGTTATTAACTCTTTTTGGATACCATGACTTACACAAAAGTTTGTAAAGATATGAGAAGTCTATTTGCTACCATTGTTAGGTCATAAACCACTTCACCTTTTTGTTTGACTAACTCTATGGAAATACTAAGAATTTTTGGAATACATCTAGTACATCACTCTCCTTGCAAAGAAGGTAAGTCCAAAATTTCCTCCTAGCACATCTATAAAAGTGACAAAATATGAAGCTCCACCCAATGAAATCGTAGGCACACAAATCCCTATGAGCCAAATCCAAACACTTTGATTTTCTGGGACTATCATCTCTCTTATGCAACAATTTAGTTTGTTTAGTAAAAAGGCAATGCTTAGAAAAATCGAGATCAAAAAATTTTGAACATAAAAGATCATTGAAATGACACAAAGCTTTTATTCTAGGAACCAACATATATTCCAGGTGATACCATAGAGAAATTGATGCATGTTTTGGTGATAGTTCAACATGATCTTTAACCTTAGAAACATGCAAAATAATATAAATTTCCAAATTTAGGCCCTTTGGCAACAAGAAGAGACCTTTGTATTTCCATATATGATCTCCTAAGATCACCCTCTAACCACAATCATCAAGCTATCTTATAGTAACTAGACTCTTACTCAAGTCTGGAACATGTCATATACTCCACAAGACAAAAGAAGATTCATTTGGTATTAAGAAATATACACTACAACATATAGGCCCAATATCAAAGTTTAAAGTAACAAAATTATTCGTGTAAAAATTTACCCCTATCATCGCTGAAAACATTGATATATGTGTCTTGTTAACCCTCAAACGAACGAAGGTGGAAAATCCGGAAAAGCTAAAGCAGAAGACAAAGACAAAGGCCAAGGAAAAGAGAAACGGAAGACAAAGGCACACAAGGAAAAGCGCAAGTCAAAACTTTTGTAAAAGAGCGCAAGTGCATCATGGTTTAATTCAAGGAGCGTCGGGCTCGGCTCTCACCCGTGCAATTTGTAAATGTAGATGGGTAGTGGAAAGGAATCTAGGAAGATAGAAGGACAATGGGAAAAAGGGCCTAGGCTACAGCCGGCCATGTAAAAAAAAGGAAAAGGGGATGACCGCCCAAAAGGGATTTAGGATTTTGTACATAAAGTTGAAAAGTGAATGAGAAGCTCATTCTTGTGTGTGGCCAAATGTAGCTCTCCTCCTCTTCTTCTTCTTCTTCTTCTTGCTTGCTTGAGCTTGTGCTTGAGAGAGGGAGTGTGAGAGTGTGAGGGAGTGAGTGTGTGAGGGTGAGGGACTGAGGAGGAGAAGCTCTCCATCTTCTCCTCTCTTCTTCTCTTCTCTTCTCTTCTCTTCTCTTGCTCGCGGCAATGGAGCTTGGACCGTGGAGCTTGAGGATGGAGCTTGCTTGAGACTTGCACTTGGATCGTGGAGCTACCGAAGTGCGCGGAAGAGGAGGTAACTCAAACAGCACGGAGGTAAGCTCACTACACCCGTAGATATGGATGGCGCGTCGGCTATGTGAGAGGTAGCCATTAGTGCTCGACTTGGAACACTTGAAACAATAAGCGGTCTGTGGGTCTTGGCAGTTGAGTGAGAGCCCCCACATTTTGGTTCCGTTCCCGGGACCAACAGATTCAAGCCTTGAGTGCTTGCGCGTTTCGAATCGAGCATCGAAGTAAGGGCTTTCCCCGAACCGATGCTTGAGATAGGTAGGAAGGGAGGGGGTTAAAGATGGTATTCGATCTCCTTGGCAAGTAGGTTTTTTGCTTTCTTGAGATTTATGTTGTGAGATGGAGTAGTGTAGGTATTTACTTTGTGATTTGTATACATTTAGGATAGGAAAAAACAAAGAAAAAGAAGCAAAAAGTAGGATTTTATGTTGCTGTATAACAGGCTAAAACAGGGAAATAGGGGCACAGATCCTTGGAGTGCCGTTTGATTCAAGCACCATAGTGATTCCACGCATGTCTGGCACTTCCTTGTAGTGTTTTGTACCTATCTGGAAGGCGTTGGATGATTCGGTGTAGTAGACGTTAGTCTAGAGGCATCGCGTGCAACTCGTGGGCCGTCGGCCGCGTAGTCGGACCAGGCCGTCCGAGCCCCAGAATCGGAGCAGTCCAGAATCGGACCAGTCCATAATCAGACGCTCATCCGATCGGACCATCCTGTCCGATCGGACCACTCTGACCAACCTGTTCGATTTTGGAAATCGAACTACTCGGACACTCGGACTCGGACCACCCTGTCCGATCAGACGCTTATCCGATTGAGGCAATCGGACCACCTTGTCCAATCCGATTCCCAAAATCGGACCACCAGAATCGGACCAGATTGGAATTGGACCACCCTGTCCGATCCGATCCCCAGAATCGGACCACTTTTCGATCCGACTCCCAGAATTGGACGTGACCAAAATCAGACTACTGGTCTGATCGGACCAACCCAAAATCGAACGTCTGATTCTGATAATCGGACTCCTGAAAATCAGACATCTGAGATTCTGACAGAAAATTGTCAAAATCGGACAGGTATCTAGAACACAAATTTTGACGCATCTAAACCCCGAAATTGACCCCAAAGGCTACATAGAGCTAAAGGCACATCACAGATCGGTCACTGGGTTGAAATTTAGAGCACGTGGTTCATAATTTGGCTATAAACGGTCCTCCAAATTGTGCATGGCTTTTACCGTAATGGCCCTGCGGACCGAGGGGAACTGCCCCCCGGATCCCCGCAGAGGGGGCCCTGCCCCCTCCGCACCTCCCCCAAGTAGGTTTGAGGGAAAACGCACGTCGCAACAGGTCCTCCGAATTGGACCCTAGTGAAGTAATGTCTCTACATGAGCATGGATTCTCACTTGCAAAAGAGCAACCAAAAGCCCATACCCGAACAGAGAGAAACAGAGACCCTAGAACGTCAATGGGCCAATCTAGCCATCAAGGGCAAAAAGGCCACACCACGAGAACACAAAGACATTGTGTTCATACCATGTCTAGTCAAAGCGAAATGCAACATCAGCAAGCTACAAATGCCAAGATGACTAGACATGATACTCTTGATGAGAGATGTACCTTGAGCAACACTGCACAGACAACCCAAGACATTGGTGGAGAATCCACGTCTGGTCATGCAAGTGGGGACTCAAGTGCATCTATCAGAAGGCTTAAATTTACAAGCCAGGACCCAGAAGATGAAGACATAGTACCACCTGCTTATCTTAGGGTCAAACTCACCGCAAAAAGAGAGCATACTATTGATGCTCTGATTGATGAAGGAGCAGATTTTAACATCTTGACCTATGAATCATGGACCCTACTAGGCCAACCAGAGCTAACACTGACTAATGCAACTCTTAGCCCTTATGGGGGACCTCCACAAGCACTCATAGGGAAGTGCAATATCCTTGCAACAATTGAAACTGAAAGCTTGCCTATCCTATTTCATGTTCCTCCAAATAGTGCTAGCTGCGGGAAAGAAACCCTCCTAGGAAGACCCTTCAAAAGGGCGACCAAGTGTGAGGCCAACTATGTAGCACAGAGGATACACCTGACACTATCGGGTGTGAGGATAGTCACAACCTTTAGCAAGGGTGACCTCATCAAACCTCGAGGGAAATGCAAGCAAGGTGCTGACATAACAGTCAAGCCTGCGGACGAGAGCAAGGACTTGTTGGAAGAGTTAATACAAGCACAGGTCAAACAACGAGAACCGGTGAGTGAGGCCATGCCTGGAAACAAGAAGGTCAAGAGACAATGCCAAGGACGGGCTTTGGACTTACAAATATCGTAGAAGACCCCAAAAGAAGCCCAAGCCTTATAGACGCAAGCATCGATGGAGGGTCAGCACAACGCCACGATGGATATCCAAAGCGTTGCTACATGCTCAAGGGTACTACGCAGGTAACTGACGGATTTGGGTACCAAAATCCCCTGCTAAACCGCCTCTATCAGCTAAAGGCCAGAGTGCATCAAAAGCAATGAAGCACAAGAGGAAATCTAAGAGAAACTCTAGGTCTCGAGGCAAGAAACCAGACATGATTGTTCGAAGGAAAGAGCCTCAGCCTAGCATGCTAAATAGACAGATGTCATATGTAGCTATCGAGCATGCACCAAAATCGTTAGTGTCCAAAGAGCCTTTGATTTCCCAAGGGGAGAACAAGCATCATAGGCACAACATTGCTCAAGGCAAGGCTGATCGCTCAACAAAGCAAATGGCACAATCCTCTAATAGCCTTGAGCAAATCATTCAGCAGTGCCAAGTCCACCTAAGAGTCCCGGATCTCCTACATCCTCTTTTTCCAAACGGACACAGGAAACACAACAGCGGTTGTCAAGGGAAACTGCTCAATTCCAATCTCTACCTCCATCGAGGCTTCCAAATATCCAAGAGGGGGGACATGACACTAGCCACAGCCCTCGGCCCAAGGATATGCCTATGCAACCCAATGTGACCAGATCAACTCATGCTCGATCTACACAGATGAGTGCTCAAAGGGCAACAAAAAACATGGCCACTTCCAATCACCCTAGGGACTTGGCACCGCAATCCACTAAGGGTAGCCAGCCCACTAAACTAGCTGCTACTACTTCCAATCAAGGATCACAGTAGTCGCAGCCCTTAGCTGTGACAATGCCCCTTATGGAACGTGTCAACTAGCTGCTACTACTTCCAATCAAGGATCACAGCAGTCGCAGCCCTTAGCTGTGACAATGCCCCTTGTGGAACGTGTCCTTAGTAGTTTACCTGTGGGGGAGGTGTCGCAACCAAATCCCTCGACAACTCCAGCACTTTCAAAGTGCCTAAAGCCTAGGCTGGAGGAGTTAAACACAAGGGAGTTGGCTAAAGAGCTAGACTCTCCGAAAAGGGAGGTAGTTGTGCTCTCACAACCTAGCAAGGCTATTCAGCAGGCCACGGCCATGTCCCATAAGGACACACTAGAGAAAGAGAATGCTGGGGCCCAACCAAGCACATCAACGATTGATCTAGTCCAGGGTCCTAAGTCATTGAGCGATGCACCTTCACTAACCAGGAAAAAGAGGAGAAAACAATGAAGACAATAGCAATCACAGGTGGTTGTGGACCCCAAGAGCATTGAGACCAAGAGCGATGGAGAGGTGGGGAATAAAGCATCAAGTCCATCCACCAATGAACCCAATGATGTCTCTCCTGATAGCATGAAACCTCAATCACATCTGTGTGCTCTAAAAAATCAAAGCAGCCGTTGCCATCAACAGTTGCTTTCAACACTCAATCCACCGACAATAGAACTCACATCGATCAATCAAGAGTGGATACAACATCGTCACAACAAGGTGGCAAATCTATACCAATCACATCCGAGAAGAACCATTACAAAATAGCAGCAAAACCTCAGGAAAAACGCACAATCTCTGAGAGCATAAGCAATCCTAGTGTTGACCAATCTTGCTCATCTAGGCCTGAACCCCCAGCTATGCTAAAGCCTAGACAAATTCCTAGAACCTTCCATGAGATGGCAACCGAGCAAGCCCTCGTTGAACATAGAAGTGTTGCAGAATGCTTAGCTGAGTTGGATGCTAAGCTCAAGGTGTTCGCACGAGTCTACGTCCTTGTGGACGTGGACACAATCCCCAAGGAGCATCTTGGAGATTACTTGCCCTTCCCTCTATCCTAGCAGTAGCAAGAACATCTTAACGAGCACTAGGATAGGCTTCTGCATGAACGCATGCGACTCATCTCTGACGAGGAAGCCAACGAACTGCACTTAACTGTCATGTTCAATGAAGCGCTCTGCCGACCGAATCTCGTGGACATAGAGCAATTAAAGCGACTAACAAAGGGCCGAAGTCAATTTGAACAGCGTTGGTGTGAGAACCGCATTGCAATGGCCGAACTAGGGGCTCCAATCATGATAGTCTCTGAGGAGCGATTGGCCAAATGGCGGTCTCAAAGAGACCCAACCTATGTAGCACCAACTTCCCTTCGAGTGCTAATTGGCATTCAGGGTACGGACTTAGCTGCAACTAGCCTAGAGAGCCCTTTGATTGATAAGGTTCTCACTGAGGAGGAGTTACACATTGCCAGTAGACTCGGACAAGGTTCCATGCTGCTCGATGTGGCAAAATATCTATCAGTATTAAGTAAGCTGCCACGAGTGCTGGATACATGCGCCACGCTCTAGTACAACCCCGAGTTCTACAATTGGTTCTTATCCTTGTGAAGTGACATGGATTCATAAATATGTATATAAATAAACACTGATTTTTGTGTCACCATGTACAAACAATATCAACACACACAAGCAATGATAGTCAAGCGCAGGGAGAAGAGTTGGGTCTGATAGGCTAAGCTTCTCAAGTCCTCCTCTCATCACGCATTTAAAAGCCGTGTGACCATCCCCACCTCCAAGTGAAGGGCATGCAACCCACATTACCGCCATAGGAAGCCTTGACCAATGACTCTGATGGTGTAGACAGGGTGTAGTCCCTTTCTATACACCTTCTTCCCTTTCCAGTCTATCCTTCCAAGGAGGAGCCCTGCCTAAATCCATGACCGCCAGCCGATGCGCTTGATAATCTGCACTATAATCCCTTACATATGAATGGTCTTATCATGTGACAAATCCTAATCCGGCCCCCCACGAGGAAAACATGGAGAACCAAGGGCAGCTAACTTGCAAGGACGCTCTCCGCAACCGACGGGAACATGCAGCACAGGCCCCTCCAGTGCACTACGTGCCCACTCTTAAAAGGTATGCCAAGAAACGCGGCCCCAAGCAACACCGCCCCGAATGAAGGCCAAAGAATCCGTGGGCCAGGGGAGCGGATGCTCAAGGAGGCACACAAAATGTGGCAACGCCAGTTGCACAGACCCCCAACGCACGCTCGGGCACCAGGTGCTCACGAAGTGACAAGGCGGCCAGGGATAGGGCAAAATTTAATGAATTGTTTAAAGACATTCTGGAAACGGTAGTGGCCCTACACCATTCATGTCCCGACCGACATGTTTCCTGCCCAGCCTCATGGGAGCCCCGCACTAGCCCCGCCCCGATCGCCTAGTCAACCGAACTCACCTACTATCGACTAAATCCCTATGATGTACAAGTAGCTCGACAAGTCAACATGCCAGAACATTTTGTTTTTTGATGAGTAAAGGGGCAAGATCCCCACTTGTACACTTTCCCGTTACTTCTCGTTAATGCATGCGACCTTAACAAGCAATGAAACAGGCATCCCAATAGACATCATAGAATTCTGAAAAATTATGTCTTATCATGATTGCATTTGTTTGATGCACTTAACATAAGCGAGCATATACTCTCACGAAGTGACAAGTGGATGCAGGATAATACAGGTCCTTGTGCGAAAGTGTTCAATGCCCGATCACCGCAAGACCATTGACCCCACAAAGAGCTGCGACAAAGCAACGCTGCTGAAAGCAAAAATCACCCTTGCCGACCACCCACATCGCATGGCCCAACGCACATTCATGGTCCATGCTCCCTTTCTGGGACAAGCTCTATAGTTGGCTCATGGCAGTCATTACCTCAATTGTACCAACATCACGTGTGTCGCAAGGAGGTTTGCAATATCTCAAGTGTATCTCCCAATCTCAACAATTGCTTCTCTAACAACGAGGCTAGGGCACAATCATCACTGTAATATCCATTTCTTGAGCCTTCGAAGCTTGACATTTTCCAACCCATTGAAAGGCTGCTAGCCTCAACATATTGTAATGGTTGTACTCAGGCAAGTCCCAAAAAAAAAGGGAAAAAAAAAGAGAAGAGAAAGAAAGAAAGAAAGCAAGAAAAAAACACAAGAAAAAGAAACAAAAAAGAAAACAAAAAAAGAAAGAAAAAAGAGAAAATAGAAAAAAAGAAGAAAAAACAAAGACAAGATATGAACAAAAAGAAGCACCCACAATCACAGCATAGCACCTAGGGGTCCTCAAATTAGGTACGTCCAGTGACCTTGATCGACTGGCTCCGTCCCTAGTCCCCTAGCCCTTTAGCATCACCCACAGTTGTTCAGGGCACATCAAGGGCAGGACATACCTAGGGAGCTTGTCTCGCCTATGGTTAGACCTGTCACCCTGACCCACTTGCACAATTTCCTCTTACACTTTGCCTTAACACCATTGCAATCAATTGTGGTAAGCACCGCATGATTGGCCATGAAATGTACACCGTCCTCATCAAGCAATTCCAATAGCTTCCAGCTAACTACTGAAAGTGCGGTGTCCCTGTATTCAATTATGCTACGTTGTGCAGTCACAATGAAAAGGATGTCTCATATACCTTCACATGTACTTCTTCTCAACATGGACAACCTTGCTTCATCAACACACTGTTACGAGAAACTAGCCCGCGGTCTTCTAACTACGTAATATCTAAGTATGCATGAGCACTCACATAATATCTGCACTTAAGTATATACACAGTTTGGGTCCTCAAGTGCAGGACAATACTCTCAGCTTGCTTAGATTTCGACCTGTCTCCCAAACTAATCAAATATGTCTTGTGCACGATAAGAAGACTAGCACTACCCCTTAGGGAGAGACCACACGAGAGGTTTTCAAATTGCAGGTATTGAAGCCTCCAATGAAATTTCAATCGCTCTTTAGCTACACCCACCTCTGAATGCTTATCCCTTACCATCCAACAATCCCGCAAAGAATCGGCATGTGTAGAATCCCCAACAAACCTACACTTGTGCTAGCCATCAATGCAATCCCCAACAGAGAATAGCCCTACCACCAACTCCAACAACCCTTCCACCAACCACCTTGGCCACCAACAGGCCCCCAGGACCTTCTTTCACACCACCACCAACACTCCTCCACAAAAACCACAGGCGTCCTTGTCACCCACGTCTTCGGTGCATGCTATAGCCTGCTACCTATGACGGTGAGTGCCATGGGACTGGCACTCATCTAGGAGGGGGGTAATGTTAACCCTCAAACAAATGAAGGTGGAAAATTCGAAAAAGCTAAAGCAGAAGACAAAGACAAAGGCCAAGGAAAAAAGAAACGGAAGACAAAGGCGCACAAGGAAAAGCGCAAGTCAAAACTTTTGTAAAAGAGCCCAAGTGCATCATGGTTTAATTCAAGGAGCGCCGGGCTCTCACCTGTGCAATTTGTAAATGTAGATGGGCGGTGGAAAGGAATCTAGGAAGATAGAAGAACAATGGGAAAAAGGACCTAGGCTACAGCCGGCCATGTAAAAAAGAGGAAAAGGGGATGACCGCCCAAAAGGGATTTAGGGTTTTGTATATAAAGTTGAAAAGTGAATGAGAAGCTCATTCTTGTGTGTGGCCAAAAGTAGCTCTCCTCTTCTTCTTCTTCTTCTTATTCTTGCTTGCTTGAGCTTGTGCTTGAGAGAGGGAGTGTGAGAGTGTGAGGGTGAGGGACTGAGGAGGAGAAGCTCTCCATCTTCTCCTCTCTTCTTCTCTTCTCTTCTCTTCTCTTCTCTTCTCTTCTCTTCTCTTCTCTTCTCTTCTCTTCTCTTCTCTTCTCTTGCTCGCGGCAATGGAGCTTGGAGCGTGGAGCTTGAGGATGGAGCTTGCTTGAAGCTTACACTTGGATCGTGGAGCTATCGGAGTGCGCGGGAGAGGAGGTAACTCAAACGGCACGGAGGTAAGCTCACTACACCCGTAGATATGGATGGCGCGTCGGCTATGTGAGAGGTAGCCATTAGTGCTTGGCTTGGAACGCTTGAAACAATAAGCAGTCTGTGGGTCTTGGCGGTTGAGTGAGAGCCCCCACATGTCTCTAGAGAATCATTACTATTTGTATCACTATATATAACGACACAAAAAACAATGGTTGCAAGTTTATTTTGCAATCCAAACAACAATGGTAGCAAGTATTTTGCAATGCAAATAGCGATAGTAGCAAAGGAAAAAAAGGGTGTTAGGGCTACATGCCACGCTTCTAGCCACATGGGTTGAATAATGTTCCATAATTCATTTACAAATGGAATATACAAATGTTATCAAGAAAACATATGTCATGATTTGCTACTAGGAAGAAGAAGTCCATTGACTGAATTTCCAAACAAGTACAATATCAAGATGACATTATATAGAACTACATAGAATGATAGGAAAGAGGAACCAAAACAGGGAAAACTATCCATAAATATTGCTAAATGCGAGTCACATATAACAAAGGAGAAATGTATCTAAAGAAAGCTACATAGAATCAATGGAAAATATGTATATGGAGTATAGGGCCAAAAAAGTTAGGGGTGCTCTATGAATCCAAGCAATTGCTACAACTAATTAGTGTCTGAGAGCTCATCCCAATGAAACGGATCATCGAAAGGAGTCTGCAACATAACCAAACATCAATCCAAAGTACACAATGCATCACAAGAACTAAAAACTAGAAACATGAAAGACACATGACTTACCGGACCATCCCATGCATATAATGTGAATAATCTTTTTTCATATCGATCCTCCAATCCTATGGAATTGTGATTTGTAATCGAGTGCTATAACAAAAAAGACAAAGTAACATTGTTAGAATAAGCTTATCAGTATAAGAATTAAAAATAAGAAAGTAAACATAACTAACAGAGAACTTACAAAGTCCTCCAAGTAGGTCCTGTGTTCACCACTCTTGAGATGGTGCACGACTCTTACCTCCAATCATGCCTCTCACTGCTACCATCACCCTAGAGAGTCAACATCCTTTTCTTTGTCTCCTCTAGTCCTCTTGTTCCAACCAATAGAGCTTTGGTGTGTCACTCGTCACTACCTTCTGTGCATCTAATTGTTTGTGTGACATGTAGGTACACATCACCTCCATCATCCATTCATTGGAGAATCAATTAGCCAGTGTGGGTATTAAAAAGTCCTCGTGCAAGGATGCTATCATGTAGTCCTTGCTAACCTCTTATACATTCTTCCAGTGGTCTAATATGATGTGCCTAAAAACTTGTTGGCACAACTCACACATGCATGCAATCAACCTCTTTTCCTTGTCATTCATGTGTATGGCACTAGTTTTCTCATGCACTAAGTGCTCGTACCCTAATGGGGTGCATCTAAGGTATGCCCTCTCCCATCTATGACTACGCTTTTGGGCATAACTGGGAAACCCCTATATATATGGTGTACCTATAGGGGTGGCACCTCTCGAAGTAGCACCCATTAGAGTGCCATCCAAAAATGACTAAGAAAAACCCTGGCAATGGAAGTGTCTATAAGTATAACAAATCCATGAGGTTATAAGTGTCCACTCACCTGACAAGAGGGCAACACTATATTGGTATCTCTATAGCAAGCATCTAAGCCACTCTGTCTAGAACTAGGACGAGAGCAAGTAGCAACCAGTTGTGGGGTAACAACATTTGTATCTCCATAGCACCCCCCAAAACTACCCCTAGAATAGGGAGAAAAGGAAGTTTACAGCTCCCTAAGGCATCCACCATAGCCACCACCTCCACTAGTTAAGCGAGCCATCCTTGAGTTAACTCTCTCTACACACAACCTAGAGCTTTGACTCTACCTACTAGAGATCAAGGTGTCAAAGCATGCCGAGGTGAAATGCATAGAATGCCTAGATGTTGATCAAGACAACTCATGGTCTATTATGTCCCTAAAGCGTGCCATATAATTTGAAGACATGTGTGAAGATCTCCTACAGCTCTCATCTGTGTACTATTAGCTCATCTTCCTCTCTGGACCATCTATAGTGGCGTACACAGCCAAAAATTAATGTTATCAAATTCAATATAAGGGTGAAAGTGAAGCATGATAATATATATCTATGAAAAAGTATGTAAGTTAAAAAACATATAATAAAGTACCAATGTAAGCGAATAGTCAATGAATCTGACAATAAGCAAATGCAAACATGACCAATCCTATGGCTCCATGACAAGATCTTGGCATAGCTCGACATACACTGGAAGGTCTGTGTAGAGGTCCCCACAGAAGGAAGAGTCTACTTCACTCTCAAAGAATTCTTATACTTTTGTCTCCTCCCCTAGATTACCTGCGCTTGTCTCCTCCACATGCTGCAATCCCTCCTCATCTCATAAGCCCTCCATATCCTCTACCCCTTGTAATAGCAACTCCTCTACCTGCATACTCTTCACCTCCATTCTAGGGACATTGGTTTCATCATACACTCAAGCCATTCGAGATGTTGCAAGCACAGCATACCACTAATGAAGTCATTATGGATTAGGGTAGAAGATTGTTTATTTGGAATCAATGAAGAGTATATTACAAAGTAAAAAAGAATTTGTGACTTTTTTGTGATATGGTAAAAAAAATTTAAAAGGCCATGCACCTACTCATAGTGACCTGGTAAGACAAACATGTCACACAAATTGTTCCATCTTTTCTCCAAATCTACATCCAAGAATCCGAATGGCCATTGTCAATTAATGATTGCCCTTGCTCCTTCCAACACCACTTGAAACCATTGTACATCAAATATGATCATGGTGAAAAAGCTATGATAATCTACTAAAATAACACTTTACAAGTTGCCAAAATATTCCATCTCATCCACCACTACAATATTTGGATCTGTGGCATGCTGTCAATTATCTTTTGTGGGAGCTTTCGCTCAACCGCCAAGACCCACGGATCGCATATTGTTTCAAGCATTACAAGCAAGCTCTAATGGCTATCTCTCACCTAGCTAACGCACCATCCATATCTATAGGTGTAGTGAGCTTACCTCCATGCTGTTCGAGTTATCTCCTCTCCCGCACACTCCGGTAGCTCCACGATCCAAGTGCAAGCTTCAAGCAAGCTCCATCCTCAAGCTCCATGCTCCAAGCTCCATCACCGTGAGCAAGAGAAGAGAAGAGGAGAGAAGAGAAGAAGAGAGGAGAAGATGGAGAGCTTCTCCACCCCACGATCCCTCACCCTCACACACTCACTCCCTCACACTCTCACACTCCCTCTCTCAAGCACAAGCTCAAGCAAGCAAGAACAAGAAGAAGAAGAAGAAGAAGAAGAGGAGAGCTACTTTTGGCCACACACAAGAATGAGCTTCTCATTCACTTTTCAACTTTATATACAAAACCCTAAATCCCTTTTGGGCGGTCCTCCCCTTTTCCCTCTTTACATGGCCGGCCATAGCCTAGGCCCTTTTCCCATTGTCCCTCTATCTTCCTAGATTCCTTTCCACCTCCCGTCTACAGTTACAAATTGCACGGGTGAGAGCCCAGCGCTCCTTGAATTAAACCATGATGTGCTTGCGCTCTTTTTACAAAAGTTTTGACCTGGACTTTTCCTTGTGTGCCTTTGTCTTCCGTTTCTCTTTGCCTTGGCCTTTGTCTTTGTCTTTTGTTTTAGCTTTCCAGATTTTCCACTGCCTGGAACTCTTTTACGAGATTTTAGGGTGCACCTTTGTATTTAAAAAGCACCTTTCCCCTTTTGCATTTTCCTTGGACTTTTTAAGGTTGCCCTTGCGCTTTTGGCCTTTTCTCCTCTTCTTTCTTCAATCGAGCTACGTTTTTTCCGCCTTTGCCCTGCATCTTTTTTTTATTTCCTTTTGCTTTCTTCGTGTTGAAGTTAACATCTTTGCTCAATCTTCACCATGACACCAAATTCTATCTTCGAGTGCAATTTATCAATGCACTCCTCTCAAAAATATCACCCATATGACCAATCATGCTATAGACTTTGTATTGTACATTGAAACTTCTAGGTTATTTGTTGCATACGATTGCTAAATACAACAACAACGAAAGCATGTGTTTACCTTTGGATTCATCTCCTTAAGAACTCTCACTCCTCCCTAGAGGCTTCCTCCCCTTAATGTGAAGCTATTTGGTAGTTATTCCTTTTTTCTCATGGTAGAATAGGCCAATGCACTTTAGCAATCTTTCCTGGTTCATGCTGCATTGCACTCATGATTTAGGCATCAAGCCTAGAAGGAAGAAATTTGTAGGAGTAGTATGTGAAAGCACAATATTATAATATTTGAAGATCCAATGTAGTAGAGGATTTGGATCTATTCAAAAAAAGATTTTAGTCATGTCTATAAGGTAGATCTTCAAGTTTCATCTTCCTTCTTTCTTGTTGTAAGTTCTATTATGTGAGTTCTTTTGAGAATGTGCTTGATGTTGCTTATGAGTGGCATGATGATCATGAAGGCCATAAAGTCAAATCTTGCTCCAATTTGAAGCATGTTTAGAAGTTTCTTAGAGCAATTGAGAAGATCAAGGAGAAATATGAAGATGTTCTAGTCTCAAATTTGGATTCAAATAAGTGATGATGATGATTGATATCCTTTACTTGTAGTTTTGCCAAAGATTGAGATTGAGGGAGTGAGAAGGACAAGAGCCAAAGTAGCCAAGGATCCCCTAATGCCCCAAACCCAACCTAGGAGCTTACCAATGAGAGAGTGGAACATCACACACCTTTCATTGACAACTTGAAGGTATTTTCCATTTTGGTCTCTTGCAAACTATCATGATCAAACTCCAATTAGTTTTGATGAAGAATGAATAAGTAATGAATTTGTCATCAAGGAAATGGACGAGTTTGGTGATCAAGAATATCATTTTTGTGTTCAAGAAGATAATGTTATCATGGATGAAAAGCATGAGAATTATGGTTTTTTCAATGAAGATGCTATTATGGATTATTTTCTTGGTTATCTTACTGCCTTTGAGAAGAATAACGCAACAAGAAAGTCAAATTTTAGTGAAGAGGCTTTGCAACTATCTGAAATGCCATTACTTATAGTGCAAATGCATCATTTTCAAATGTAATTTTTCATGATACTTATATTTTCAGTATGCTAAATATTATTTCATGTCATTAGACTGTTCAACTTGAAGAAATTGAACAAGTTCATACTACTATAAACTTTTAGGATATTTGCATGTATGAGCAGTTTTCAAGACAGTAAATGATTAATTTTCAGCAATGTTCAGGTTTACAACATCAAGCTTAACATCAAAATGTATAAAAATCACTCAATTTGATTGGTTTTCTTGAAGATTTTTAAGGGATATTTTTTATGGATCGATCTTCAACTAAGATGGTTCAATGGCTCTCTTCTAACTTGGAAAAGAAAAGGAATGCATCAAAAATTCCAACAATTGAGGCTATGTTTGTTATCAATTGGCTTCAAGAAGAGAAGCTTTGCTTCAACAAGAGGTTTCTTATGTCAAGAATGCAATGGAATTGCAAGTTTCATATTGTTTTGAGGTTATTAATTCTCTTGAACTCTTGAGGAAGTTGTTTTGGAGAAGGATAATGAAAATGCTTATTTGCATTCTCAATTAGCATTTTCTCTATCTCATAAATGAATCTTGCGTTCATTGGCTTATCAATCTCCTCCTTTACTATGTGTGCATGCTTAGGATTCATTGCATATGGTCTTTGATTTACTGGTACTGCTTTGGGGGTCATGGGGATGTTATGAGTCATGATACTCAAATCTATTCCCTTCAGTTCATCTAAGGACCATGCAAACACCTTGTCAAATTCCCTTAGAGATTTATGAGATTGTTCTCTTCCTCCTCGATTAGTTCATCCGCTATGTACATGGATCGAGGCTTATCCTCCTCTCTCTCGCCAAGTTGACATCCTTAGCCTTGACTAGTCCTTCAATGGATTCACTTGCTTGCCCTTTTCGTTTGGCTCCTATTAACACCACTACTTTCTCACCCTTTGTGTACTTCGTGAAGCACTTGGGTAGGTCTTGGGGTTTCTTCTACCATTCAACTTCCGAATACTTTGATTGTTTCTTTTTCTCCTCCTTTAGCCTCATGTGCCTTAGGTGGACTAGAAGATCCCCCTTGGTGTGTCAGGTCCCAGGTAGTCGAGGTATTTGGGGGTCACTATCAAAGCTCGCCTCTGCCTCGGAGTTGTACTCGTCATCCTCACTAAAAGATGTTGTTTCTCTTGGTGGTCACAACTCTAAAGCTGACTCCACCCCAAAAAATGGTGTGGTGCAAGGCTAAACTAATTCTGCTCCCTCATAATCTACCACCTCAAGGCATTCTAGCCAAGCTCAATCACAATCTACCTTAGCAACTCCTTTGCTCACTCAAAACCTATTGACCTCTCAAGATTTATTTTCTACCATGATTTGCTCAATCACTCTTCCATCCGTGTCATATTCTATGGTCCCTACTTCCTCTTTGCTCTCCTCACTAATGGAACAGCAGTCTTCATACTCATCATTAGTATCCTCATATTGGGACTGTGTGTTGCTTGCATGGTCCCTACTTTTGAGCTCTGCCACACTTGTCATGAGAGTCTAGTTATATGACAAGTTTAAGTCATGCACCTTAGTCCATTGCCACTCTTTGCTTTCCATAAGATCCTTAAGAGGCTTTACATTGGCAGTTGGGTTGCCAGTTAGCTTACTTGATAGGTACTTGAGGACTTTGTGGAGTTCCAATTTGTTTGTTGGGATGTGATAGGTGATTGGCATTGGTTGGCTAATGAGACTCTTGGCCATCATGCACAAGGGCACTATGGCTTGGTTACAAGTGATGGAATTGTTAGATTTGCTAGCTGAGTCTACAGCTTGCATGTATTCATCCTCATCCTCTGAGAATGGAAGATCAATGGTTTGGTTGCCAATATATACATCTAGTTGTACTCATCCTCAAGGCAAGGAATGTACCTTGTTAGAGGTTCATAATCACTTCTAAACCTCAAGTCACCATATAGCAAGGTAGAGATGGCATCTAAGTCTACTGGTGAGGTTTTCCAAGTGTACATCTCTACTCAGACTACTACTGATCAATTATCCAAGAACATCAAGTCATTACCCTAGTCCTCTATCACTTTGACATTCCTCATCCAAGGCATGCCTAACAGGATATCAAAATCCACTCCCTTCCTAACTATGAAGTCCACGAAGAATTGGATTCCCGCTATCTTTAGAGGCCAGTCCTTCATGACCTCGAAAGGTCTAACCTTCATCCCATTCGCTAGAGTGACATTGAGCCATGTGGTTTCCACTTGTGGGTTTCTCCAAGCTTCCAAGGCTATGTAACTAAGTACAATAACCCCTGCTCATATGTCTATATTGTCTCCCTTCATGTAGTATCTCGTAGGGCAACAATAGGTAAGACTGTGTGCATCTTAGTGCCCTCCCAAAAGGCATTCACTTATGGGGACTTAGACATTGGATTCAATATTAGGGTTGGTATGGGTGTCATGGCATCATGGTCTAGGAAGCCTTACAGTTGTGTTCCGCGCATCACTTCAATTCTTGCCAAAAGTGTGGAATTTTGTCTAAGCAATTCTCCCAATGACAATGTCACTGAAGGGGAGCTGCAAGCTCTACCCCGAGACCTACGGACCGCTTATCGATCAAGCATTTCAAGCCGAGCGGCCATGGCTACCTCTCACATAGCCGACGCACCATGCCTACCTTACGAGTGTAGTGAGCTTACATTGATGCTCGATCGAGTACCCTCCTCTCTCTTGCACACAGGTAGCTCCACGATCCTTGATGCTAGCTCAAGCAACCTCAATCCCTCTCCCATGAGCTCCATCCTCCATAGCCACGTGCGCGAGAGAAGAGAAGAGAAGACAAGAGAAGAAGAGAAGAGGAGATGGTGAAGAGCTTCGCCCTCTTGATCCTTCACTCCCACACACACTCACTCGCTCCCTCACACTCTCACACTCCCTCTCTCAAGAGCACACACAAGCAAGAAGAAGAAGAGGAGAAGAGAAGAAGAAGAGAGCCACTTTTTGCCACACACAAGAATGAGCTTCTCATTCACTTTTGAACTTTATATACATGCCCTTCTTTTTTTGGGCGGTCATCCCCTTTTTTTCAAGGCCGGCCATTGGCCTAAGCCCATTTCTTATTTCCCACCATTCTAATTTATCCTATTCCCAAATAATGCATACAATTTGCATAGGAGCGAGCTCGGCACTCTTTTACAAGGATTCGGGAGCGCTTCCACACTTAATGGTGCGCCTTTTACTCTTTTGCTGTCTCGGGGTGACACTGAGACTTTTCGGGGGTCGTGCCCGAACATTTAAATTTTCAGGGCACCTTTTCCTTCTTTTATCCTGCGCCTTTTTTGCTATTTTCTTTTTTTTTTCATTTTCCTGCTCCTCTGTGCTGCGATAAATATGGTAAACATTACCCCCCTCCTAGCCAAGTGCCAATCCCATGGCACTGCAATGGGAAGTAGTGGGATAGTTGGGTCGCCGCTAAGCGAAACTAGTGGGTACAGATTCAAAGGTGAGGGTGTCAATGAGAGGTGATGGAGTTGAATGACAATTGCCAAGAGAGATTCCGGCGTGCTTTAGGCTTCATGAAGGGGCTCAGTATTTCTCACACAGTTGTGGCTTCCATTCGGCGACGGCTGATAGGTTATCTAGTTGGCTGGTGAAGAATATGTAGCCGGTCGTCCCTCGAACATCAGAAACACTTGATCAATAAGCAATCCCTTAAGAGGATGGTATTGGAGGGATTTATTCTAGAGGAACCCCCCCCCCGAAGTCTGTGAGAGTGCGCAACGGAAGAAGAACATGAACACAGAGGAGAGGAGAGAGAAAGCAGAGAATGAAGGAAGAAAGTCTGCACTGACTGAGATGAATGCTGAATGCACTGAAATGGATAGAACAGTCCCTGCACGCAGCCTAGAGCGTCAGTGAGGGGACCAGGACAGACTGGAAGCAGTGGCAGCACCAATGCCGGAGACGGAGACGACGGAGGCAGTGCTGAACCAACAGAGCATAATACTGGAATGACTGGGGGGGCTGCTATATATAGCCCCCATGCCAGCAAACTGGCCGACCATCCAAAACTGGCCGACCTGGCCAGATTTGGCCGACCAGCCAGATCTGGCCAATGGTGGTGAGCAGCAAGAGCCAAAAGAACGCGGATGGTGGACATCATGGCTGTAGGAGCAAAAGTCTCAAAGTAGTCCAACCCTGCACGTTGTGCAAAACCCTTGGCAACAAGCCTAGCCTTATGCTTGTCCAAGGAGCCATCTGCAAGATACTTGGTCTTAAAGAAACATTTCACACCAATCACCTTCCGTTTCGCGGGACGTGGAACAAGCTCCCACGTATGGTTTCGCTCGATGGAATCGAGCTCGGCCTACATAGCCTGTCTCCAAATATCTTGTGCAAGAGCCTCCTCCACAGTGGAAGGCTCGGAATCTTGAAGAATCTGTGACATAAGAGCATAGTTCACACATAGTGAACTGTCCCGCTGGGCCTGTAAACGTGCTGATCAACGTGGACCTATAGAAGAAGCAGGAAAGTGAGTAACACATGAATCCTGCATGAGCCGGCGATACCATAAAGGAATCCTGAGAGACTCCTGCTGCTGTGAGGGAGACCGGGGGGTCTCCGGAACCTGCAAAGCACCCAAATCAGAGAGGGACTCCCCCTCACCGAGTGAAGGTAGATCCTCCGCATCTGAAGAAGGCTGTATATCCCGTGAAGATCCCGAAGTGGCGGTAGAAGAGCTCATAGTAGATGGAGGCACATCCACCAAAGGGGAAAGGGAAGCCGAAGGAGGAGGAATAGGGGGGGTGCTAAGGGGCATCCTAGAAGGAAGTGAAGGGAGAGAAGGTGGGGGGGGGGGGGGGGGGTTCCATCGATGATGAAGAAACATCGGTAATGGAACCATCAATCGGATCCTCAGAGGCCGAAGCCTCATCAAAGATCACATCCCTGCTCACCTCAACCGTTCGCGTTGTCGGGTCATAGAGCCGATATCCCTTCGTGGTCGTACTATAACCAACGAAGATAAGCTTTCTCGACTTAGAGTCGAACTTTGTCTTCCTCTTCTTCTTGTCCACATGGACAAAAGCATCGCACCCAAAGATGCGAAAATGGGACACGGAAGGCTTCTTCCCAAAGAAAGCCTCATACGGAGTCATGTCCTGTAACGCCGAAGTCGGAGAGCGGTTGCAAATATGCACCGCTGTAGCCACCGCCTCACCCCAAAGGAAATGAGGAAGACTCCTATGCTCCAGCATAGATCGGGCCATCTCAATCATGGTCCGATTCGCACGCTCCACCACACCATTCTCTGATGGTGTGTTCGGATGGGAATACTCCACCCGAATACCATGATCCCTGCAAAACTGAGAGAAAAGGTGAGAAGTGAACTCGCCACCGTGATCAGCTCGAACGCCACGAACCTTGGAAGTTGTTTGGGTCTCCACAAACACCTGCCACTCACAGAAACGGGAGTACGCCTCGCTCTTGTACTCCAAGAAATAAGGCCACACATAACGACTAAAGTCGTCCACAATCAGCATCAAATACTTGGCCTTCCCAAGGGAGGCTGTGCCCATAGGTCCGCAAAGGTCGGTGTGAACCAACTCAAGCGGAGAATTAGCCCGCCTAGAAGCAACCTGCGGGTGAGGCTGCCGGTGCTGCTTGCCCCTCAAGCAGCTAGGGCACAAAGTGTGAAGAGGAGGGAAATCAGGAAGTCCCTCCACCATCTTCCTCCTAGAAGCCCAGCGAAGAGAATCGAGGTTCAAATGACCATACCGAGCATGCCAAAGCAGCCCAAGCTCATGGGAAGTCCGCGCAGCCAAGGCTGTGAGCGTATAAAGCCCACCCTCCTGTGTACCTGTCCAAAGAGCATCACCTATAGAAGCATCCTCCACTGTGACTGCATCCTGTGTAAAAATGACGCGGGTACCTAACTGAGTAAGGCCATGCACAGATAATAGGTTAAAACCCAAATCAGGGACATAGAGAACTTTGGCGGAGGAAGACCGCCTGTCAGAAAACATAGGTAAAGTCCCCACGCCACGAACAGGAACTGTAGAATTGTCACCAATGGTGACTGTACCCCCTCTGGAACGAAGATCCTGAAGCCAATCCTGACGGAAGGTCATATGTGAAGATGCTCCATTGTCGACGAGCCAAGGCTTCTCCTGAGTGGTAGAAGCTAGGGCAATGTCCTCCTCAACAAAGACATGCACAAACGCAGATTCTGTTGTGGCTGGGGCCGCCTTCGAGTCCTTCTCCTTAGGCTTCAAATGGGGATACTTCTGCCAACACTTCTCCTCGAGATGAGTGCCCTTCCCACAATGGGGACACTTGGGCTTCTTCTCCCTCGCATCCTTCTTGTCCTCCTCCTTCTTGTCCTTGGCCTTCTCCTTCTTTTGTTTCTTCTTCTTGCCGCCACCTGTGCCGGCCGTAAATGCCTTGGTGGAGCCACTGGCTCCCACCTCTTTGAGTCGCTCGTCATGCTCCAAGGCAAGCGGGAAAAGCTCCTCCGATAGGAGTGTCTCACGGGTCCTCGAAGTGATGAGGCTGGTGTAGAAGACATCATAACGGGGAGATGACAGCTGAGTCAACAGAATCATCGCCATATCCTTAGACGATATCAGATGACCAAGAGAGGCTAGCTCGCCTCGCATATCCTCCATCTTCGTGATGTGCTCCTTCATGGAAGAAGAACCATCAAGACTGAGCATCCGCAACTTCTTCTTTAGGGAAATCTTGTGGGCAAATGTCTTGTGCTGATACAAAGATGCAAGCTTCGTCCACACTTCCGCCGCGGTTTGTAACCTGTGAACATGTACAAGAACAGAATCATGGAGACTCATAAAAAGAAAGGAACGGGCTCGAGAGTTGAGCCTATCCCATAAAGCTGCACGGTCCATAGAGGTGCCATCGGACGAATCCACGAGGGGTCGGTCAATGGGCGAAGAAACAAGCTCCCAAAGGTCAAAGGTATCAAGGATGCAGGCCACCTTGCATGACCATAGGGAGTAGTTGGAACCATCCAACTTATCTTCCTTTGGAAAGGAAGGGAGAATCGGCACCTGAATAGAGGGAATCAAGGAAGGCATCCGCACATCTGAAGCAGTCTTCACTGAAGAAACCTTCGCGGTAGATGGAACCCTCTGAGATGCATGGACTGAAGAAGGACGAGTGCGAGGAGGGTCTTCCCGATGTCGAACTTCACGATAATCCCGCCTCCGCTCAGAGGAATGATGAGAGAGAAGTTCATCCTCTGAGTCTTCAAAGCCTGAAAACTGGTAAGACATCTTCCAATCTGCAAAATACCAAAGAAAGTTATGCCGCTGTCGAAATAGGACCAGCAATGTGGTCACCAACCACCAAGACGCAAGCAGAGAGTGCCTACAAACACCTGGATCTGCAAAACGCAAAGATAACTGATGTCGAGCACCAGAGAAGAGACCACCAGCACCAGGAAACAGCCTGGACAGAGGTCGCCAGTAGGAAAAGTGCCGCCTGGGGTGGAAGCCACTAGCAGGACAGCAAAACGCAGCCTGTAGGGAGGTCGCCCAGCAGCAGGAGGGACAACCTGGTGGAAAACGCAGGGTTGCTGCGTCGCTGGATGGCGTGGCAGCCTCTGCAGTCAGCGTGGGCAGTAAAACGCAGGATGAAGAACCTCCTGTAGCAGTTGCCTGGCTGTTGTGGATCTGTTGGCAACAGCAGTAGGGTATCCCACTCCTAAGGGTATGTCCTCCATGCTCTCAATCAGGCGATGATACCATGTGAGAGTGTGCAACGAAAGAAGAACACGAACACAGAGGAGAGGAGAGAGAAAGCAGAGAATGAAGGAAGAAAGTCTGCACTCACTGAGATGAATGCTGAATGCATTGAAATGGACAGAAGAGTCCCTGCACGCAGCCCGGAGCGTCAGTGAGGGGACCAGGACAGACTGGAAGCAATGGCAGCACCAATGCCGGAGACGGAGATGACGGAGGCAGTGCTGAACCAGCAGAGCATAATACTGGAATGACTGGGGGGCTGCTATATATAGCCCCCAGGCCAGCAAACTGACTGACCAGCCAAAACTGGCCGACCTGGCCAGATTTGGCCGACCAGCCAGATCTGGCTGACTGCCTAGAAAATGTGCAGTCTGAACCAAAAACAGCCCAGTTTGGGCTGTATGACACCCAAGGCTGCTGGCTAACCAGGGCAGCCACAAAATGAGCTGACAGAGCTCCTCTGTCTCCTGTCAGACTCTGACAGGAGCTCACAACCAGGAGATGATAGACTGAGACTGATGAAGAGCAGGCTAACAAAGTCTGCTTGGACAAAGATATTTTTGTCTGCATATTGAAGATCCGTGTCTTTGATTTGAAGATCTTTGTCTTTGATTTCAAGATCTTCAGTGTTGCGTTGAAGATCTTCACCCTTGCATTGAAAAGCTTCAGGCTTGTGGAATCAATAAGCAATCCGTAGATCTTGAGGCGTTATGCATGCATCTTTGGAAGATGAGGCTCCAAGATCCATGCCAATTGCAGATCTATTACTAAGTACTCCTTTTGCTCGATTTGGTTCAATCATGGTAGTTATCAGTAGGCAGATGGTTGGCGACATGAAGCATGTTGGTCCATCCAATCCAATGCGGAAAAAGCTCCTGAAACAGCAGCAATGGTGTCATGTCCGGCGCATGGGAAAAGTGTTGGTCATTAAAGGATGCCGTGAGTGATCTTCTTCAGCTGAGTAGCCAGTTCTTGAAACTCGAACATAACCTGTAAGAAAAGTTGTGCACTCCCTAAGGGGTGTGTCTGCCTCTCCGTGTAGTGCGTGGTGCCCGTGGTAGTGGAACTGGGAGACGGGTCTAACCTTGGGCAAGCCCTTGGTAATGTCCCACACTTGAGGACCCAGTTCGTGTGTCATTGGAGGTGCAGTGCAAGTCTTAGGGTGACAGGTCTAAAAGTCCTGCCCTTGATGTGCCCCAAGTGTGAAGTGGGGAAGGGGCTAGGGAGAACCCTAGGTGCAGTGATTGTGGTGCACAACAAGGCGAAGGGAAGTTGCAAGTGCATCTTGCGAAGTTCTCTTTCTCTTATCTTTGCTTAGTAGGAGATTCATCCCTTGGCTTTGCTTTTCTTTGCTGTTGTCTTCTTCTTTCCAGTTCCCCTTTTCTTTCGTTGCTTTTTTTTTTTTTGAAGAGGCTATACATAGATACATGTGATACAAGGGCATGACGGGAATTTAATCCTCGTCATCCAAATGGTGGGTAGGGATTGTGGGGGGCCAGGGGCTTTGTTAAGGAATTTACAACTCAGCAAGTAGCCCTTGAGATTGAGGTGGGTTTTGAGAGTGGTGGTGGAAAGGAAGGGGTGGTTGCACTGTGTGAATTTGCTATCGCTCATATCCTCAAGCAGTGCAACACAGAAGGATGGCAAAAGAGTAGCGCGCATCATGAGGCGAGTCATGGTGTTGCTATCTATGGTGTTGGGGTCGAAGGAAAGGGGTGGGAGGTGGCGTTCTTGAGGTGCAGGCTCTTGGTGGATTAGGACCCTAATTAGTCTAAGATAATTACAAGTTGTTATGAAGGCGGGGTCAGGACAGGATGTGAACTCACTAAGGAATCTATCTATGGAACTGTACAAATTAGGGAGGGTAAATACAAGGGCATCCTTATAGGAGGTGCTATTGGCGTTATAGATGATAGGGAAGTCGAACCTACCATGGATGGATGGATTAAAGTCCACGCCTACCCATCGAGGATACGGCATGAAAGTGGGGTCGTTTCTCTCAGAAGAGAGGGTGTTACAAAACGCTATCCAAGCGTCAAGGTTGATATCAAAAATGTGTCTTCTCCAGGTGGGTTGGCAATTATAGCCCTCCACCATTCTAGGCACCTGGAGAACTTTATCATGCCAAAATTCGCGGTCCTCAGCTCCCCAAGCAGTTGGGTTGGCCTCTCGCTTCGCTAGCCACTTGTCCTTGAGCCTTGCGCCCATAGCGATTATATCGTTTACAAGTTCAATGGGCATTACTCTATTGAGTGTAGTGGGAAGCTCAAAGCTCAAGTCGAAGGGGTTCGGGCACACTTCTGCTGTTCCCAGATGATCAACTCTGCATGGAATCCAATGGGGAGGTCCTCAGGGCACGGTGGGAGAGGGGCAGGTTGTCTTGGGACAAGTCTAACGTTCAGCTTCTTCCTTGCCTTCTCCACCATTTCTCCTCTGCGCTTAGCCAGGGCTACTTTCCTCTCAGCGGATGTGTCAGTGGGTTGCACTTCATCTTGTCATGGAGGAGGGGGTGGTGGGACATAGGCCTCCTCCTTAGGTCCCAGATCAAACTCTGGTTCACCCCCTTCTACTTGCACGTCTTCTTGCGCATCCCCTTTTGTGAAGCCGAGTTCGTCGATCTCTTGCACCGTCAGGCCTACCTGTGTAAGGTATTTTCTTTGCTCTTCCAGGCTCTGCGGCGGGCCTCCTAGTTGCAGTGGTACATACAGGCCTGCAGTTAGGGCTCTGCGTGCAATGGCTAGCTTTTTCTGCAGAGCTGATCATTGGCCTCGTTTTCTTCTGTTTTGGTGGAGTGGAGCAGCGTGTTGAGGAAGGTGTGCTGCTGGGCTATCATAGAGAGTTGGGCAGCCTCTGCCTGATTTTCAGCCAACACTCTATCTCCTTCTGCTTTGGTCAGTCTCGGCAAGCCAAGTCCCTTACCCTCCTTTCATTGTGGTCAGCCCATTCCTTCACTCTCTTTTCCATATCTTCCAGGCTCTCCCCCTGATGGAGGGTCATAGCCATGAGTTGTTACTCCTGGTCCTCGAGCTCGCGGTGTAGGCGAGACTTCTCCTGTTGTTCATTGGCGATCTGTGCATTGAGCTGATCTAGCTTCACCTACATCCTTTGCACCTGCTCTCCTCTTAGCTAGTCTAGCTCTGCAATCTCCTGTCTGATCTTCTCAAGCTGATTTTGTGCCTCCAGGTTGACTGCAGTGAGCTGGTCATTCTTGCGCCGCAAGTGAGCATTGGTCTCCCTCTCTCCGTTGAGGAGATCCATTAAGATTTTTCTTCTTCCCTCCCAAACAGCATCACATTCCTTCAGGGCTTTTGCTTCTTCTGCATCTTTATTGCTAGCTTCCTCTTTTAGCATAGCAATCTCCCTTTGGTATTTTGTTATCTGCTTAGTTTTCTCCAGCTAGAGAGCGGCTCTTGATTCTCGCTCTGTTGCCAACTCTTCCATGGTAGTTCTCTTTTCTTCCTTGGCCTTTTCTAGCTGCGAGAGTAGCTCCTTAACGTATTCATCGTATTGGCATGCTAGAGATAGGGGATGGGACATGGTGGCGGTGGTGATAGTGGCTTCTGTTTTCTATCTTTTAAGCTCTGGCCCTAGCTCCACATCAATCGTGGCTACCCTCTTTACTCTTGACACTGGGGTGGCCACGCCCGCTTCCCTTGCCAACTCCCTCTCCACCAGGAACTGCAGCCATGTGATCATATTGCTCTCATCAACCTTTGGCAAAGTTCCTGGGGCGAGGATGGTTATTGCGGAAGCAGCAAGGCTAGTTGGCACGAAACTTGTGGGGACAGGCATGATGGCCTCCTTGCCCTTGCCCTCTGCGACCGGCGGTGGGATGGGATCTGGCACGTTTAGGCTCGTGGCCGGGTTCTCATCCTCCTGGGGCGGGGTTTGCTTTCCTTGCCATTGATGTTGCTCCACAAATAGGCGAATTGCAAGTTCCACATCTTCTTGTTCCTTCCTCCTCAAGGCTTCTTCCTCCTCCTCGGCCCTTCTTTTCCTCTCCTCTTTGGCCTTTCTAGATTCCTCTTCCATTCTTTGTGCATCCTCTTTTTCTTTCCTTTTCCTCTCTACTTCCTGGGTTCTTGACACTCTTTGTGCTTTTTGCAGTTCTTCTTTCTCTTTCTTCCTCCTTTCTTCTTCCCTTTGCTATTGGAAGCACTTAGTGCGCTGCTCTCTTTGCTGCTGCTAGCGTTGTTCTTCATGCTTTTCTTCCTCATCGCTACTCTCATATGTTTCTGTTTCCTCATCAGATCCAGAGGGTTCTTCATAGTGTGGTGAGGGTGGCAGTCTCTCCAACTCCTCCTCTACTGCTCCTGCCTCCTTAACTGCTTCCTCAATGAGGGCAGTTAGTACACCTCCATATCCAACGAATGATGCTTTGGAGGTGGCCTTCTTCCTGTCCCTTGCTGATGGGGATTCACCTCCAGTAGGTTGGCTTCCCAGGTCCAGCGCTACGGCGGCCTTCTCGATTGTGTGTCTTACATACTCATTCCAGTCAACCTCTTTTGATGCATTGGCCACGAGGATTTCGAGCACAAGCACATTTATTCTGCCCATATAGGCAGTGTATCGATGGCTGGAGAAGAGGGTGTGCATGACTTTGGCACGCATGCGAACTTCATCATCGGGGATGTCCTGGATGTTAACTCCATTGTTGGACCGCACCTGGTTCCTGTCCATTTTTAGCATGGCAAAGACATCCCTTTTTGGTCTCTTTGCGGCCCTTGATTCCAGGCCCAGTGCCTTTTCTACCAGTTCCTTACTTAAAGGCACCCTGACTTGCGTGGCCACATCCCCCCTTCCCACGGTCACCGTGGCACTCTTGGAGGCAAAGTCGAAAGTTTGTAAGAACTCGACACACCTTGCATGATCCACCATTTGCTCTACCTTCTCCACATACTTGGTCATTTTGCACTTTTCTATGACCTGCTTAACTGCTTCCTCCATTTCCACGACCCTGGATAGGTTGTGGACCGTTCCGAAATTCAGCCGTCCGTAAGCTTGAATTTCCAGATTCAGCATGTATTTTTGTTTTTCTTATTCCGTGAAGGGAAGCTTATGAGCACGGTCGTGATGAGCCATCTTGGGTTCCTGCCCAGCAAAAATCCTTTTCATTAGAGTCACAAGTGGAAAAGGAAGACATGGCTAAATGAAGCTAAGCATGAAAATTACGCAAACAGGCATGCAAAGAACTTGAACAATCTTGCTCACTAATTTTTATTTTGATCACTACTGAGTTCAACCTTTCAACAATTATTTATGCATTTATTTATTCCTTTCTTAGCCTTTCTTTCCCTTGGAAAGATGAAAATCCTTCCTAGGATTTGGTGCGGATATCAAAGGTGATTATGATGGGGTGTTCCGGCCAACAGCCACTCATAAAATGCAGGGTTGTACTCAAGTTGAGCATGACGATCGAGCTCACAGGGTTGTACAGAAACTTGGGAGATATAGGTCAAGACATCGTGAAAAATATCTTCGATATTAAGGCGGCTTGCAACGTGCAATTCTTCTTCCGTAAGGAATTGGTCAATGTAAGGATGGGCTAGGACCTGGTCATCTAAGTGTTGGTTCCGAGTAATGGTCAAAACTCTAAATGAAAGAGGTGCCACATAAGTAGGATCGTACTCTATGGTTTTAATTGCCCTCCTTTGTTCAGCATTTGTCATGATACGACAGCCTTTCTTTTCCCATTGGGTCTACAGAGTGAACCACTGCTGTAAGAACGAGGAAGTTGAGCTTGCAAGTTGCGTGAGCTCATGTAATTCTTGTTCGGGAGCAGAACGAGGAGGCTTACGGTATGAGGTGATAAGTCGCCTGAGAACAGCTTGCCCCTTTGAGATCTCTTTATTTGCTATTAGTTCAGCAGCAATCTTGGAAAATTTGACGGTCATAAACTCGTATTCCTCCCAAGTGCATGGTAATGCACGAACATCGGAAGCAAGTGGTGCATCAAGAAGACCTAGGTCTAACTCCTCGCAAATGTGTTGAAGGTGTGGTCTAACACCTTGATACAGGTGACAAGGTCATCTCCCGAAGTTTCAGCAAGGTCTTTAGCCAAGGAAAGGAAAGAGCGCACCGCATAGGAAGGCCTAAGACCTGCTGGTGGTGATGGTGCAATTGAGCTAGACAGTAGTGACTCCATTGCTGGTGTCACGGGTGTGGCTTTGCACTCCACAGCACTTTGAAGTGCTGTAGGTAGCTTTGGTGGCATGGAAGTTGTGCTGGATTTTGAGTGCACAGTCACGGAAGTATTCAACTCCTTTGAGTGAGGTAAGCTTGCGGTGTTTAGCGATTTCTTGGGTTGATAAATTAGCTGGGACTTATGAGTCACAGCCGGCGGTGGTTTGCTAACTATGGCCTGGGCGCTATGTTTGCAAGCCTCTTTCACTGGAGTGAGGTTGCTTGCAGGTGAGCCTTTAGACTTGCCCTTCTTAGGCACCCAAATCCAGGGGTTGCCGTCATAGTAGCCTTGTGCTCGCAAGAGATCCTTGGGGATCCATCTCGGCATGGATGTGCGCCTACATGGATAGCGTCCAAATTGCCTTTTAGGCCGTGATGGCTGATTGTTTTAGCGTTTAGAAGCACATTTGGGTGGTCTACCCAGAAGTGGTCTTTGTCGCTTTGGCACCCATATAAGCTTAGACTCCTTGGCCTTGTGAGCGCTCTTGGTGCATTTGGGTCTAGGGTCTAGAGCTTGGCATGAGACTTTAGTGTCCATCTGTGTAGATTGGAGTATAAGTGTGGTCGTAGTGACTTCTATCGGTGGCTTCACATTGTTGATAGGGTCAGAGCAACCCTTGCTGAAAGTCGTCACTATGCGCACATTGCCTATAGCAAGACGGATGAGATCTAGATTATAATCTACATTACAATTCGTCTGCTTCTTAAAAGTACAACCTAATAGTTACATACTACCTTCACCTTTTGTGTTAGGCAACACGTGAAAGAAAGCTAGTATACATTCAGACTCAATAGAAATGACCACTTTGCACTTCCCTAAGAGCGAGTAAGCATTGCCCCCAAATGGGGTGAGTTTGGCATTGGTGGGCTGCAGTTTAGGTTGACCAATGCGTGTCCAATGGTCGTGCATCAAGATATTGTAATTGGCACCTTCGTCAATCAAAGCATCAAAGGAATAGGTCTTTTCTGCAGTGATGGTGATTCGTAAGTAGGCGGGTGCCACTGCTTCCTCATCTTGATCTGTTATTTCCGTAATAGTAGCCACACGGACGTTGACAGGGGCTTCCAACATAGGTGGCTCATGCAATGGGTGGGAAGGAGGATAGTATTTTTTTATGCGACTCCATTGAAAAAGCCAATTCCTTCGCCTTCGAACGTCTCTAATTCAACGTTGCCCGTTCGACTAATTGCGTGTACTCGGAAAGGTCCCAGTCCACGGAATTTCATTTTCTGTTTGTGAACCTTCACAGAGTATAGCAAAACGAGATCCCCCCGATCAAAGTTGTGTTGTTTGACATGCTTGTCAAACCACATTTTCCTTCGTGCTTTCTCAAAAATCAGCGCATGGGTGGCCAAGAGCCTGGTTTTCGTGAGACATTCTAGCTCTACCAAGCGGTTTGTCCAAGCGTCCCTTCCCTCCCAACGCTCCTGTGTCCCTATCCTTAAGCTAGGGACAAAAAACTCTAAGGGCAGAAGGGCCTCCATTCCATAAGTCAGCCTAAAGGGCATCTGGCCGATAGCCATTTTATAAGCCGTACGATAGGCCCACAAGGCCGCCATTAACTTGTTGTCCCAGTCACTCCGAGATGTAGATACCACCTTTGTGAGTACATTGACTAGGATTTTATTGGTGGATTCCGCTTGTCCATTAGCCTGAGGGTAATAGGGTGAGAATTTTCTGTGAATGATTAGAAAAGTAGAGAGAAGATGCGATATCACCTCATTAATGAAGTGTGTGCCCTGATCGTCGTCGCTGACTAATTCTATTGGACACCCAAACCGTGAAATGACCTGCTCCCACAAGAACTTTGCAGTGGTTCTAGCGTCATTCTTCCTTGTAGCTCTTGCCTCTGCCCACTTCGTTAGGTAATCAATTGCCACAATGATGTAGCCAGCCTAAGAGTACTGTGCCGCGGAACTGATAGGTCCAATGAAATTGATCCCCCATTTTTCAAAGGGTTGTCGAGCTACGACAGGGGTCAACTCCATCTTATCTTTGCATACGGGCACCTTGGTTCTTTGGCATTCGTCGCAGTGCTTCACAAATTTAGCAGCATCACGGAATAGGGTGGGCCACCATAGTTGGGATTGCAGCACCTTTTGGGCTGTTGTATCCCTGCTAAAGTGTCCTCCAACTATTCCGCCGTGTGCTTCTTTCAATGCATCGTGCATCTCGTGCTCACACATGCATCTGCGCAACAAACCGTCCTGTCCTAACCTATAGAGTTGGCCGGTTATCATTGGTATGGTTGGATTTTCAAAATAAGTCTCCTCAGCCTGGCCTTCTCAATTGGTCTCTCAGGTAATCCCTTTTCTAGCACCCTGAACTACATCATCGGTCCAATATAGCGTTAGATCAGCTTTAAACAATTCTCTCTCACTAGACAGTTTAAAGAGATGAGCATCCTGTAAATCTTCAAGTATGCCTTGTCCAACAGCTTCTCCTGTGGGTATGCGGGACATATGGTCAGCCATGTAATGCTACTTTCCTTTGCATACAACCACAGAGAAGTCAAATTTCAATAGGAGAAGTAACCATCTAGCTATGTGTCCTGTAGCGCAAGGCTTGTTCACAAGATAGAGCAAGGCTTGATAGTCAACAAAGAAGACAAAGGGAGTGGCCCAAAGATAATGTCTAAATTCACAGCAAATACCATGGCCAACCCCTCCCTTTCTGTGGTGGAATAATTCATCTCGGTCTCTGTGAGCTACCTGCTGGCAAAACTCACAGGATAGTCTAAGTTGTGTTCACCAGGCTGGCATAACACGGCCCCAATTGCAAACTTAGAGGCGTCTATGTGCACATGAAACGTTATGTTCCAGTCTAGGGCTCGTAAGATTGGTGCAGCGGTAAGAGACTTCTTCAACTCTTCATATGCACGCTGACATTCCTCCGTCCACTCGAACACGATCAACGGCTTGTACAATGGTCTAGCAATCATTGCATAGTTTAGTACAAAGCGGCGATAGTATCCAGTATGTCCTAAGAAACACTGAACTGCCTTGTAGTTATTGGGTGGTGGAAGGTCGATAATGACTTTGACTTTTGAAACGTCCGTAGTGATGCCGTTCTTCAACACCACATGCCCTAAGATACATCCGTGTTTCACCCAGAACTGGCACTTCAAGGGGTTCAACGAGAGGTTGTATAACCGACACCGTTCAAATACAGGTCTCAGTTTCTCTAAGTGTTCGGCCCAACTAGAGTGTACACATAAGTCGTCTACAAACACCTCTAGTTCGCACCTAAGCATATCTTTGAAGATAGTGCACATTAGGCGTTGGAAAGTCGCAGGCGCATTCATCAGCCCAAAGCGCATGACAATATAGGTGAATACACCCCATTCCATGGCGAAGGCAGTCTTGTGCCTGTCATCAGGGTGCACTTGCACTTGATTGTAGCCTGAGAAGCCGTCCAGAAAACTGTAGGCCTCTTTACCTACTACCCTCTCAAGTATGTGCTCGGTGTATGGTAAAGGGTAGTTATCCCTCTTCGTAGCGGCATTAACCTTCTTGTAATTAATGCACACTCGGATTTTTCCATTTTTCTTCATCACGATCACAATCGGTGATACCCAGTCCGTGTGCTCAATCTCATATATGAATCCCACCTTCATGAGCTTATCAATCTCCTCTTTTACTGCATGGGCGTGTTTGGGATTCATGGGGTAAGGTCGTTGCTTCGTTGATACTGCATCAGGGACCATTGGGATATTATGAGTCACAACCCTAGGGTCGACCCCTTTAAGTTCTTCCAATGTCCAAGAAAATACATCAACATATTCTTGCAAGACTGCAACCAATTTGGCCTCCTCATCCTCGATCAAATCATCTGCAATGAATACAGGTATTGGCTTTTCACCCTCCCCAACCAACTTGACTTCCTTGACTTTGGCGGGTCCTTTGATCGATTCACTGGTTTGGCCTTGCCTCTTCGCCCCTCGCAGAATCACTACTCTGTCACCCTTTTTAAATTTTGTAAACTGTCAGGGTAGATCCTGCGGTTTCTTTTTCCTCTCTGCTTCTGAGCCCTTCACTAGCGTCTTGGCCTCCTCCTTTAATCTCCTGCGCCTTAGGTGGACTGGCAAGTCCCCTTTTGTGCGTTTGACCTTAGAAGGTTGGGGTATCTCGGGATCACTCTCAGTGCTGACTTCCGACTCCAAGTTAACTCACACCCCTCGCTCGAGGAAGGAGTTTCCCTAGGGGGTCGTAGTTCAGTAGGTGCATCCGTCTTGAGCACCGGGATCGCCCATGGTCGTGCTACTCCGACTTTCTCGTAATCCATGGCTCCCATGTGTTCTAGCCAGGATCTATCGCACTCCATCCGCATGACTCCTTTTTCACTCCAATTCGTCCTTCTTTTCTTGGGTCTCGGGTCTGCCTTGATTTGTTCTATCATTCTCCCCTCTGTGTCATACTCTACTGTATCTATCCCTTCCTCACTATCATATCCTGTAGAGCGGTAGTCCTCATATTCCCCATCGTCAGAGCCTTGCTCTTCAGACCGTTCATCATCGCCTAAGCTTTCCTCTTCGGTCTCTTTGTCATCAGTAACTAAAGCCCAATTGTATAACAAATTCAAGTCGTGGACTTTGGTCCATATCCATTCCAGCTTAGTCAACAGATCACGTAGGGGCTTCACGTTGGCAGTCAAGTTGCCCTTCAGTGTGTCTGTCAGATACTCTATGATTTCCTGAAGTTCTAGCTTATTGCTGGGGATATGGAATGAGACTGGTTTCCTTGGGTTGAGTGAGCTCCCTGCCATCATGCAGAGTGGCACAGTTGGCTCCTCTATTGGCATGGTGGTGGCTTTAGCAACCTGCCAATACAGTTTTGCCTCATCTGAGAATGGTAGGTCAATGGTTGCAAAGACGCGCATCCAATCCCGCTCATCCTCAAGGCAAGGAATATATTTAGTGAGTGATCCATAGGGTTTGGTCATTGGAGTATCACTTTTCAGCATGGCTAAGATAGCATTTAGGTCAACGGGAGTCGTTTTCCAAGTGTCCATCTCTACCCTTACTGCTTCAGTTCTGCTCCCTAGGAAGATCAAACCATTCCCCCAATCTTCAATGACACAAGCGTTTCTGATCCAAGGTCGGTCTAGCAGTATGTCGTAGTCCACTCCCTTCATGACAATGAAGTTTACGGAAAACTGCACACGTGCAATCTTTACTGGCCAATTCTTTAAGACTCCGAATGGCCTTATCTTCATTCCATTTGCTAACGTGACATTGAACCTAGCAGTCTCTACAGGAGGGTTTCCCCACGCCTCTAAAACTGCATGACTCAATAAGCTAACACCGGCGCCTGTGTCTACAATTCCTTTCTGCATCATATCTCCTAAGGCTAGAACAGGTAGGACTGCATACATTTCAGTGCCTTCCCAGAAAGCATTGATGTGCAATGACTTAGGAGTTGAGTGTAGAGTTAGACTGGGGATTTGCATAACTGCATCATGATCTTGCTGATCAGCACCCATAAGTCCTGTGTGTCCCTCCACCAAATCTTTTAACTCTTGCCATAAAGAAGGATTCTGCCTAAGCAGGTCTTCTATGCTTAGAGTTACTCGGGTGGACAGCAAGGTTGTAAGGAGACTGCTAGGCTCTTGTCTTCCCCTAAGGCTAGCACTCCGGGGCCATTCATTCTGTCTACCCTGGTGGGTCCCCCTTTGGCCTTGCTCTGCTGAGTTGCCCCCTGTGGCGAGGATACACCTTTAGTTTGTGGTTTTGTGGGTGAGAATGGTGTGCTCACGCTGGAAAAATCGTCCATTGGATCCTCTAGTATGGGCTCAGCATCTTTGAGGTGCTCTTGGGCATCCTTGATCCACTCCTTGACTTTGGCTATAGCTTCGAGTTGTTGGTTGGGATGGGGATATTCCCCTACCTTGGCACTCCATAGCTCAGCTGTCTTTGGGGCTGAGGTCTCTGCCTCTGCATCCGAGACCTTCTTTCCGGTAGGTAGAGTCATAGCACTCTCGGTTTTTAGTGTGACTTTAGCTTCCGATCTCTTCTTCTTTCGCTTGTGGCTTTTCTTCACTATTGAGGCTGCGTTAAGATTGGTAGGTCCTGGCAGAGAGATGCCTTCCTACCTTGTTTGAGCTCGCGTCATAACCTGCAATGGGATAGGCGTGTCCTCACTATCAAAGGTTTCCACTCCAAACAGTCCCAGAGGTACTGACGGTACGTTGGCAGAGCTAGCTGATGGTTTCCTCCTAGGACAATCAGGAAACAGGTGAGTGATCCCACACTCTATGCATCGGAGATCTGCTTTGTCCTTGTTAACATGTTCCTTCTCTAGACAACGTGATGACATGTGGCCTGGATGACCGCAAGTCTAGCATGTGATCATCGGCTTGGCCCTCCCAAGCTTCTGCCTCTTCCTCTACCTAATGCCATCACCGGCACCGGCCGATAGGCCATCAGGACTGGGTTGCCCTCCTCATCATAGGATATGTACGGGTTGACATATGTCTCCTCTTCACTAGGCTCTTCCACATAGTGAACTGGAGCATCGCTCGGTGGATGGGTTACAAAAGGCCCTGGTGGTCTTGGTATACGGGTTGGGTTCATCTCCAACCTAGGTACGGCAGGTCTTGAGTCATTTGGTGCAGGCAGTGCCAATTGGGCTCCCCTCCCAAAGAAATTGGGTGGTCTATTACCTAACTACAGAGGATTGTACTATTGTGCGTATGGGAACCTCCTCAGCATCCTGCAATGCAATGCATCATGCCCGAATCTACCACAATTTGAACATGGCCTAGATCTGGGATCTTAGCATTCAGCTAGGAGGTGATTGCCGCCACAGTATATGCACAGTACCTGCGATCACACAAGCTTCCTCATCAGTTCCTGCAGTCGTGCAATCTCCATTCTCATCTCTACCATCTCCTGGCCTTGGTCCATACTCTTTCCCTTTTCCTGCACACTAACAATTGCTCTCTCCCAAAATAGTTGATCTCTCTGGATCCCTCTGATTTGCACTTTCTCGGCTGGCCGTCCTCATGCTTTGTTCCCTAAGCTGATCATCTACGTGTATTGCCTCTTCGAAAACTCTAGCTAGCACGTCTTATTGCAAGGTAGAGTTACTAGCCAAAGCCTTGTAGAGCTCCTCACTCCGAATTCCGTTCATAAATACTGTAGACACTGCCCTCTCCGTAGGTCATTCATTTGCAGGGATCCTTTTGAAGAGGCTACGTACATGAGTGACGTAGTCCCTGACGTCTTCCTTCTCCCTTTGGCTGATATTCATCAACCGGACGATGAGGTTGTCAGAATACCCTGCCTCCAAGAATCTATTGATGAAGAGGTCCTTAAGGTGAGCAAAGTTTGTACGTTCTGCGTCATCGAGGCTAGAATACCAGATTCTCCCCTTATCGCCTAGGCACAGGCCGGAAGCTTGAGAGCATTGCGCAAGGTCAATAAGGCCATTTGCTTTGCATGAAGCTGTATGGGTCACTGCTAGGCTCATACTTCGCTAGTTGTTTTGCCACTACATGGATTCTAGCTTGCCCTTTAGCCCCTTGCATGACTCCCAATCCCGAGAGTAGTGCGGTGGCTAGGGCGGTGGCACTCTGCTCAACGGATGTATTGCCCATGAGTCGCTTGGCTACGAGTTCGTGCTCAATGTCATGTCAGCCTCTGCTGCCCGTTCCCTCTCTTCATTCAGTCCAGACTTGGCTGCCCCAGCTAGGTCTAGCACCCTTTTAGCCTCGTACATATCTACGTCTTGCTATAGCTTTCTGGCCCTTTGCTCATGGTTGTAGGCAATCATGCCTTCTAGCGCTCTCCTGATTGCTCTTCTCTCTTCTTCGAGGCTTGCTACCACTTCTTCTACAGGTCTGCCCTGCATCACGGTCCTAGTGAGTAAATCGTAGTCATGGACTAGTTCCTACACTGAGACTGGGAATTCTCATAGGTCTAGCCAGTCCTCTTCTCGGTCGCCTCTTGATCTTGACATTGTTTTTGCCTCCAATTCCACGAGACTGTCGATCAGTTCGAGTAGTTCTCGCAGTGCCTGATCCTCTATGTTGTCGTCTTCTGGATCCTCACGTCCACTCAATGTCCTCCTGGTTCCTCACCCTGTTTGTCTGCTAAGTCTTGGGGTTCACTCCTATTGGTGGGTTCCTTGAATGATTACGTTCGAGTGTATTTCTTGTTATTACAACCAGTCCTCAATTTATGTACACTCAGCGTGGTGCCTATGCGTTCGGTGCGAAATCAGGCTTTCTACTCTTTCAGTGCACAACCAATGTGGCCTACTGTGTGTATTGGATTACGACACTCAGGTGCAATGTCAATGCTACCTTCAGCTCTTGGCCACTGGGTATGAGGTCAGCACACGGCTGCCTAGTTAAAATCTGGGTCTCTGCTGCGTCTCTCAGGTATGTGGGGGTCTAAAGTCTGGTCTGCGGTTGCAACTAGGCTGCGTCAACACACTCTGCTAGGTTTCCTAGCCACACGGCCAAGTTTTCTATTATTTTCTCGCACCTACAAGGTCGCACTAGTGTCGGCAACGCGAGTCTGGGCTTAAATTATTAAAATAATTTCAAAAATGCATTCGACCAAAATTGGCCCGAATGATAGGGTCTGAATCCTAGAATCGGCCTCCGAACCGCCGAAGTCCGAATGTCTCATTCAGCTACCAAATGGCCGAGTCCGAGGGCCGAAGTCGAGTTGGGCCGAATGGCCGGGTTCGGGGGGGTGGCCGTCCAAACACCGAATGGCCAAATCCCGAATTCGGAGGGGCAGAATCGCTAAAGTCCGAATGCTAAGGTCCGAACGACTAGATGGCCCGAAGGCTGAATTCCGAAGCCCGAAGGCCTTCGTTCGGGCAAGCCGAAGCCCGAAGCCCGAATGGCACTTGGCTGAATGCCCGAAGGCTGAACGCCGAACCCTAGGTTCGGGGCAGCCAACTGCCCGATTATGGGGTTCGGGTGTCCGAGCGCGTCGGGGTCGGCGTACTTCCGATGATGAAAATGGTGCCAAATCTAGCGTTTTGCTGACAATTAGCTATTCTAGGTTGTTACATACACACATGGGCATGCCGGGAAAGAGATTTGTATACCTGTAGTACCCCGGAAGTGCGATCAAAGGGTGTTCACTCCTCTCCTGTGCTTGCAGCTCTCTCTCACTCTGTCTTGCTCTCTCTCAACTAAGTCAGAATGCAAATGAGCTCTTCTCCCCTTACCCTAGCCTTACATAGCATTGCCCAACCACTCTCTAACCCTAGAGCCTTTCCCCGTTGCGATTTCCCCCTCAAAAACACGATTTTTGCCTTCTTTTTTGTATTGCAACCATATTTTCAGCAGCCCAGTTTCAAATCTTAATCCTATCCTACCTAATGCTAACAATAAATCACAAAACCAAGCCTAAGTTGTATTTTCCTACTCAAGCACTCATCAAAAACTCAAAATACTTATGTCTTTTTTCTCCATCGTTGACTCCTCTTCCCTATAGAGGATGCATCCAGGTTGCTAGGTCTATGTAATGAGATACTAGCCTGCTTTGTTTGAGCTCGTGTCATGACATTTATAGGGATAGATATGGCATGATTGTCAGGTGACTCAACACAAAAGAGTTTGAGTGGCACAGATGGTATGATTACTAAGCTAGTGGAGGGTTTTTTCCTAGGGCAATCAGTGAACTGTTATGTGACTCTACATTTGGGACATCTCAAGTCAGCCTTCTCTCTATTTTCTTGCTCCTTTTCAGGGCAGCAAGATGAGATATGTCCTAGATGGCCACACATCCAATATGCCATGGGTTCCCGGTTCTGAGCTCCTCTTAGGCCTCTACCTTCCTCTGCCTAAGGCCATGACCGACACAGGTATATAGTCCATCAATATGGGATTACCCTCTTCATCATAAGAGACATAAAGGTTAAAGTAAGAATCTTCCTCCAATGGTCCCTCCAGAAAGTGCACTGGAGTATTGCTCGATGGATGGGTCCAATAGATCCTGGCGGTTCTAGGGATTCTTGTTGGGTTGATGTCTATCCTCGAGGTAGTTGGCTTTGAATCATTAGGTGCAAGGAGAGCCAAAGGGGCTCCCCTTCCGAAGTATGGCTGCCTAACTCCTAAGTAGTATGGCTAACTGTAAGGTTGCTAGTAAGTTAACTGCCTTGGCAACCAGTACTGCATGGTGTCATGCCCAAATCTTCCACAATTGGCACAAGGCCTTGATGATCCGGGATCAGGACATTCACATGGATAGTGGGTGGTTCCCTCCATTGTGCACACCTTGCATGTGAGATCGTACTAGCCTTCATAATAACTCTTGCAATCTAGTAAGTTCCAATTTTAGGTCAGCTATAGCTTGGGTCTGGTCAACACTCTTTCCCTTCTCTTGTTTACTAAGGGCTACTCGATTACTCATTGCTACAACTCTCTCGGCACTCCTAAATGCATGCTACCTTGCTGTTACTGCAGCCCAAGGGCTTCTCTCCCTGAGCAAGTCATCTACCCATATGGCCTCCTCAAAGACTCTTGCAAGCACATCCCTTTGCACATTCAAGTTGCTTGTAAGGGCCTTATAGAGTCCTTTGTTGTGGATCTCGTTAATGAACACGCTAGAGACTGCTCTCTCATTAGGTCACTAGAGCTGGATTGTCGGACCCATTTTTTACACGAAAAACTACCTAGGAGATGTAAAAGACCAATTTTCCATGGAAAATGAAACAATTGTGGATTGATGAGCTAGAGTTTTCTTAGATAGAGTTCAATGTCAAGAACACATCGCAAGTCTCGATTTGTCGATCGGAGTCCATGTTTGACCCCCCCATTTAGTCCCCACAAGGTTTCGCGTTATAAAGCAACTATATGATCTAGTAGCCAAAAAGTGCTAAGGAAGCTAGGTTGATAGATTTTGACACTGTGAAGCCAGTCGTCCAATCTATCGTAATGCAATCAAAAAGAATTAATCAATAACCATTTGCGAATCAGAGTTTGTTTTTGGGCCTCCGTTGTTTGGTAAAAAACCAATTACATGCAACGTGAAAACTCAAAATCGGAACTAGTTACTATGGGATTAAAGCTTAATAGCCTAATTAAAGAGGTCAAAAAACTAAATCCTGGGAGGGGATGTATTTTTTTTTTGGCACCCCCTCATTTTCCAATTTGGCAGCTTTTCGAGAGGAGACAATTAGGGGGAGGCAAGAGGGCAGCAAGAAGAAGAATTTCTATGCCTTCCATCGCAACCATCAAGAGATACATTCTGTGTAGGCCCCCAAACATCTGTATGCACTACATCAAGTATTTTTCTACTCACTTCTCTATCATGCGAGAAGGGTTGTCACAGACTTTATGCAATTCTGCAACTCTAAATGAAGGCAACCATGTAACCAATCCTCTGGATTGCATTAATTTCACCCTTTGCACATTTGCATGTCCAATACATTTATGCCATATTTCAATATCTGCAACTACTCCTTTTCCTTTAGCATACATAGCAGCATCCATTGCAAGAATTCCAGCATCTTAAGTGAACATTTGGCCAACTCTACTTCCTTTTGCGACCAACCTGCACTTATCATTAAAGTCTTCTACAAAACAACCTTTTGCATTGAATCAGACCTGCAACCCCTACTCTACCATTTGGCCAACAGATACTAGATTCTTTGTAATTGATGGCACATGTAATACATCTGTCAGACTCTTTGTCTGGCCATCATACAAGGACAAGGGAACCTTTCCAATGTGTGAAATTGGGTGGCATGAATCATCACCCATCTACACATAGCCTGGATTTTGTAATTCTTGCATCTCTCCAAACCATTCAACATGACTGGTCATATGATTAGATGCACATGAATCAACATACCATACATCATCATGTGTCCCTTTTCCTGTAACTGCATTCATCATATGCATAACAAAAAGACACTCATTTTTGTCTTCATTCTGTCGTGAAGACGATGCATAGTTTCCTTACTGCAATTTACCACTGCGAATATCATCCTTCTTTGCATAGCAATGGGCTGCAATATGGTCTGTTTTGCCACAATAATCGCAAACAATAGCAGAATTTCCAGAACCTCTATTCTGCCATCCATCTCTTCCTCTAGAGCTCCCCCTACCTCTAAAGTTTCCTTTGCCTCTAAAAACTTGCATTTCACCAAATTGTTGATTGAACCTGTTTTGATGGTCATCGCCCACATGTCCCATACCATGGCCTCTCAAAGAGGATCTGCCACATCCCCTTCCTAAACTCGAGTAAAATGCTTGGACCTATTCACCATTTCTTTCAGACGAATCACCCTGTATATTGATCTCTTCAATAATCATGAGAGAGATCAACTCATCAAAATCTGGAAATGGCTTTCGTACATATACTGAAGTAACAAATGATTTCCATGCCTTCTCATTGTTAAGGCCACTTAGAGTGGATGAAACCAAATCATCATCATCCGACATTGCATCAATCGCCACTAAAGAATCTACAATGCTCCTCACCTTCAACACATACTCATTGACATGCATTTTTCATTTCTTCAAGGCATTCAACTCTTGCTTGAGTTCAATCTTTCGTGCCTTTGTATTTAGTGAAAACATGCTCTCAAAAATTGTCCAAGCTACATGTGAAGTTTCTGCATTCCTAATATGTCCCAGCATAGTATTATCAATGACTACAAATAGCCAGTACATCACCTTTTTGTCTTTCACGTTCCACTCTTTCCATGCTTTTAACTCATCTGCAGTAGTCGGAGGGATACCCAACTCTGGCTCCTTTTCTTCACTTGAAACAAACTCATAAAGGCCATTTTCCAATGAGGAAGTTCGTCACATGGAACTTCCATGAAGGGTAGTTGTTCTTGTCGAGCTTCTTAATAATGGGATTTCCACTGTTCTCTACCATTATCACAAACAAGGATAAATCACAACAAGCTAGTCTTCTACAATCTTTCACAACACGTGCATAGCATTACACCAAGCAACCTTTTTCATTGATTGCTCAATAGTACATGTAATCTGCAACCTGTTTGTAAATAAACCTTATGTTTTCTTCCTACAAACACCTCAAAAATTATAGATTTGCAACATATAACCTGTGCACCCACTTTCGGTCAATACAGCTGAAATCACAATGTACCCTGAAACTGTTGTCCGCAACCTTGCGGCTCTAAAACGGGGCCCGAAACGGCCTCAGACGTCCAAAATAACTGTGGGAAAACCCTAAATGGCTAATCTACAAAATATACAATGCTCTACTCCCACACCAAATCTCACAGCAATCTGAGATTTTTGCTCGACCCTGCTTCCGGTGCCTCCACAGGCACTATCCAAGAGAGAGAGTGGAAGAATGGGAGAGCTTCTTACCCGTTGCTTGCTTGCTCGAACCTTGCTTCTTCTCCTTCACTTCAACCTTCAAAATCAGCCTCTCTCAATGGTGCAGCTCTGATACCATGTCAAGAATCACGTGATGGGGGGATGTGCTTAAGCTGCTGCGCCAAACACATGTTGTATACACAAGAGGAAGCTCACTTAAGAACATTAAAAGAGAGATGGAGGCCAAAACGTTTTCTTGCTAGTTTTTTCTTCTTCTTCCACACACTATACAATGTACACAAAGTATAGATAAGATACAACATAAAGGAAAGTGGCCTACTAAGTCAAACATAACTGACTACACTAATTGACTAGCACTATGTCTTTGCCAGTTGTAGGTAGGTGTAACAAACTAAATATAATAAGTGATAAGTCAGTGGCCATGTGAGCATCATAATGACCCCAACATGCTAAGTTTAGACGTGCAGACTCATCTAGCTAGGCAATCCATCATCAATGTCCACACGTGTTGAGCTTGCCATCTCAACAAATCGGGAAGAGAGAAGTGATGTTTTTCACTAGAAAATATTTTTTCTGTTACTTACTTGTGGATTGTTGCCTCTTCCATACTTACAAGGAATGGAGCAGGTTCCTCGTATTTCATATCATGTTCAGGATGGCTATGAACTCTTCAAGTTATTGCCAACAATCGACATGATGGGGGCTATAACCCCTCACCGATGTATGTGGAAAGGCATTGGACTCGGAGCGCTGGATACTGTTATATAGATGCCAACCGACTTGTCTATCTTCAAAACAACCTGAAGAGGCTAAAATGGTTGGAAGACTTGAAGATTATCAAGTCATTCATCTTCCATGAGGCTCTTGTAAATTCAATCCTACACATCGGATGCCAACAAGTAGAACAAATTTGTTATATCTATGATGAGGTGGTCAAAGTTTTGTTAGCAAACAAAAAGTAATGGGGCAAAATGAATGTCATGGCTATCAAAACGGGGACTTTCTAAATGTCCCGTGATTTACTGCTTCCTGAGAATCCATTCTCCCAATCCATATTACTATTATGTTCCTGAGTTGAATCCAATAGGGAATTACTAACCCAGCACTAATGTATCTTTTGAAAAGAAAATCGTCCCAGCCAACCTCTATCTATTCCCGAATAATTGTACTTGAGGCTTATGCCTCTTTATGAATAAATAAGAATTTTATATTCATTTTATTTTTTGTATAGTATTAATGAAAAATAAACTACTCATTGAGATAAGTTGTGAAGAGATGTGTAAATACAATCTTAATGTGAAGGTTTTAATTCAAAACCAAATACAACCCCAAGCGCAAAACCAAGGTTTTGTTTCCGCCCTAAGCCCAACGGAGGCACAAGAGAAGAAGTTTCTTCTAAAAAAATTTAAATCACTAGCATTTGATGGAAAAGGGAAGCCTGTTGAAGCTAATGCCGAAGTATCGATTGAATCCATGGAAGATTACTTCAACGCAGTAGGAACAACACCTATAAACCAGGCTATGATTTCCAAGCTCAAGCTTACCGGTGAAGCTAAGATTTGGTGGAAGCAATGGTGTAAAGACCAAGCAGTTAGTGAAAGCACAATAACTCGGGATAAACTAAAGGAAGCAGTGCAAGGAAGGTACATGCCACCTACATACAGAACTCAGAAGATGAATGAGTTCTTCAAGTTGAAACAATTGGGTCTGTCTCTGGAGGCATACTACTCGAGATTTGTCTCCTTGTTGAAATATGCTCCGACAATGAGTATTCCCCAACAAGTCTCGAAGTTCTGTGATGGGTTGAACCCACCAATCTAAGATGGCATTCAACACCAGATATGGTCACTTTGAATTCACAGTAATGTCTTTTGGATTGACTAATGCCCCTTCCACCTTTGACAGGTTAATGCATGACATTTTTAGACCATATCCTAATGATTTTGTGCTTGTCTTCTTTGATGATACCTTGGTTTATTCTAAGGAAGAGGGGGATCACGAATCCCAAGTCCGCATCATCCTTGAGACCATGAGGGCTTATAAGCTCTATGCTAAGAAGAAAAAGTATGCCTTCCTCAAGAAGCAGATTGAATACCTTGGATTTATTGTGTCAAATGAAGGAATCTCTGTAGATCCTACAAAGGTCAAGGATGTCCAAGAGTGGCCTCCACAAACTACTGTTAAAAAAGTGTGTAGCTTTCTTGGATTAACAGGTTGGTACATGATCTTCATTAAGGACTATGCCTTAATCACAGCACCCCTCAAAAATTTGTTGAAAAAGCAGGTTGCCATAGTGTGGACACCCACTGAACAATCAAGTTTTGATCAACTCAAGCATAGCTTAGTGACAGCACCGATTCTGAAACTCCCTGACTTGAGCAAGGAATTTAAAGTTGTCACAGATACTAGTTCAATTGCACTAGGCTATGTACTAATGCAAGAAGGTCATCATATAGCGTATTCTTCGAGGAGGCTAAAAACCCATGAAAGGAATTATGCTACCTATAACCTGGAGCTACTAGCAGTAATTCATGCTCTCAAGCTTTGGTGACACTGTCTGCTTGGTAACAAGTTCTCTTTGGTCATGGACCATAAGAGCCTTAAATGGATCTTCACCTAGATTGACCTCAATATGAGGCAACATTGTTGGATTGAAGTTCTACAAGAATATGACTTTGAGATCAAGTATCAGCCTGGCAAAGAGAATGTAGTCGCTAATGCCTTAAGTCGCAAAGCATTCCTCAACTCTCTTATTATGGAGGAACCCTTGATGGCAGAATCATTGGCAACTATGGTGTCAATGCCTAGCACCCTATCCTTGAATTAGTAAAGGAGGAAGCTATCCATGACCCGAAATATCTGAAGAAGATGAATGAGATTTTGGAAAAGGACCAAGACCCTAAACTCAAGGTCAAGTATCAATAATTTTCTGTCAATGAGGGACTTGTCTATTTTAGGACAAGATTGTGCATACCCTCAAGCAAGAAACTCAAACAAAGAATACTCTGGGAAGCACATGACTCCCCCTTTTCAGGCCATCCCGGATACATTCAACACGGTCAAGATGAGCTACCATTGGGAAAGGCTTAAGGGAGACATGCTCAAATATGTCAATGAATGTTTGTCTTGCCAATGCATTAAGGCAAAACATGTCAAGATGCCTAGGAAGCTGCAACCTCTTGACATCCCCCAAATGAAGTAGGAATTTATCAACATGGACTTTATTGTTAGATTACCTTTAGTTCAAGGAGGGTACAATAGACATGCTCACCAATCAAGACAAACTATAAAGCTTGCAATAGACATGCTCACCAAGGTTGCAATAAACATTCAATTATGGTTACAATAGACATGCTCACCAAGGTTGCACACCTCATGTCAATCAAGACAAACTATAAAGCTTCAGATATTGCCAGATTGTTCATCAAGCAGATATTCAAACTCCATGGGTTGCCTTGAAGGATCGTTAGTGACTACGATTCCCTCTTCACATCGCATTTCTGGAGAGGGATATTCAAGGCCATTGGGACTCAACTCTGTTTTAGTACGGCCTATCACCCTCAAACGATGGCCAAACAAAGAGAGTCAACCAAGTCATTGAAGACATTCTTAAGGCATATTGCTATCGTGAACCAAAGAAATGGATCCAATATCTACCATTGGTAGAGTTTGCTTGTAATGTCTCCTACCAACAAAGCATTCAAATGACACCTTTTCAAGAATTTTATGGGCATGATTGTCATACTCCATTGAGCTTCTCAGATCCTACCTTGAGGGTAGAAGCTTCCAAGAAAATGCTTGAGGAGATGGATGAGCAAGTCAAGGCCATCAGACAAGACATTGGAGCCGCCAAGGATAGGCAAAAAGCCTATGCAAATCTAAATAGACAAGAGCGACTCTTCAAAGAAGGGGATATAATTTTTATACAGGTATGACCCAAGAAGAGCTCCTTATCATTGGGAGAATTTAAGAAATTGAGTCCAAGGTATTGCAGACCCTACAAGATCCTCAAGTGCCTAGGACAACCCAATGCCTACAAACTCCAACTCCCTGAGAACGTAAAAGTTCACAATGTATTCCATGTTAGCCTACTAAAGAAATATGTATCCAATCCTAGGCATGTACTCAATGATCAACAAGTTGTAATGCCAAGCCAAGGAGTCCTTGAGCTCTGGCCAGATAGAATCCTAGACATTCGGGAAAAGAGATTGAGGAGTAGAATCCTCAAAGAGTGCCTCATCCAATGGAAGGACTATCCAAAAGAAGTTACCACATGGATTGACAAAAGTACTTTCAACCAACAATACCCCCAATTACATTCAAGATGAGGACATCTCGATTCCTTAAGGGGGGAAGGATGTAATACGTCATCATAAGATTCTCCCCCCCCTATTACATTCCGCCGTCACTGTCAGATTTTTCCTCCTCCCTTTTTAATCCAAATCAAAAAGATGAAACTTTTTTACTACGTCCCCACCCTATCAATGACATCAATTGGTGGAGGGAGGGGGAGTTAAACTACATGTCGATGAGGGAGCTAAACTCGCAGTCAAAAAGGGTAAGGGAGGAGACATCTACGAGTCGAATGAGAACCCGAGGTGGCGGCATTAATGATGAAGATGACAAAGAAAATAAATAGACCATAGAAGATATCAACGATGGGGGGGAGGGGCACACATGTGCTACCTCCAAACCCCCCCCCCCCCCCCCCCCGCTACCCCTCTTGTTAGGTTGCATGGCGATGATCACTAAGGCCGTAAAGCGGAGCTAAGGCCTCCTTACCACGATGCCTTCTCCCCCCAATAATACCCTTCTTTCTCCCCTATAAAAATCCCCCCCTCCTTCAATGGGTAGGACAATTCTCTTCTTTTTCCCCAACAATTACCATCTTTTCCTTATAAATCCCCCCCCCCCCAAACCTCCTTTCCACATACACACTATTCTTCTCCCCCCTCCCTTGCTGCCAACTTGTGAAGGAGTGAACGACACGAACAGAGAGAAGAGGCCCCAGGACAATTTCTTACCACGAAAAAGCCTCGAGCACCCTCTCTCCCCATTGACACTTCCTGAGATCTCTCCATCGATTACCTCTAGTTAACAAGGAGATCGTGAAAGTCAAGCCAAGGCATAAGGAACTCCATCACCAAGGAGTCCTCCGAGAGGAATGAAGGATGCATCCCAAGCTTCGAAATGGCCCCAAAATGTAAACTCTCTCAAGTAACTGTGAAAGCCGTGACTACGAAAGGAGGATCAAGCAAATATGCCACCACCAATACGAACAGGTTATCGATCATAAACTCTAATTTGACACTCCAAAGCCAGGTACCGCTACCATGTCTAGTACTTGAAATCGAACATTTAAGCATGGACATCATTAGGAAGAAGTCATACCTCCAATCGTGTAACTTGCATAACTCAAAAAGTAGTTGAAAGGGCTTAATAACCATGAATTGTCGTGAATAAATTAAGCATCTACATGTTGTTGTAGTAATTAAGTCAAATATTAGGTTTGAACCTTTGCAAATGCATCATAGATTACGAGTGTACATAAATATTCCGTATAGGTCAATTGCATCATGTAGACCATTGGAGTGATTAACTCGCATTTACAACAAACTCATGTACACTCACATTTAAATACTTAGGCCACACCTTATGAATTGCATAAATGCACTAAAAGGAATTTTCATGAATGGGGATCCTACATTGTATCATCAACTCAAGAAAGACTTGCACCTATCTTTGCATGGCATCATGGATATCCTCAGTTGCACCACATAATAGGGATGCATCTAAAAAGGTAGATTTAAGATGTGCATGTGAAATGTTAAGCTTAATTGCAAGGGCCAGTTTGGTAAATGAAATCCTGCATGATAAGTGAAGCCAAGATTTAATTCGACTCAACTAGGACTTTAGTCACAAATAGGTCAAGTTGTCCTTATGACCATATTTTGACTAAGAGTCAACATGCTCTTTGGTCTCTATCCCAATAACCATTCCCGATGGGTCCAAAACACTCTCGGGTATATCATTTTCAAAATATGATACATCTCGAAGCTTATACAAGTAAACTCGAATGGCGTATCCACAAGAAGAACGACCATTCGCCACATTACATTCGATGCTCAAAACTATTCAAGGATTGTAAATGGGCTTAGTTTGCACTTGACTTGCGAGAGGAATTAACACAAGTTCTTGATATCTTGAGGGAAGGAAACCCTAGGGTAAACTTAGAACCCTGAAAAACTCTAAGGCAGGAAAATGGTTACCAATTGACCAATTAAAGTCCTAGACTGAGACCTTAAGATAAGAACCAAAGGTTAGTAACTTAGGGAAGCTACCATCCGAAACTATGACATAATTGCTCACCCCTATTACATAGCAGTGAAGTCAAAAAGAGGGTATTCTCTATCCCTTAGAGAATAATGGGAATTGATGCCCAGGCAAGAAGACCCAAGAAGGGCAATGCTAGGTGTTCAAAGATGGGAACTCCACCTTGGCAGATGTCCGAGCACTCGCCTTTGTTGGCGTTTGTGCTTGTAGCACTAAATTCAATGTCTTTGAAAGAAATGTATCTCAATTAAAATGTATGAAAGAAATGTATCTCAATCTCTACAATGTGCATTGTGCATTGATGGGTGCACTGGTACACTATGGAGCGCATTGATGGAAGAAGGGGTGGTGGATGCAACCATGCCTCGTGTTTTGGGTATAAGGTAGACAATGATAAACTCTGTGTGTGTGTGTGTGTGTGTGTGTGTGTGTGTGTGTGTGCGTGTGCGTGTGCGTGTGCGTGTGCGTGTGCGTGTGCGTGTGCGTGTGCGTGTGCGTGTGCGTGTGCGTGTGCGTGTGCGTGTGTGTGTGTGTAGGGTTCTAGGATACACATGGAATTGTGGAATCCTCGTTCTCCTACACATCCGAACCCCCTGTGAACAAGATGAGTACTTTGCAAGAAGCAAAGAGAAGAGAAGACATGATGAGTGCATTGGTATACGTCTGAAAGGCTATGTTGTGTGTGTACATGCGCATGCACCTAAGTGACTCAATTACAATGCAAGACAAGTCTTAATGTGTCTTGATATATGTCTGAAAGGCTATGTTGTGTGTGTACATGTGTATGCACCTAAGTGACTCAATTACAATTAATGAATTTGGTCTTGTGTCCTAGTGGAGGGTGCCGTGTATTTGTGCACTATGAGCGTGTGCATGTGCACCACACACCATACATTGATGTGTGTACATTATGAGGTACCTCCTCTTCCCCTTGTTCCCCCTTGCAAATAGGGCAACATTAGGTAGAAGAGAGAAAAAAGGTGAAAGAGACACAACAAGTGCACTAAGTGCAAGGAGTTGCATGCAAGGTGTGGTATATGTGTGCACTATGCACTTTGCGCGTGTGCATGCGAATTGTGCACGGATGTGGTGCACAAGTTCGAACACTTCTAGATGCAACTTTCCTCTCTCCTTCCCCTTGTTCCCCTTTGCAAACAAAGAAGTTTTAGGCGGTTAAAGAAAAGAGGAAAGACGATCTCATGTGCACTGGGTGGTATGCACTATAGATGTGCACATGTGCATGTGCACCAGAGCATGTGTCACTATGCGCTAGTTTGGGTATGATGTCAGTTGCATGATTAATGTGGTAGCTACAGAGTAGTGTCGTGATGACGATGTAACCATGACGAGGGTGTTGATGTGCACAAAAAAGCAATGTCGCTTTTTCAAAATATATTATATCCAAAATAACAAACAATTTAATGAAGTTGAGGTCTATGGGCTAAGCCCCCATTCCTTTGAACTTACTCCCTCTCTTCCTTTTTCTCGACCTATGGCCTTATGGGCTAAGCTCCCATTTCTCGACTTAGCTTCATGTGCACAAGGACTTATCACATGCAAAAGTGCACTTGTGCATTGTACTTGGATAATACAATTTCTCCACATTTTGAAATACATTGCATACGTATTCATTCTAACTCATCTTTCCATAATGCTTCTTCTTTTGTTACAATGCCAGTTAATAAAATAACTCCAACAAAACCATTATTCTATGCAATACCGACATTATCAATTTTCAATCAACAAAAATGAAATCTAACTGTGTTTTGTGTGCTTCGAAGTGGATGTACAAGCACCCTCTCCTATTCCCCAACACAAAGATGTGAGTGATTACGATGTCTCAATCCTAGTAACAAAACCAAAATGTCATGCTCTACAAGCTTGACATCATGACCATTTGACACATTTTTATTATTTCAAGAGTTCGAACATATGCAAACCACAACTAGCTTATGTGCTTATTCACACAATGGATTCACACAAGATGAGAGAATGTGTTTGATTATACTTACCATCTTTATTGTAGTCCATGTATGAGTTTGCCTCGTTCTAAATCCAAGCACACACTCCTCCATCTTCAATGTCACTTCCTTATCACCATGAAAGAGAGGAGGTACCTACAATGAGCTCAAGAAAAGAAGAGAAGAAGATGGTTTCTCGCTCTATGTCCCTCACCCTCTTGCACTCTCAACTCATGCCATGCCCTCTTGCTCATGAAGGTCCTCACCATGACGAGATGGAGAAGAGAAGATAGCATGCAAAGAGCTTCACACTCCATGTCCCGCACCCTCTCACAAGCTCTCAACTCACTCTCCCTCTTAAGGCAACAATTGCAAGAAATCAAGAAGATAAAGTTTGTACACACATGAATAGCCTTTTCCATTAGTTCTTGTATGAAATTTAGGGTTAGAGTTTCTCCATGTCCCTTGGGCATCCTTCCCTTTTTGTGCCCTTTCTAACCAATCATGGCTTCTATTCATGCTTCTAGACTACAATCTTTATCCAAAAATTTACCAATGCAAATGACAACTTTAAGTATCAATTTAGGGTTGGGATTTCCCATGTCCTTTGGGCATCCTACCCATTTTGTGCCCTTTCTAACTGATCGTGGCTTTTATTCATGTTTCTAGACCTCGCTTCTTAACTAAAAATTGGCTAATACAAATGATGACTTCAAATGATCAACTGATTGTTACAATTTTCATAAGGAGTAGTCCTTGCTCTCAACAAAATAACAACATAAGCTGGTACAAATTCGTTTCTTTTTTCAAAAATTTGTAGAAATCATTCCTCCTTGCAGTTAACAACCTCCCGTCTTTTTTTTTCCTCTACTACAAATTTAAGGAGCCCCCTGCTTATCCAACAAATTGGTGCTATGCTTTTCACACATGTTAATCCCTTACTTCCAAAAACAAGTTGCTCCTATGCTTAAGCAGTCTCCATACTTACATATCAAGAATATGAACCAAGAGTTCTTCCCAAGCATTCCAAAACCAAATTGTTATACCATATTTCCAAGCATTATTGGCTATCCAAATACTTGCAAATCAAACTATGGCAACCCCCAAACTAAGCCTCAATGACTCCTTTGATCCAAACACATGTTTGATCTTAATAGAGAGCTTGATAGTGAGATTTGTACCTCTTTCAAATGGTACATCCAACATGAATTTCACAATGAACCTAGAATCCTCAACCTCACAATAAAGCTTGACTCCTTGGGCTCCCGACTTCAACCATAAGCTCTCACAAATGCCACTCCAATACCAATCAAGAAGAAGCAATAGTGGGATGCAAAGTCAATGCAATATGAGAGAGTGTGTGAGTGAGTGAGTGAGAGAGAGAGAGAGAGAGAAGGAAGCACACAAAGTTTTGGTGAGTACAATAATATCAGTCTTCTTCAAAATCTTCACTTATACCCCAATATATTCTACTTGGCTTATGAGAGCATGATTTATGCATGGGCCTATGCCCCATATACAAATAAGATGAAGGAATGTCACCAAGAACATAAAGAGGAGACATGTTAAGATGCATTGATCTCCTCTAAGATCTATCTTATCTATTGGATATCTTGAGTTTGTAGCAAAATAATATTTCGTAGGTCATTTATAAAGTACACGACTTATGACATTTCCATTGCTCTTGCATGTATGAACCAAGCTTGAGACAACTCCAATATGATTATGGTGCACCTAATACCTACTAACATTGCTTAATCATGGTGATTATTGGCTTATACCCACTAAGAGGATCAAAGTAGGCTCTAATACCACATGAGAAAGGTCACCATGATATCAAATGAGCATTGTTTATTGTGTGCATGATGAGATGCAAGAGGGCACAATGTACAGGAAGGACTACTTGCTTATTTAAGTTCCTCACAAAGTAAAGTTAGAGTGCTCTAGCTCATATGCATGAAGAGCCCCTTTTGGCTCTTTATAGAGCCACTCCATGCTAGGGTTGGGTAGCGTTGAGTCTTGTTTACACATGCACATTCACATCCTTATCTCACCCTAGTTCACATGACATTCTCTCAACATTTTAAAGTTGACACTTTTGTTGCAATCTACATTCTCGATACTAGATTTGTATTGCATACTCTTGGTGGCTACTTTCTAGTGGCCTTAGTGGCCTCATCTCTATCCTACATAGATGAGATGGTTATCGTGCTTCTCTAAGGATAATTATAATAACCGATCAATACAAGTATTTGATATAGAATCGATCACCATATTCTTTGCTAGAATAAGCACTTTGGATATTGAACAAATGGTTGCTACATTAATCCTTGATCCCTAGGACGAACTCTATTGGTGGTTCAATGTCAAATAGGGAAGTCAATTTCTCCTACAACATGGCTAGGCCTAGCAAGCTTTCCTATGCAAAGTTTTAAGCTCTCCTCTACAACATTCTCCTCTAATGCATGTCTTGGCATGGAGCAAGGATGGATGTGTCCTATACTAGTGGAGTGGTGCTCCCTCATATATCCCCAAGCCAAAGGGATTGTTTCTAAGAGGTTAAAAGCAAGGTATGTTGATGCATGCCATACATCTAAACAATGTGGTGGGCCCCAAGGGTGGCCAAGGGTGGCTTTCCTCATACACATGATTAGTATGGAAATTTTCTACCTCTTATGTCTACAATGGGATGGTTCAACAAAGAGTAATGTTTGCTCGTCCTCTTTCCACATGCAAGTCACTTTGGCAATCTAATGGGAGGGAAATCCACGACCATGATATGTTTTTGTAGAGTTTTTTTATAAGTCATCAAGATGCAAGATTTTTCACTTTCTATTATCTAGGTTTGAGTGTGATTGACATGGACTCGAACATACCATGATTGAGTCATGACCCAAATTGAGGTTGGTTCTTAAGAGTTTTTTAAATGGTCCATTTACACACTTTTAAGGGTATTCTTCAAACATCACTCATTGTAGTATGTATTCTATGACATAACAAATGTCTAGCACATCGCAATTGTGATAACGAATGTCTAGCACATCGCAATTGTGGTAAGGAACGTACTAGTGACCCTTGGGGAAATGTTCCAATCATTGACTAGTTGTTTGCACTTGTTACCCATGGCCCAAGAGGGTGTAGCACTATGCATTTCGAAGGTGCTTGGCACAGGATTAGGCTTGTTTTAGCCGCTCGTACAGGCAATTAGGTGAATTATTTAAGACCAGCATTTTAAATGAGGTCTCGCCGTGTAGTCTGTAGACACTCCACTCCTCTGTTGAATATAAGCTAGTCTTTTGAACTGGATTAAAACCATAAACATGCAATAGACTTGTAATCACCATGTATATGAGTCTATATCCAAATGGCATACTACTTTATCTCCATTAAAATACAATCACTCAAATAGTAATGAGATTCTAGGTCCATGTTCATTTCCTGTGTGGATTGATTATATTTGTCATGTAGAGTTGTGCATATCAGAAGACGACCAAATGAGGATGTGATGATGATATGCAATCAAATGGGACCTTGAGATACATGTGCAATCATACATATACTTATTGCATTCACATGATACCTATCATGTCTTCTCTTCCATTTCCATTCGCTATGTTCTTTCTCATGATAACAATTGCGATTAGATTCAACCCTGTTAAGAGGTTCCCAAAAATCCTAACCATCCAATCTAACACCATCTCGACTATCCAAAACCCTCACATCTTTTGACTTTTGGAATCTAACAGCAAAAGAAACAGCTTGTGCATCCAAGTGAGGCCAAAAAAGAGTAAAATATTTTAGAATACGGATGCACAAAAAGGACACTTACCAAGAAACAGTTAGAACACAAACCACTTACAAGATAGGACTGAACAATCAAGCAAGGTAAATGCAGAAGCATCAACTACTTTAATAACAGTCTAAAGCTGGAACAGCCCAGCAACATAGTGACAAAAACGTACAAATCATAAAAAACACCACTACAACCACCACTTCATGCAAGACCCACCCGACAACAAACTGAAACCTTACAGATTCTCACATTATGATAAAAACAACCATGGTATTCCCTAGGCATTCGGACATCTAGAAGCAATTCTGCAATAATGCAAACACCAAACTGCAACAATTCACCAAATGTATATGAAAATTGAGAGACTGTAACTAGAATGCAGGCCTTGCTATGTAAATCTGTTAGAAACTGCTCTGTGCTTATTCAATCGACTGAAAATTTCAGTACCAACAGAGGGAATGACGAAGGCCAAAGGTTCCCCAAAAAATTGTTACTGACAGAAGCTATAACATGTCAATTCTGCCACAATATATCCATTCAAACATAAGGATTGGAAAATGACACTAGACTGGCTCAAAGGAGTTTAAAATAAACTCATCCAATATATTGAGAGCTCATGAACATCTCAATTCATAAAGCTTGGACTTCTCTCATGTACCCTTCATTCATTAAGATATGGGATAATAGTCATGTCAAGCGATCTGTTTTAGCCTTGACCCACCTCTTCTCTCATGTACCCTTCATTCATTAAGAAATGGGATAATAGTCATGTCAAGCGATCTGTTTTAGCCTTGACCCACCTCTTTAGTAAGGACCTCTTGGTGGCAACGATATGTTGGATCTTACTTCCTGCCATTTATTAATAAACCTCTGGTCCTTGGGACTTGGGAATCCTGTGCACGACCCTAATGGTAAGTTTAGCAACCTCAGCTTTTGAATTTTGAAGCCCACAAAACAATTCTTATAATTAGTCTGTGCTACAAAATGAAAGTCAATCATGACCTCCCTCCCACGAGTGTTCTCAAAAATGAACCCATGTTATTCGAGTCATGGTATGGTATATTCTACTTTCTTGAGGAAGTCAAGGAGTTGAAGAGCTAGGAGTCCTCTACTTCTGGACAAACACCTTCAGACAGGCGAGACCATAGAAACCATCTGAGATGACCCTCAATCCAATCAATCATTACTGCAAGAACCATTAGTCCACAAGACTAGTGTTTCAAGACAAATCCATTGCTAACAGAAAATGCTTAAAGACAGGTGCTTATAAGCAAAAAGCTGTAACAGCAGTTGTTCTCTCATTAAGGGGGAAAATGTATCCCCACATTTCAATTTGCATTGAAGTTTACCAACTAAAAAGACCTAATAAAACCAGATCCCTTCTAGGAGTTGGAAAATGAACGGCTCAAATTTCAAAAGCCATGTCACTCTCTTACAGGATCTAAAAAACTCTTGAATACACACACAAGCAGCAGCAGGAAGAAGCCGCAAAAAGTCAAAAGGACCTCGTCTCTACTTCTTCTTTCCTCCTTTCTGTGCATCTCCAGCTTTGGTCTGCAAAAGGGCCAGATGGTAAGTAACAAGTTACACGGAATTGATTTCAAATATTCATCAGTAACAAGCATAAGTACAAAAACTGCACCTTCTTGACACCGCGAATCTTTTTAGCCCTGTTCTTCCTCTCCTTCATCTGCTTTCGAGATTTCTCCACCTTTGTAGCAAGTCCATTCTAGACAACACCAGCGGTTTTCAGCATGCATGAAAGTGTGGCAGAAATGGATATGTACATAGGGCAACTCAAGCTTCCATACAAATAACTTCACTTACTCTAATCAGACGGTACTTTGGTTCATATTTCTTTGCAGCATCCAGATTATCATAAATAAGACCAAACCCAGTTGACTTTCCACCTCCAAACTGTGTCCGGAAACCAAAGACAAAAACTGTCTGTGGATCACGCACCTCATAGAGCTTTGCAAGCTTCTCCTTCAGCTCTGCCTGATCAGTCACAGTAGCAGTTCAGTAACAATTCCCCTATTTTAAAAATGCAACCTTATTCAATACACCTGTACCTTTGAGACATTGGGCCGACCAGGATGAAGAACATCAATCACCTGCATTAGTAGCAACCAACCACAACAACCTAAGTGAGACAGAAGGTGAAATGGAAAGGTACTAAAGTAAGACCTAAAAATTGAGGTGGCAAGTGTGTCCTACACATCTAGTTGCCTAAAGCAAGTCAGGAAGCACGTAAGCCTGCTAGATTGAAGAATACAATAAAACTTGGAAGGAACGTGCAAGAACTAATCAAGGCAGGCAGCAGATTGATAAGACCAAAAATGTTGGCACCTTGTGACAGCATTGTACAAAGCCATGTGAATTACTAGCTTTGAATTTTCACCTAGAATGTTGAAGGCCATATTTCCAATAACTTCTTAAGGAGGTAGAGATTGTTTAAGACCGCACATGGCCTAATTTATTTCATTAAACACAAAATATCTGAGCTAATCAGAGCAGGAGACCACACCAACACCATCTTCGTGACAACAGCCACTAGTGCAGGCATTTCTTACCACTCAGATAACCAAACCTTCCTTCAGAAGCAAGAGTAGTGCAAACCAAACCTTCCTTCAGAAGCAAGAGTAGTGCAAGACATGTATGGGACCAAAACCACTTGCATAGTTCCACGTGACCTTCTTGGGATACACTCATTTCCAGAGAGCACTATGACTGACAACACACACTAATACTCCTTCCTAACCGCTACTCAGCCCTAACTGGTTTGATCTATTTGGTTCGCATTCATCATAGAAACTCCAATTCTGCATCTCAAGAACATGCAGGCTCAGCCATATAACCTTAATGGCTAGGATATGCTCATAGAGACCCCAGTTATGCATCTCAAGAACATCCAGGCTCGGCCATACTATCAAAGGGTGCAGTGATGAACATGATAAGCTAGCAGTGACAATTCCGGCACTCCTGGCACTCAATTCTCATACACATTAAATTCCTCTTTCTACTTGAGAGTTAATAGCACATCTGGACATCACGGGAACTTGCAGCACCTGCTCTCTTCATCCTCCCATAGCAAAAATCAAAATCCTGTCTAGAGTTGAAGCGTCCACCGAAAGCTCCTAGAATTCATTCCGTACACATTAAATACCTCTTTCTACTTGGGCATTTATAGCACATCTGGACACAACAGGAAATTGTAACATCTTGTCCGATCAAATCCCATAACACCGAAAATCAAAATCCTCTCAAGCCTCTAAGCATCGGCTTCCAACCAAGACATCGGACATTTCCAAAAGATTCGTTTGAAAGATCGAGCTTACAGCTTCCTGATTACCACATAGACGCAAGCTTGCAGCACGTTCATTAACGCAGGAAAACCGAAAACAGGTTCAGACAACCGTGAAAGGATAGCAGAGAAGAAGGAATCTGATTACATACAAATTGCTTGCGGGAGAGAAGGCGATTCGTCATGAACTTGCGCGTTCGCACGGTGCAGGACTTGAGGTCCGCCATTACGCGATGACGCCTGGTGGGGGAGACAGGGCAGCTCGCACCAGGCAGGAGGAAAGAAACCCTAGGTTACCGCGCGAAAGGGGAGGTGGAAAGGAGACGCAGACAAAGCTAAGTAAAGGTCTTTTTCCCTTTGGGCCTGCCCAATATGTCGGTCGGCCAGGGTGTCCGCCCAAGATCGTCTGAAGTTAAAGAGTGCACCTCCCTAAAAGAGAGTGTGTGGCTCCTCTTTTCTTCGGTTTCTTAAGGGGAGTGTCCTTTAAGGACATTTTCAATCTCATATACAAAAACTAAGTTGGCATGCGCAATCGGGTTTAGATAGTGAGATTGAGTGTGGTTTTGTCATGTATAATATTAATCTTGTTGAATTGAATTTGTTTTTAACCATATAAAAGCAAAATGAAATGCCCCTTTTAGAACTATATATTGCATAAGCAACACTCGTGAGTTTTTGAAACTAATGATATTTGTCTATAAACTTGTCGTACAGCCTAAGATATCCTGTTGATAATGAGTATCTTGCAAAACATAAAACCAAAAATGAGAAAGTTACTTGGTCAAAGTATGAGATGCCGTGGCTTTCACATTTTGCCAAAAAAATTTGGTTAAGACTTAACTTGTCATGTCATAAAAGCATAACAGTAGCCCAAAAAAAACAGATAAACATGCTATGCTAGTAGCATGTCGAAGAGCTAGCACAAGTCTCTTCGTTGTTTTATAATTATAAGGGAAGGTGTTGTCCCCCCTTCTCTATTGAGAAGATATGCAGTATATTTTTTCCTTTACTTTTCTTTTCTTTACTATTTATTATGAAAAAATATATAGATTCTAACCTTGTGAAAGATAATTAGATTTGGTTGGAAATTGCTATATAACCTAAGATGTAGTGTTGATAAAGAGTACCTTACAAAACTTAAAACCAACAAACCAAATAGTTGCTTGGTCAAAAGTATGAGATGTTGTTGCTTTCACATTTTACTATTTTTTTGTTAAGAATTAACTTATAACTTCATAAACATAAACCATTAACACAAAAGTATGTGAATATGCTATATAAGCAATATGTTGAAAAGCTGGCACATGTCTCTTCATTATTTTATCATTATGGAGGAAACTACCATTCCCCAATATGCTCTCAAATTTTCCTTGCTTTTTTAATTTTCTTTTGTTATTCAATATCAAAAACATAGGTATAATAGGCGCTTGCTAATCCCCAAGGTCTTCACCACTACAACCATAATAGATACTTGTTAATCCCTAAGGTCTTCACCAACAGCACCAAGGCTCAAGAAGCTCCACACTGTTGTTGTCCTTTCAATGAGCAACTAGCCACTCTCTCTTGACAATGACCTATCATTCTAACAAGGCCAATACTCTTCCAACTCGCAGTAACTCATATTAAATCCCTAAAATGCAAATTTTGGATAAAACATGAATGGTAGTATAATCAATATGGCCAAGATTCTGGCACTCTTGGACTCATCTCTATGAACCAATCCAAAGGGGATTCACTACTTCTTAGGCACTACTTGATACTACAAGCACTTTCTCCTACATTATGCAATTGCAGAAAGACTTTTACACAAGCTTCTAATTATTCCAACTAGAGCAAGGAGTAGCAAGCTATGTCTGGAGCTATCAAAAATGCTCTTATGACTACAACTATTTTACAAGCCTCGGTTTGATGATGACATTCTACATCTATATTGATGTGTAAGGTTGGTAAACACAATATGGACTTTCATGTGAGCTTTGTGCTAGCAAATAGTTCACTAATGTTGAGATGAGCTATTTGACCATAGAATCAGAGGGATTAGGAATGGTGTATGTAGTTGAAAAGTTTTGATATTACGTTCTCACCATCTCATTTACCATCTACATACAATATCAAGCATTGGTTTATTTAATGAATAAATTAGGGATTAGAGAACACATCCCTAAGTCACTACAAGCTACAGGCCACATATCGGCATTCATAAAAAAATTTGCCTTCGTCATCATTAAAAGCGTCAGTATAGACGTCTCTACAGATCCGTTGCTACATTTAGCAATGCAAATAGCAATGCTTTGCAATGCATATATCGACTTAGATAGCGATGCGTGCAATAAATTAGCAACACAAATAGCGATGGTTACATAAGAAAAAAAAATGGTGGCAAGGTAGCCATCCCCCAACACCATGTGCTAAATAATATTTTGTAAATCAATTATATATTGAATACACAATCGTTATCAAGACAGGTGCAAAAACAACATAAAACTATAAGACAGATAACTCATAAAATGAGTACAAGATTGAGGATGATAACTCGTAAAACTACATGGAACCATGGAGAGGAGAGTCCAAAATAAACATGGATATGTATCTATAAATATCACAAAATGTGACTTTATACAAAGGATGAGAAATATATCTAAGGAATGCTATATGAAAGAGGCCTACAAGGATCACAAGATCAAAAAAGGAAATGATGTGCACTCCACGAATGCAAGCACATGATACAGCTCCTCGCTATCTAAAAGCTTGTCCCAATGCAATGGAGTGTCAGACGGACTCTACAAAATAAACAACCAAATATTAGTCCACCATACATAATGTATCATTAAAAAACTAATGACTACAAACAAGAAAGAGAATTGACTTACTGGGCCACCGCGCACATACAATCTATCAATAAGTGCAGTAAGACTGTGTCTCTCTGCATATCAAGTCTCTAAACCTATAAGACCACAGTTTGTGATAGAGTGCTACAAAGAAAACAGAATAGCATTGTTGGAAATAAGATTGTTAGTACAAGTGATATTCCAAATAAAAAAGTGAGAAGAACTAAAAGAAAACTTACAAAGTCCTCCAAATAAGTCCTATGACCACCACTCCCTAGATGATACATGACTCCTCCCTCCAATGATCCCCTCACTGCCTCTCATTGCTGCCACCATTGTCTCAGAGAGTCTGTGGCCTCCTCCCTGAGTCTCTGCCAATCCTCTGTGTTCAACCACTTGGGCTTTGAGGCGCCACTCTTGATTGCATTGTGTGTGTCTGATTGTCTATGTGACATGTATGCACTTATACACTCCCATCCACCTAGTGAAAAATCTCTCTATCGTCATAGTACCAGAAACTTCTCATGCAAATATGCCACTACATAGTCCTTACTCCCCTCCGGTATATTCTTCTAATTATCCAAAACGTTGCACCTAAATACTTGTTGGCACAACTCTCTCATGCTAGGCATTGCCCTCCTATTCTCATCATTCATGATCACAACACCTGTTTTCTCATCTATGAGGTATTCATACCCTACTAGGATATGTCTAAGATGTGTCCTCTCCCACCTATGAGACTATGCTCCTGGGCATAACCAAGAGACCTCTATACATCTGCCATACCTGTAGTGATGGTATCTCTTAGAGTAGCACCCATAGGGATGCCACCTGCTGCAAATAGCTAAGCGAAACCTAGAGTCACGAGAGTAGATGTCCCTACATGTGTGACAAATCCTAAAGGTGACAAGTGTCCACCAGACAAAACGAGACAAAGACACTCTATCGATGCCTCCACAACACCAACATGAGCCACCCTCTCTAGAACCAGTAGGAGAGCAAGGACTAGCAACAACCAATCATAGACTCACATCATCTACATCTATGCAACACCTTCCATAACCACTCCATCCATTTGGGGCCAATCTAGAGCATTGACCTCACCTACTGGAGATTGAAGCATCGGATTGTGCTGAAGTAGACCTCACAAAACTGCCAGATGATAACCGTGATAACTCATGCTCTACCATATCTCTAAAGTGGGTCATCTAATCTGGAGATATATGTGTGAAGATCTCATATATCTCCTCATATATCATCCCTCGACTCATCCTACTCTTTGGGCATCATCAAAGGTAACCTGCACAAACAAAAAATGATGTTAGCATAATCAATATAAAGATCTAGGTAAAACATTTTAACGTAACTCTGCAAAAAGTGATGCTAATTAAAACGCATATACTAAAGTGCCCTTAAAAGTGAATTATCAATAGATTGAGCAAGCGGACACAAATATGACCCAGTCTATGGTTCCATGTCAAGCCCTTGGCATAGCTTGGCATACACTAGAAGGTCTATATATAGGTCTCCACAAAAAGAGGAGCCCCCTTCATTCTCAAAAAATTCATGGTCTCTTATCTCTTCATCTATATTACCCATGCTTGTCTCTGCATGCTCCAAGCTCTCTTCGCCCTCAACCCTCCATAATATCAACCCCTCTATCTGCATACTCTTCTTGTCCATGCTGGGGACATTGGTTTCATCGTACACTCACATGCTCCAAGGTGTTGACGGCACAACATACTACCATCGAGATTGCTGAGGATTTGGATAGAAGATTATGTGTTCAATATCACATATAAGCATGTTGCAAAGAGTAAATCAACACTCGCGGCTATTTCGTGTCGTGGAAAATTTAATAAACAATGTCATACACCTATTCACAACCTGGCAAGACAGGCGTGTCACACCAATTGTTCCATCTTTTCTCAGAATCTACCTCCAAAATCCCAAATGAACCTTGCCGAACGATTGCCCCACCTCCTTCCAATACTACTTTAAACCATTGTACATTGAATATGATCATGGAGAAGCTATGGTAATCCATTGAGATAACACTTTGCAAGTTGTCAAAATACTCAATCTCATCTACTATAATATTCGGATTCGTGGTTTGTTGTTGGCTCTCTTACTCGAACGTTGCCATGACACCACAATCCATTATGGAGCACATTTTGTCGATGCGCTCAACTCGAAAATATCACCCTTGTGACCACATCACCCTATAGATTTTGTACAGTACATCGAAATGGTTAGGTTAGTTGTTGTACATAAAATCTAGATACGACAATAAAGAAAGTATGCGGTCACCTTCGAACTATATTCCCTCGAGAATTCTCACTCCTCTGTAGAGATCTCGATCCCTTCACACAAAGCTATGATCAAAGCTTCATGCAACCACCACATAGACATAAACTACGGCACCTTCTCTATGCCCTTAGGATATCAAATTGGTCGATGGCATGTACTGTGTTGAAATTCTGATCGTGCTCCCTCTTGCTCTCTTTTGGCCTGCTCGTACCTACCAAGCCACTTCTCCATGGATGCATGATGCAACATACAAAAATAATTCATTTTCTCCTCCATAGCACCAATTATTCTTTTTTCTACCCCATTTCCAACCGCCACATCTTTGTTCAGTTTATCATTGTCCTTCAATGTCCCATAGCATACTATTGTTTGAATCCACTATTGGTAGCCACTCCGAAATATGCACTAATGCCTCTGACAACACTAGCCAACCTTCAGACATACTACCTTTTGGTTGAGCTTGTTGTCACACAAAGCCCTTCCAAGTTTTCATAAAGCGCTTTAAGAAGAACATCCATCGCATATAGATGGGTTCCACAATCTCCACTTCATCCATGAGATGTACCAAGAGGTGAATTTGTACAGCGAGCATGCTCGTGGGTTGGTACTTCTCAAAGAGACAGATGGTCTCCATCTCTCCTTGCCTTACGAATTCAATAGAGGATGTCTTAATCTCCTTCTATGAGATCCATTGCACTAAATTTGACAACTTAAAATCACCGAGGGTATTTTTGAAGCAAGACACCCCACAATCACGAACTATGATCACTAGTATGAAGAACTGCTAGAAATTTAAAGCATTATGAACATCGAATCGACACATAATAGTGAAATACTGAGGTTACTTGCTATCAAGGTCAGGAGAAACCTGGCATGTCTTGTGTCAATCATGGAATTTCAATCCTCCTAATAGTTGGTGATATTTAGAAAAAGTAGACCTAAGGGAATGCATCATACCCGTCGCGAAGTGCGAATAGACTTGATAATTTGCTTCACCATCATACGCTCTTCTTGAGTAGACAGGACCCAAGGAGCACGAGGTAGTTGCAAGTAACTGCCAAAGCTCGATTGTGGCCAACTGTGGCCAAAGTGCCTTCATCTTTCCTATCTCCTTTAAATCCATCCGTGCCCCTACAACAGTGTCTCTCTTTCTTGTGATATGGTCCCACAATAAGTTGCCCACATTCTTGAAAATGTGCATGGGATCTAACAAATGGTTTATCTATGTAAGTAGGTCCAATACAGCAACTCATAGAAAACTAAGAACCGTCGCATTCCGCTTGGATGTGACTCCTCGTGGACCATTTTGAACTCATATCAGCTTTGGGCCTTCATTCGTGCTGCTAGAGGTTGTCGAAGAAAACATTTCCTCAATTCATGACTCTTCGACAAGAAAGTGGCATGTCCCTAATATACCATCTTCTTCATGATCCGTGACCTTTGGGAGTCTAATTGTGGCCCACACAATGGACATGCATGATAACCTGAGGTAACCGAACCTATCACAATATCCCTATCTAATCAACACAAACTTGAACGAGCCATGATAGATATCAACAACAGGACTCCTCAATCCTGGAAAGTCATGCATGGTCCACATGAGAATGGCTCATATATTAGAAGACTGCTAACTATCATGCTTGCTCATATCTTCCACAATGGCCCCCTCCTCCCACAAAATCTTGAGCTCATCAACTAATGGAGAGAGGTAGACTTCCAAGTTCTTGACTTTATAGCACCCAGGAATGAGCAAGCTAAGGATCAAGGGTCATTTCGTTGTAGAAAGCCATGGCAGAATGTTGTAGTTTACAAGGACTACAAGCCACACACTATAAGAAGTTGAGCAGAGACTGAATGGATTCATGCCATCCATAGCAAGATCGATTCAAAGACTCCTTGGCTCTTGTGCAAAGCTCGAAAAGGCGGAGTCAATGTAGCTCCATGTGAGTGAATCTACTAATATTTGTTGGACTCCATCTATGGATCTATTTTGCACATGCCACGTTGTCAAGCTCGCTATGCTTGACATACGAAACATGTGACGTATACGTGGTATAAGTGAAAAGTGTTTAAGAATCTTTTGAGGGACAATTTGCCCTTGGAAACCCACACGCACCACACTTCGAACATGTCTCCATAGTCCCAAAGTCTCCTCAAAATAGCACATAATCATTGACACATGCATGGATGCTATTGTAGTCCATGCCAAGCTTTCGTAACACCAATCGTGCATCATCACATGACTCATGCATCGTGTTTCTAGGTGGCAATATGTGATATTTTAGCAACCTTTAAAAAAAGCACATTTGAAGAGCATAAAAGGTGTTTTTATAATGGAATAAAAACAAAACAATGTAGTATGTACCTGAACAACTCGGTCACACTTGCATTGCTCCACTCGTACTTTGCTTGCACACTTAGAAGTACAAGTAGCATATTTAAGCGAGATACTAGGCACCCATCATACAATGGTATGGATGCTTCCTCTCTCAATGGATCAAATGAGTTGGCATTCATTGGTAGTAATGCATCAATCATCGCCTCCATCTCAAGCTCTAAGATTGGAGGAAGGTCTACAACGTCCATCGTCTCTTCTAGTATTGAGGGTGTAGTTAGCGGTGTACCCTCTATGGGTTTATTGGCTTAGGCACTCCATCCGTCACACACCCACGAACTCTTCTTATAGGCTACAATAGGTGCATTCCTTGGGATGGAGCATCATGTCAAGAATCACATGGTGGGGAAAATTGCTTGAGTTGCTTTGCCAAGTATACATTATACACATAAGAGAAAGCTCACTCAAGAACACAATAAGAGATATGGAGGTCACAACGTTTTCTTGTTGGTTTTTTTCTTCTTCTTTCACACACTATACAACGTACACAAAGTAAATATAAGATACAACATAAAAGAAAGTGATCTGCTGATTCAAATAGTGCATAATTGACTATACTAATCGACTGGCGCTATAACTATGCCAGCTTTGGGTAGGTGCAACAACTAAATATAATAAGTGATAAGTTTGTGGCCATGTGAGGATCATAATGACCACCGATGTGCTAAGTATAGACATGTGAACCCATCTAGCCAAGCAGTCCATCATCAATTTTTGCATGTGTTGAGCTTGCCATCTCAACACTCCTCCTCAAGCTCAACTCTATCTCTGCAAATCCAAGTAAGCTTTGAAACTTTTGAAGCTTCTTTGTGAAAATGTCAGCTATTTGATCTTATGTACTGACATGTACCAAGTCAATCTCTCTCGCAAGTATCTTCTCTCTCACAAAGTGGTAGTGCACCTCAATGTGTTTTGTCCTAGCATGGAACACATGGTTCCTAGCTAGTTGTATGCTACTCAAGTTGTCACTGTGAATGACAACTAGACCATCTTCCTGCACATCCAAATCACCCAATAACTTTTGCAACTATACCATCTCACATGCTGCTATAGCAGCACCTCTATACTCAGCCTTTGTAGCAACTATAGGTTGCTTTTTGCTGCTCCATATAACTGTTGCACTAGTAAGGGAAAACATGAATCTGCTAGTAGATCTTCTGTCTGACATGCTATATACTAGCCTAACCTGCATCTATGTATCCAAATACATGTACATCCTTACCTGCCTCTTAAAAAAGTCCATAATGTAAAGTAGACTTCACATATCTTAATATGCGTCTAACTGCATCCAAATGAGGCTTTATAGACATCTACAAAAATTGATTGACAATGCCAACAACATAGCTCCAGTCTAGCCTTATGATAGTTATGTAAATCAGACTTCTTACTATCCTCCTAAACATAGTAGGGTCTTCTATCTCATCCCCAATGTCAGCACTTAATTAACTTCACATTTTTCTCCAATGGTATTAAAAGAGGCTTACATGCTGTCATACCATACTTGGATAACATATCCAAGCCATACTACCTTTGGGATAGGTACCATTATCACATCTAATCACCTCAATACCAAGAAAGTATCTCAGCTCACCCAAATACTTCTGTCAAACATTTTCTTCAAGAAGTCCTTAACTTCAGCAATTCCATTGTCATCACTGTCATCTATTATAATCAAGTCATCCACATATGTGACTACAATGATGAAACTTATATCTCCCCTTCTCACATAAAGTGAGTGATTAGCATTGAAAATATAAAAGCCAATATTGACAAGATACTCTCCGATCTTGTTAAAAGATGCTCTAGGTGCTTACTTCAGCCCATAGAGCCCCTTCTTTAACTTGCACACATATGTGGGATGATTTAAATCCTCATAACTTTCTGGCTATTCCATATACACCTCTTCTTGCAATTTACCAAGCAAGAATGTATTCTTAACATCCATTTGTTGCAAATTCCAACTTTTGGCTACTACCAAGGTAACCACGTATCTAACAGTTGCCATACTAGCAACTGGACTGAATGTGTCTATGCCATGTGTTTGAGCATAGCCTTTTGTAACCAGCCTAGCCTTATACCTACTAATCAAACCATCTACATTATGCTTGAATTTGCAAACCCACTTACAACCAACAGCTTTCTTACCCTTAGGAAATTGTACCAAATCCCAAGTCTTATTGGCTTCTAATGTAGCCATCTCTTTATCCATTGATGTTTCACAATGAGCATGACCAACAACATCCTCAAAACAAGTGGACTCAACATCCTCAACTATCTTCATCATATAAGTGTAATGGTGAGCTGCATAACCTTCAAAACCAGATCTTTTAATAATGTATTTGACCCTACTAGACATGTATACCACTTGATTACTCAATGGAGCCTTAACATTACTATGTGTTCTCTGTACACGTGGTGTCTTGACTGAAGGAATACCAAGCTCATCATCCAAACTCTCTGAACTACTAGAATCTCCATCAAATCCCAAATGATTAGTAGATGCATCATTACCATCCAATACTTTCTTTTTTTCTTTGTCTTTACATGCAACACTTGTAGATCCACCTAAAGATGTGGGGCTACTCAGTCTTCCAGTTTAAGGGCTAACTGTAGGTGTAATACTAGATGATGTTTTTGGTCCACTAAGGCTCTGTGATTCTTTCTTTTCTTTTTGCACATAGCTATCATAATCATTATCATCATCTAATACATCACCAGTAGATGCATACCAACTGCTCATCTCATAAAAAATAACATCCATGCTCACTCTAAACTCACCTATGATAGGGTTATAACAATGATACCCTTTCTGCTCTGAAGAGTACTATCCAATAAAAATACATTTTTCAGTCTTTGGATCAAGCTTCTTTCACACCTCATCTGGCACATGAATATATTCAATACAACCAAACACTTTTTTAAGTGTGACACATCGGGCTTCTTGTATGTAAAGTATTCTTTGGGAGTCATCCCATGAACTACAGCTGTGGGAGTTTTGTTCATAATATGGACAGCAGTATGAACAACTTTAGACCAAATATGTTTTGGCATATTCTTTTCAGCCACCATCAATGCTCGTGCAACTTTTGTAATATGTCTATTTTTTCTTTCTATAACCCCATTTTGATGTGGAGTATACTTGCAAGTAAATTGTCTCTTTATCCCATGAGACCTTAAGAAGCCACTAAACTCATTAGTGGTGCACAAATCGGATGTTGTATGCAAACGTAGCGAGCGCCGGAAGGTCCCCAAGAACTCTATTTTTGTACAAAAAACAAGAGAGAAGACTTGCACGACATGAAGCAAAAAGACTAATTAGGTACAATCTCCCCCCATGCCTTGTGTGAGCGCTCCACAAAGCATATATTCAATATATTATTCATCTCCAAGCTAAAAATATAGCCCAAATTTTACAATTAGCACACTTTACCTTTTGTATTTGCTTTTGTCCAAATAAAGAATAAAGCGGTTGGGTGCCCAAAGAGTCGGGCTGTGCCCAAATATAATGTCCAATAACAAATATTTAAATCATGTGTCCATGCGCATATAAAATAATAAATAAATATCAAGTGCTTCAATAAATAAGCGTGTCAAAATAAATATTGGCACCACACTTAAGATGCACACCCATAAAAAATGATAATTTCTTCTAAATAACTTGAATACACACTATCGCCCAGTGCTTCCCAACGCCACTGTTGCCTACTCTACACATCAACTGAAGCATTCACAATTGTTAGAAAAATAATAAAATTAAACCAATAAAAAGTGAATACCTAACTGTCTTCAGCTACAAAATAAATAAATTGGTTAGAGCTCAATCCTAACCTTAATTTATTACGAGTGCGCACTCTAAACTCATAAACATCCATTAATTTAAATATGTATTTTACGGAATCACTTGCTATGGAATCACCCATTTGCACATTAAATTAATGAGACGCCCAAAAAGGATAGGCGTCCCCATCGACTTTTCACACAAGGAATCTACCTTGTGTATGAGCCTCGGCAATAAATATAATTTTACGGAATCTACCGTAAAACCTCAGGAATCCACCATGGAATATGCCTCCTAGCATCAATTAGAGAGGTACTCTCCCCCTCCATCTGATCTCAAGCACTTAACTTTCAAGCATGTTTCTATTTCAACAACTGCATTGAAAGATTTGAAGTGCTCAAATACATCACTATTTTCCTTCATTAAGTATACCCATAGCTTCCTTGAACAATCATCAATAAACGTGATAAAGTATTTACTGCCACCAAGGGATACATTTTGTGTAGGCCCCCAAACATTTGTATGCACAACATCAAGTATATTTATGCTCACATCTCTGTCATGCAAAAAGGGTTGTATTGCCTACTCACCAAACTGGCATGCTTCACACACTTTATGAAATTCTGTAACTCTAAAAGCAGGCAACCCTGTAACCAATCCTTTGGATTACATTAATTTCAGCCTTTGTACATTTGCAAGTCCAATACATTTATGCCATATTTTAATGTCTGCAACCACCCCTTTTTCTTTAGCATACATAGCAACATTCATTATAGGAGTTCCAACATCTAAAGTGACCATGCAACCAACTCTACTTCCTTTTGCGACCAACCTATAGTTATCATTAAAGACTTCTACAAAACAACCTTTTGTATTAAAATGAACCTGTAACCCTTGCTCTACCATTTGACCAACAGACACTAAATTATTTGTGATTAATGGCACATGTAATATATCAGATAGTCTCTTTGTATGGCCATCATGCAAAGACAAGGGAACCTTTTCAATGTGTGAAATTGGGTGGCATGAATCATCACTTGTCTGCACATAACCTAGATTTTGCAAGTTATGTACCTCTCCAAACCACTCAACATGACTAGTCATATGATTAGATGCACTTGAATCAACATACTATACATAATCATGGGTTCCATTTCTTGTAATAGCATTCATCATATGCTGCATAACAAAGAAATGCTCATTTTTGTCTTCATTTTGTTGTGAATACGATCTATAGTTTCCTTGTTGCAATTTACCATTGTGGATATCATCCTTCTTAGCATAACAATGGGATTATTGTGGCATGTTTTACCACAATAATGGCAAACAATACCAAAATTTCCAGAACCTCTGTTTTGCCATCCATCTCTCTCTTTAGAGCTCCCCCTACCTCTAAAGTTTCCACAGCCTTCTGAAACTTGTATTCTACCAAATTGTTGATTTAACTTGTTTTGCTTGTTATCACTAGCACATGTCCCATACCATGGCCTCTCCAAGAGGATCTACCATGTCCTCTTTGTTGAGATTCAACAATCACACTCACTAATAGCCTCTTTGTATGGAGCTTCAGGGCCAAGGACATGCAGGCTTACCTATCCCATATGCACAGTGGTGCCTACTGCAGTTTCCTACTTTCCTATAAAGCATTGTACTTGCTTCCTTTTCTTAATGCAATGATAGTACTCTTTTCTTTCTAGTAAAGTGTTAGTGTCATTGTCCACACACAAGATTGTGTTTATGAGTTCAAGTCTCAATCTTGAAACCTAATTCACTTATGTGACAGTCAGTGTCTGAGTCTATGTCTACATGAGTCTTCTTCCCGTCTTTGAACCACCATAGCCATGCTCTAGATCCGTGTTTCTCAACATGGTATCAAAGCCCAGTCGGCAGGCATGGCTCAGCTTGGCTTAGGTCTCCTCTGCTCTCTCTCAGCTCATATTAATCTTTGGTCAGCTCAGTTTCATCCCATGACTTCATCTCCCAACTCTACCTTCACTTGAGCTTCCATGGCAGCCATAGCCAGCAGCACCCTGTCAGATTGAGTCGCTTATATCTCACTCCATAGGTCAAATCTCTTGGAGCTTCCTTCTGGAAAATTGTTCCCCAACTCACAAAGCTTCCCTGTATCACATCAATCCATGACATTTGGCTATTTGAAGCTCAGCATTGTGAAAATTCTCAGTCTCACTGCCATAGTCTTCAACTGTGACCTGCAGGACATAACCTCCATGGAGCCTTCATATCTCTCTCAGTAGAGCATATCTTCATGAACTCTCTTCTAGACATATCTTCCTCTACTTAGGGCACTACCTCTTGGCACAAAAATCATCCACTTTGTTGATCAACCAGCACAGCATTGTTGAAATTCGTGGCTGCTGCTGATGAAATTCGCACCTAATCTGTTCGTCTGCTCTACGCGTGCTGTACATGCTGCGATCTTGATGAGGATGACAGGACTTTGGAAGAGCTTGAAGTAAGCTTCATTTCTATTAAAAAAAGTTTTCAAAATGATCAATTGCAGCTCCTACAATCTGCAAAAAACCAAGCCCCTGTCTGAAACCCTAAACTGTCAGCCATAGCCAGTTTCATCAAAGCTAAAAAATCTCATCATTTTCTCTCTCCTGCCACCTAGAACAACCCACTGCCACTCTGATCTACTGTCCCAACACCAAATCAAGGAGGGGAAGGACCTAAGAAGATTGAAGAAGGATCGACGACCTCGAGTAAGGAAGATTCAAGCTCAAGATCAAGTCTCTACATAGTGTGTTTTCACACTACCATTACTTGTGTCTCTTGACACATTGTAATCTGCTCTTTCACTTGTAAAATCTGAGAATCTTGGAGTTGATTTGCTACTACTCCAACCATCCAACATGGGAAAAGACTCTCCAAATGCTCGGTTCAAGGGAGTTGGGTTTCACACCTGGCAAACCCGCATCAAGCTCATCCTGATGAAGAAGGGTCTCTGGGCCATCACAAATGGCAAAGAAAAGAAACCTCGAGATGCAGACCTTGCAGTTACTTGGGAGAAGAATGATGACAAGGCACAAGCCATCACTAAGCTGGAATTGGATGACAGCTACATCCATCATGTGGATGCCTGTGACACGTCCCATGACACTTGGGACAAATTGGATACCTTATTTGGTGCACAGTCAAAGTCGTCTAAGTATGGTCTATTGATTGAATTTTTTCGACTTGACATGAAGCCTCATACATCCCTGGCATCCCATCTAAATTACATGGAAAGTCTCCTAACCCAACTTGCAGGGATAAAGCTAAAAATGGATGAAGATGTTTGTATTGGTGTCTTGTTAAAAAGTCTGCCTCCTGCCTATGATAATGTATCAACCACTCTAACCAATATGTCTAATCCTCAACTTGTTGATATTAAAGCCTCTCTGCTAGAGGAAGAAAAGAAACTTAAAAGCAAAGAAGAGCCTAGCACTTCAAAGGATGAACAAATGGTATATGTAAATAACAGATACAAAGATAAAAAGGAACCGCTCTTCTGTGACTTTTGCAAAAGGACCGGACACACTGAGAAGTTTTGTCATGCTAGGAAGAGGTCCCAAAAGGCCTATCTTGCAGCTGTGAAAGAAGAAGAAGACCATGGACCAAAAGATGAAGATGAAGATGAAGACCACCAGGAATGGAAGGACAAGCCTCATCGGTCCTTCTACTCTCAGTACTCTGATAGATTATTTTAAAAGCCTTGTATTTCCTAACCCTAATGCTTCTTGCCATAAGCTTTGTAAACTCCTCATGTAACTTGGCACTACAGTCCCTGTATACTTTGTGAGGCCCCTGTTACAGCCTTTGGATGTCCATCATGTTTTGGTGCCCACACTTAGCCTTTTCTACGACAGCCTCTAGTGTCTACCATGTTTGTGGTGTGCCCACACTTTGCAGGTGGTTCTCATTACAGCCTCTACACACTTTGTGCCTTTCTAGTTGTAATTGAGGAGGGGTGTTGAGATTCAGCAATCACACTCACTAACAGCCTCTTTGTATGGAGCTTCAAGGCCAAGGACATGCAGGCTTACCTATCCCATATGCACAGTGGTGCCTACTGCAGTTTCCTACTTTCCTATAAAGCATTGTACTTGCTTCCTTTTCTTAATGCAATGATAGTACTCTTTTCTTTCCAGTAAAGTGTCAGTGTCATTGTCCACACACAAGATTGTGTTTATGAGTTCAAGTCTCAATCTTGAAACCTAATTCACTTGTGTGACAGTCAGTGTCTGAGTCTATGTCTACATGAGTCTTCTTCCCGTCTTTGAACCACCATAGCCATGCTCTAGATCCGTGTTTCTCAACACTCTTCCCGAACTTGAGTAAAATGCTTGGACTTGTTCACCATTTCTTTCATATGAGTCACCTTGAATATTGATCTCTTTGATAATCATGAGAGAGACCAACTCATTAAAATCTGAAATTACTTTCCATACATATACAAAAGTGACAAATGATTTCCAAGACTTCTTATTATTAAGGCCACCCAAGGTAGATGAAACCAAATCATCATCATTAAGCATTGCATCAATTGCTGTTAAAACTGTCAAGATTGTGGGAGAGAAGCAAAGGAATCTCACTTGTAGCTTTCTTGCTTGCACAATGGGGGAATACACACAAGGGCGGAGGCTGAAAACAGTTTTCCTCTTCTTAGTTGTGTAAGCCAAAAAGAACTCTCATACAAAGAAATAGAAGAACCCTATATATGGGTCTCAAACCAAACTCAAATAACTAAGGTGGTATACTAACTGAGCCACGAACTAGAGTAGATAAGGATAGCTGTCATCTAGCTATTATTCATGGGCGGTGTACCAACCGCATCTGCAACTGACAAGTCGGTGACATAAATGCACAACGATCACCCTGGCATATCATGAGTGGAGCTCGATCTCTCAACACTCCCCCTCGAGCTCAATCCCAATTCCTGCACACCAAGCAGGTCTCTGAACTTGCGCAGCTTCTCTGCGCCCAATGCCTTCGTGAATATGTTAGCTACCTGATCCTCTGTGGTGACATAAACTAGATCAATAAGACCTAGTAAAATCCTCTCCCGCACATAGTGATAATGCACCTCAATGTGCTTTGTTCTAGCATGATAGACTGGGTTATTTGCCAAGTGTATACTACTCATGTTGTCACAATAAATGACAACTGGCCCATCTGTAGGCTGATGCATATCATAAAGTAGCTTATGCAACCAAGCTACCTCACATGCAGCCATTGCTACGCCCCTGTACTCAGCCTCTGTGCTGGATAAGGCAACTGTAGGCTGTTTCTTGCTGCTCCAAGTGACTGCAGCACTCCCAAAAGAGAACACATATCCACTGGTAGATCGTCTATCAGAAATGCTACTAGCCCAATCAGCATCAGTGTATCCATGCAACTGTATCTGAACCCCAGTCTCATAAAATAGTCCATACTGCAATGTGGACTTCACATACCTGAGTATGCATCTAGCCGCATCCAAATGCGGTTTCCTTGGAGCTTGCATAAACTGACTTACCAATCCAACATCATAGCTCAAATCTGGCCTGGTAATAGCCATATAAATCAAACTTCCTACTATGCGTCTATACATAGTAGGGTATTCCAGAAGCTCACCTACATCTGTGCTCAACTTCACATTCTGCTCCAAAAGAACTGAAATAGGCTTACATCCTGTCATCCCATATTTGGATAGCATGTCCAATCCATACTGCCTCTGCAAGAGCTGTATCCCACTTGGTGATCTAATCACCTTAATGCCCAAGAAATAATGCAGCTCTCCCAAATCCTTCATCTCAAACTTCTGCTTCAATAGCATTTTCACATGAAGGATATCTTCATCACTGTCACCTATCATAATCAAATCATCAACATAAATGACAAGTAGCATAATACCTTTCTCTGTTTTTCTCACATAAAGTGAGAAATCTGCCTTGGAAATCTGAAAGCCAATAGTGACAAGATACTATCCTATCTTGTCAGACCATGCTCTAGGTGCTTGCTTCAAGCCATACAAGGCTTTCTTCAACTTGCAAACAAACTCAGGATGAACAGCATGCACATAACCTGGTGGCTGCTCCATATAGACCTCTTCTTGCAAATCACAATGCAAGAAGGCATTCTTTACATCCATCTGATGTAAAGACCATCCCTTTGATGCAGCCATAGCAATGACTGCTCTTACGGTTGCCATCCTTGCAACCGGACTGAATGTTTCTTCATAGTCAATGCCATATGTTTGTGCATACCCCTTGACTACTAATCTTGCCTTGTATCTGTTCACAGAACCATCTGCATTGTGCTTCACCTTATAAACCCACTTACAGCCAATTGTATTCTTACCTTTAGGCAAAGGTACCAACTCCCATGTAGCATTTGCTTCCAAGGCATCCATTTCTTCATCCATGGCTTTCTCCCATTTTTCTTTTTCCATGGCTTGCTCAAAAGAAGTGGGTTCTAGTTCCTGTATCACTTTGACCATAAAGGCATAGTGAATGGCTGTAAATCCATCATATTTCAGCCTATCCATAGGATACCTAGCTCTGGTAGACCTGCGCAAAGTAGGTTCACTCCCAGGTGCTCTCAAAACATCCCTGGTCTTCCTTACTCCAGGTGTAACGATAGAAGGAATACCCAACTCATCATCAATGCTCTGTTCTGAGCCACTAGATTCACCATCCACATAAGAGTGACCTGCATTCACATCAAACATGGGCTGATCAACCTTCTCTTTTCCTTTTCATGATACCTGCATACAACTATCTGCATTGCTTTGAGAAGATTCTCCTGATCTCAATCTACCTGTCCATGGCAAAGAATGTGAACCACTGCTAGAGGACGCTCCAGGTCCACTAATATTTTGTGAGTGCTGCTGTGAATTCTGTGCAGCATTACCATTTTGTGCATCTACATCATCAATCACATTTACTGGTTTATACCAGCTACTCATCTCATCAAAAACAACATCTTTGCTCACTGTAAACTTACGAGTAGAAGGGTTATAGCATCTATACCCTTTTTGCTGCAAAGAGTAACCAATAAAGATGCACTTCTCAGCTTTTGGATCCAACTTGGATCTCAACTCATCTGGCACATGTACATAGGCAATGCAACCAAAAATTTTCAAATGAGAAATATCTGGTTTCCTACCAGTATACCTCTCCTCTGGAGTCATCCCATGTATTGCTGCAGTGGGAGTCCTGTTCATTATGTAGACTGCTGTAGCAACTGCTTTAGCCCAGTAAAAATCTGGCAAGTCTTTTTCGTTGAGCATGGCACGAGATACCTCTCCAATATGCCTGTTTTTCCTTTCTGCAATTCCATTTTGTTGTGGGGTATGACTACATGAATATTGCTGCTTTATGCCATGCTCCTGCAAGAACCTTGCAAACTCATTTGAGAGGTACTCTCCCCCTCCATCTGACCTTAGGCATTTTATTTGCAGGCCTGTTTCTTTTTCAACCATAGCTTTAAGAGTTTTGAAATGCCCAAACACTTCACTTTTCTTTTTCATAAAATACACCCAAACTTTTCTGCTATAGTCATCAATAAAAGTGACAAAATAATGATAGCCTCCAAGAGATGCAGCTTTAGTAGTCCACACATCAGAGTGGATTAATTCCAATGGCTTCTTACTCTCTTAAACATGTCTAGGAAATGGTTTCCTTGCTTGTTTTCCAAACTGACAGGCTTCACATACCTTATGCATTTCTGCAACCTTGAATTTAGGCAATCCTGCAACAATATTTTGGGCCTGCATTGATTTAAGTCGCTGTACATTAACATGACCAATGCGTTTATGCCAGATATCAATATCTGCAACTACACCGGTTCCATGTGCAAACATTGTTGCACTCAATTCAGGCATGTCTGCATCCAACGTAAACATTCTGCCCTTCTTCTTTCCTTTTGCTATCAAGCGACCTTTATTTTTCATATCCTCAACAAAGCATGCATGAGGATTAAATCTGACCTGCAAGCCCTGCTCAACCATTTGACCAACAGAAACTAGATTCTTGGTGATATTCGGGACATGAAATACATTGGACAGGTATTTTTTTTTCCCATCCTACATAGACAAAGGAATTTTTCCAATCTGCACAATAGGATGTGCAGTATCATCACCAGTCTCCACAAATCCTGGTTTTTCCATTTTTCTTGCATCCTCCATCCATTCTACATGACCTGTCATGTGGTTTGATGCACCTGAGTCAACATACCATACATCGTTGCTTTCTTCTACACTTGTCACAGAATTGTTCATGTGCTGCACCATAAACAAATGCTCATTTCTGTCATCACCCTGTCAACTAGAAGATGCATAATTCCCTTGTTGCAATTTCCCATTCATGATGTCATTCTGCTTTTTATAGCAGTCTTTAGCCATATGACCCATTTTACCACAGTAGTAGCATTCAACATTGCTGTTTGCATTTTGGCCTCTTTGCCATCCACCACGACCTCTTTGGCTCCCCCTGCCTCTAGAGTTACCACGTCCTCCTCCATAGGACTGGTTTTCTTGAGTTTGCTGCATATTCTGATTTCTACCACGGCCTCCAAATCGGCCTCCTCTACCTCTGCCTCTACCTCTTCCAGCATTTGAGTAGAAGACAGCTTCTTTTGAAGTTCCTCCTGAAGAAGATGCACCACCATTTCTTTGCTCCTCAGAAATTAGAAGAGCAATCAACTCCTCAAAATCAGGAAATCTTTCACGAACTGAAATGGATGTCCGAAACTGTGCATAATCCTTTCCTAGACCATTCAAGGTCACAGAAACTAAATCATCATCTTCCACTGGCGACCCAATGGAAGCAAGTGCATCTGCAATCTTCTTCACCTTCATGTGGTAGTCATTGATGCTCATACTTTCTCTTTGCACATTATGCAACTCTTGCTTGAGCTGCATTTTCCTGGCTTGCGTATTTGTGCTATACATTTTTGACAAAGTATCCCATGCCTCCTTTGGCGTACTTGCATCCTGAATATGCACAATCATAGAGTCTGAAATACTGATAGACAGCCAGTACATAACTTTCCTGGCTCTCTCATGCCATGCTTTGAATGCCTGCATTTGCTGTTGATTGGGAACATCAAGAAGAACTGGTTCTTCTTCATTTCTTGCAACAAATTCCCAATATCCTTTTCCCATAAGGAAATTCGTCATTCTAAACTCCCATGCTTGGAAGTTGTTATTGTCAAGCTTTTCAGTTACAATCTGTGAAAGAGAATCAGACGCTATTACAGAATACTGCAAAAAATTGTGTCACTGCAGAGAACACAGCTTCAGCCTCACAAGGGCAAATCTGCAAAACTGACGAAAGTGGTATTTAACCACATAGTCACTTCCTAGTGACGATTTTGCATCAACAGGCAACAAGGATGATTCTGTAACTCCCAATGTCTCTGCGCACAGGCATACGATGCAATTTCTACAGTAACTTTTCACCGACCTGTAGAACAGTGGTTGCACAGCATAAAACTGGGCCTTTTCCTGAGTGCGTGTAGAAAACTTCCGCCTCCAAAACAGGCCCCGAAATGGCCTCAAATCAAAAAAACAGGGTCGCCGAGGGCTAAAGCCCATTCCCGCAGCATATACTGCCCTCTTGCTTCACCGCGAAGGGCGTCTCAACCTGAGACAATGCACTCTTGCAATTTCCGGCTGTGCTACCTGCAGAGATCTGCTCCCAAAACAGAAAATGAAAGCAATACTGCTCCTCTTACCAGAACACCGCGAGCTTGCCTTGCTTTCTTGAGCTCCTTACCATGAACAAGGCTCTGATACCATGTCAAGATTGTGGGAGAGAAGGAAGGAGTCTCACTTGTAGCTTTCTTGCTTGCACAATGGGGGAATACACACAAGGGTGGAGGCTGAAAACAGTTTTCCTCTTCTTAGTTGTGTAAGCCAAAAAGAACTCTCATACAAAGAAATAGAAGAACCCTATATATGGGTCTCAAACCAAACTCAAATAACTAAGGTGGCATACTAACTGAGCCACGAACTAGAGTAGATAAGGATAGCTGTCATCTAGCTATTATTCATGGGCGGTGTACCAACCGCATCTGCAACTGACAAGTCGGTGACATAAATGCACAACGGTCACCCTGGCATATCACGAGTGGAGCTCGATCTCTCAACAAAAACTGCAATGCTCCTCACCTTCAAAACATACTTATTGACATATATTTTTTCTTTCTTCAAGATATTCAACTCTTACTTGAGTTGAATCTTTCATGCCTTTGTATTTACTAAAAACATGTTCTAAAAAATTGTTCAAGTTGCATGTGAAGTTTCTACATTCCTGATATTTCCCAGCATAGTATTATCAATGATTGCAAATAGCCAATACATTACCTTTTTGTCTTTTGCATTCCATTCTTTCCATACCTTTAATTCATCTGGAGTCATAGGGATACTTAGCTCTGGCTCCTTTTCTTCACTTGAAACGAACTCATAAAGGCCCTTTCTAATGAGGAAGTTCGTCACACGGAACTTCCATGAAGGGTAGTTGTTCTTGTCCAACTTCTCAATGATTGGATTTCCACTGTTCTCTACCATTATCGCAATAATGATACAAAAGAGCAAGCAAGTCTTTTGAAACCTTTTACAAAAAGTGCACAGTAATACACCAAGCAACCCTTTTCACTGATTGCTCAACAGTACATGTAATATGCAACCTGTTTGCTTCCTCTCTTTACCTCACTTTTATTTTCTACCTCCTCCTTCTCTCTTCCTTCCTTCTCTCTCCCTCTCTATTTCTACCCCCTCTTTCTCTCTCTCTCTCTCTCTCTCTCTCTCTCTCTCTCTCTCTCTCTCTCTCTTTCCCTTTCTTTGTTTCCTCTCTCTTTGTTTCTCCCCCCTCTCTCCCTAACAAAACAAGAAGAGGCAATGTACCTACCTCAAAGGCCAAAAGATGAAACCCTTTGTGCCTCATCTTTGCAGCTTCCCTCCCTTCTCCCTTGCACACTTCTCCTTCTTCTTTGTGTCTAGCAGTAGCAGTGGCGATGGTGGTGATGAGCTCTCCCTCTCCCTCTCCCTCTCAAAGCTTTGAGCTCTCTCGCTCTCTCTCGTAAATATTTTCGGCAAATGCCATGCTTAGGTTTTCGATGCTTTTTTTTCTTAGAGTGGCGCCACTATATGCATCGCTAAAAGCATTGCTATATGTGTCGTTATTAGCATTGCAAATGTGAATTTGCGACACTAATTGAGACGCATATAGCGATGCTTGAATTTGCAATGCATATACCAATGTTTTTCGCAACGCCACAATTTTGCATCGCCCCATTCCCTTGTAGTGAGTGGCTTCTACTATTGCTAAAATTCAAGTTTCATTGTGATCGTGCATAAAGAATGGCAACATTATATAGTCAATCACATGTCTAGGGTAACAATTAGTGAAAATGCAATTAGAATCAATGATATTCTCTTTTATGCGCACTTGTTTAGAATCCATCAAGAGGCATATATCTTTAAGGTCAACATAATACCCTATTGGATCAATGAAATTGTACACATATTGGATAAAGGTTTACATGAACACCCAATAGAAAATGCAAGAGCCACCTACCTTCTCATTAAGACGTGATCCTAACAGAGGGTTGCAAGAGACTTATATAGATTGGGTAAAGATGGTCATTTGAGAATGTGTATGTGTGAGCACAAAATGGAGGGTGTGCTCCAAGAAGCTCACAGGGGGATAGCAACACACCATTTTGATGCTAATATCATAGCTAGGAAAGTGTTTCAATCATAGCTATGGTTGTCTATCTTGTTTGAGGATGCAACATTCTTTGTTAAGGCATTGTGATGATTACCAATGCATCAAGGTTCCAATAAAAAAGGACAAGATGAAACTTGTACCAATCATTTCCCATCAACCCTTTGAAAAAATGGGCATAGAGTTAATGGGACCCGTTGGCCCTATAGGACAATAATCCCAAAAGCACAATACATTATCATTGCTACAAACTACAAGACTAAATGGGTTGAGACTAGGGCCAGTTGTAATAACAACACATAACCATGGCTAAGTTCTTGTGGGAGCATGCCATCTCAAATTTTGGCCACCTCATTGAGATTGTGAGAAACCAATGGACATATTTTATGAATTAGGTCAATGAGCACTTACCATATTACTGGTCATTCATAGAAAGTACACTCCTTATTATCCTTATGCTAATGGCTAATCAAATTTGATAAACAAAGCATTTATAAATGTCCTCATGAAAATCATATTTGCATTTATGACAAAGTGGGCTAATAAGCTCATCGCATCTCCATGTGCTTATCAAAATACTTACAAGATAGTAGCCACATGTCAAACCCCATTTAAACTTACGTATAGCATAAATGCCATAATGCTTGTTGAATTTCTTAGTCCCAATTTGTGAGATAGTAGTAAAAGAGTGGTGAACAAAAGCTTGGTCTAACCACCTTTCTGAACTAAAGTATTTAATGGAGACACACCTCTTGGCGACCCATGCCTTGATTGCTAAAAAGACTGAATGGAAGGCTTGGTTTGATAAGCACATACAATAGCTTTAAAAGAGGTGATCCAATTTGGCTTTGCTTAATCAAAGCCATAAACAAAAGATGAAATGCAAAGGTCTCAAACCATATTACATCTATGTTATTAGTAGATTAGGCAAGGGCCTAATCTAAAAATTAGAGATATTGGAAAGAGAAAGTATTGGATACTTAAACAGGAACATAATTTTAAAAAATTACTATGTATATCACTCAAAACACAACACTTGGTTTACAATAAGTGAACATGGAATGGAACACCTAGCTTGTGACTCTTAAGTCCTCATCATAAATTGCACTAAACAGTGCCTCGTCAATGTTAGCCATGTTTGTTCATTCCATCTAGTGGTTACTAATGTTGCTTTTTTTGTTGGCTCATGTTTTTCTTCTTTATTTTTCAAGCCCAGGGCAAACTCCACCAATTTCTACGTAAGTGCTACAAGGTAGAGTCTTCTTCTAACTTCGTCTCTAATGCTAACCATGCTTGTATTGACCTTTGATGGAGGAAAGGTTTGGATGAAGGTTTGGCATCCCAATAATTGGGTTAGTCCACACATTGCCTTGAGATAAGTGCCAAGTCTACAATTTGATATGAGTTTCTTAGCCATGCAACAACTTTCTATCACATTGTCTAAATTGTCGAGAAAGTGAAGCTTTTATTCCCTGACTCTCAATTGTTGTAGGTGACAACCGAATTGTTGTTCCCATTCCAAGGTGAAATGATATTCTCTTTGTCATATTTGGTATCCCTGATTACCTTCACTCCTTGCTATAGTGCTTGGGTTGCCATCTGCATAGGGAGAGCACATAGTGTGAAGGCTTTTTTGATTAAGTGGAAATTTTGGAATTTAAAACTTGATCTTTGATACATAAAAGATAACTGCTTTTAGCACTTCCATATCCAACTTTACTTTAGATTGATGCATTTAATCACACAATCAAACATTCATTTCTTCATACGATTGATACATGTGTCTATTTGATTATTGCATCTTTCTAGTGCATCCCACCCTTGAAGGGTGTGTAATATTTCATAGGATAGAGAGATGAGTAGTGTGGATTTGTTTCAATGTGTGATTTTTTTTGACATGTACAAGATGATACATTACATGGTTAGGTTTGTAGCAATCAGTCACAAAAGTGAGGATTATATTCAAGTAATGCATAATGATCCATGTTGTGTGTGGGTATATTTTGATGTGCATTATATAGGTTATGATATTTGTCAAAAAATCTCTTGAATGAATTTTTTTGGCAATATAAAGTTCTTTCTCACTAAGAATCCTGTCCAACTAAGGGTGGAGCATGATGTTTTCCTCAGTTGGCCTATTTTGTGGGTCAATCTAATGACATGCAATGATGTAAGAGTAATGTGAGTTGGATTGTATTAAGTTCTTTTAATAGCACAATGTTGCTAGGCAGTGGCCATATTTGACAACCAATATGCTCTCCCATTGGGCACGTAGAGTGATTGTTGCTAGAAATTGGACTTGGATTTTTACAAGTCTATCCACATCTACGAGATCCTCAAGTGTGGTCTCCACACAGTTGCACTTGAAGGCGGTGATGAGGCATCCATGAAGGGCTCTCTCTCGTGATATTTGAATGGTGATCAACTCTTTGGTGATGGAGGAAGTTTTGGTGAAAATGAGTTTGAATACCTCCCATGAGCATGGTAAAGGTCTCCACAACCTTTGCCGTATTCTTGTCTAAGAGACCTAGGTCTAGCCTCTTATAGCTACAAACAAACAAGATGAAGATGTTGTTGAGCTTCTGAATGCACATGGCGATATCTTCACTTGAATTAGAGGCTATATCAACGACCAATTCTGAAATGGATGGTTGCTTGTAAGAGGGCTTAAATCTTCGAGGTGGATTGGGCATTGTGCAAGTGATTTAGTTCATATGACTAGTTGGTTACCTTAAGGTGATAGATTGAGTGGCAGAGTCAGGATGATGTTAGAGTTGGACTCCATGAAAAGTGTTTTGGTGGTCATCTTGAGGGGTTGAGTTAGAGGGAACATGGTTGCTAGAGGACTTTATCTCACTATCATCAGCTTTTAGTGATGTCACAAGGCAAAGTGATTCCTATGACCGTGTACGCTAGTTTTCTCTACAACTCTCTAGTTGGCTCCTATGTGCATGAGAGAGTTTGGATTTTGGGTTTTTTGAATGCCCTTGTTGGATGTTGGCTTCAGTGGTGGTATGGGGCATGGCAATCAAAGAATTTCCTTTTTCATGTAGACCAATTGAGAGCTTACTTTAGGATTTGTGGTGCTTGTTTTCTAGGTGCATTTGTGATTTGCATGATGAGTAATGTTGTGAGTGGAATGATTGAGTCTAGGAAATTGTGGCACCATGGGTTTAGGATATGATAATTTAGGCAACTATATCCATATGTTGCCCTCATGGTAGTATTGTGCCCTTAGCAAACTTTTAGGGATCCACCTAGCTCATTTTTGGATTTGATGTTGGGGCTTTTTCCTTGCTTGGTGGATATCATATCTTTGTGGTGGCTGATTGGCATGAGGTTGAGTCTCTCTATTTCGGCACTCTGTTTTGGGGATCCATTTCTCTTATATTCTATTTGCCTTTGTGTCGTTCTCATTGGCTTACATTATTTTGCTTGTGCTTGGATTAACTAAGTGAGTAATTCATTGCCCCTTTCTTGGAGGTTGTGTTGGGTGAGTTTATGGATCTTGATGGTACCGCTGAAGGAGAAGGTGCACTCGTGCTAAAAGTAATAATCATATGTACATTGGATAGCTCCAAGTGAACGCGTTGCATTTTGAAATCGAACATACACTTGATTTGTCATTTAAATGGGTGACCCAACAATGTTTCATTCCCAAGGCCTTCTCCTTTATGTACATAGAAGATGGTCGATAAAATTTCAATCTCAACAAACAATCAACATCAATTGACACTTTCCTAGCAAGGTATAAGGGGCGCCCTTGTATGGATTCACCTTTGCAATCATCAAAATGAGTGAGAGTTTCCGTCCAATCACTATATGCCATAATGTTACAATTAGAATCCTAATCAATCAAGAATCAATCGTGTGTACTTGTCTTGCTGTTAGCTTGACACATAGATAGGATGTGGATGTGTCTTCATTTTTAGGGTCAAGTTTGGTGAGCTTCACAGAACATATGGCAATCAATGATAGCACCATTGGAGGTTCATGCATCATATCTACAAGTGGATAATATTTTTTTATTTGGTTGCCATTAAAAAAATTGATGCCTTCGCCATTAAGTATATGGGGTTTGACATTATTAGTTCTATTAATTGAACACACATGGAAAGAACCTAGGCCTCTAAATTTCATCTTTTGTATGGCCCTTAATAGAATAAAGAAACACTAGGTCATCTTTTTGGAAATCTCATTGTTTGACATGTTTGTCAAACTAGGCCTTTCATCAAGCTTTCTCATAGATGAGAGCATGCATTGCTAGTAATCTGGTTTCAGACAACCATTCTAACTCCAATAAGGGAATTTACTGGCCTAGAGCCCCTCTAAGATTCCCTGAGCCTTAGGAGCCATTCTACATAACAGGGGCACTTATCACTCGGCCATTTGCCCTCTCAAGTGCTCGATTGATCAAATACCAAAAACACCTACCTCCCTCGGGAGCATAGGACCCCCACCCGCAGGTGAGTTTTTCCACACTCTGTAGAGTGTTAGGGAGCATTGGGTTGGGGATCCCAATGTCCCGAACCACCACAATCCACAACTCATCTGACTGATACATCCCGAAATCATAATTTATCATTCACAAATCCAAAAGAAATCATAACCATAAAACATTTTTAACACACTTGTCAATGTATGCAATGCATATAATCTATCCTCATCATCAATTCCTATGTTCTTTCCTAAAAATCAATTGATAATACTAGTATGCTTTTGCAAGTTTAAGTAAGTTCTAACTAATCGTAATTCTTTTCTTAGGTAGTAACATGATTATCTCCGTTCAGCATTCCATTGTGATTATGAGGTATGTCCACAACCTCGGTTTGTTGTGGGATAACCAGTCCTTCGAGTTGAATGGATTCAGGGTTAAGTTGCACTTGCACTTGAGTAGCGATTACTTCCTCACCTTGGGGAGCTCTTTGAGCATGACTTCGCTCAGTGTCTCAACATCTCTTGGAAGCCATGGGAGGAGCTTGATGGATTTGAGTAGTGCTTCCACGTAGGTGTAGAGAGAGAGAGAGAGAGAGAGAGAGAGAGAGAGAGAGAGAGAGAGAGAGAGAGAGAGAGAGAGAGAGAGAGAGAGAGAGAGAGAGAGAGAGAGAGAGAGAGAGAGAGAGAGAGAGAGAGAGAGAGAGAGAGAGAGAGAGAGAGATGCTTGGTTAATTGCAGCAAAGCTTCATCACATCAAAAGTGGAGAGACTTCTGCTCAAGTCGTTGTTGTGTGTGTTTTTGACGTGATGCTCTACCTCTGTTTATATAGTAATGGGGGGGGGGGGGGGAAGGTAAAGAGAGAATGCTTGCTTTTTAGCATTTTTGATGATGTTAGTAAGAGAGGGAGCTCCATTTTTGTAGCGTGAAGATAAAAATCTACGAATATATGGGTGAACCCCATGCGTTGCTTCGTCGGGCAGGCATCACTCCAAGGCTCATGACTAAGGTGGCGACCAAGGCATAGACCTTGGCATCTTGGCCTTAGCATACTTGGCAATGGGCTACAAAGGCTTCATTGGCGCCATTGGCTATGCGTGAGAAGCTCCCACTAGCTTGTAGAAAAATCTTTCGTTACCTATCCTGACAGTGCCGTCACTCAAGTGCACTTAACTACCTAGTGACTATCCACCGATAGGCTAGTTCTTTTTGTTGTTCTATACTACAAACATAGTTTTAATAAGCTAGTCTTGGGAAGCTTTCTCAAGTCTTTCTTCCATGAGCTGGCATATAATACCTCATTAATAATAATAATTATCTTCATATTTAGAGCTAGTTTTAAAAATGTGCAATTTTATTTTCAACATAAATTAAATTTTGAAATGTATACACACATTGCCTATTAAAATAAACTAAGTAATGGGGACATTACATGATCGCACATTCACAAATACAAATATTAATGTTTCCTATTTTTTGAATGTAAAAAAGCAAAATGTTTTATTTTTTCTTATTTTTTGCTATTTATTTATTCATATTTTTTATTTATTAATTTGGATTGATTGATCTTGTTGAGAAATATTTTTTATCACATTTCATCCCATACGAATACCATACACACAACAAAACCCCTAAACCACATGATTTTCCTTAAAATCACAATTTGCGGGTTTCGTGTGTTTATAAGAAATTATTAGATGATTGATTTTTATTGATTTCTTTAGCATTTCTAATCAATCACATCATTGACAACCAAATACAATAATTTTCAATCAAAATTTATCATAAAACAATAAAATCTACCACTTACTCATAAAACCGTGCCTTATATTGTATGAATCTCGTGATTGGAGGCCCCCTGATGCTTCCCAATAGCCAGACGATCCTTCCAACTTTGATCTATGCTTCTTCATGCTCTAGCATCATCCCATGATCAAAATCTCTCATCTCAGCCCACCCTCTTTTCTCATAGAATCAACCATGGAAACACACAACAAGAGGAGAGAGAAGACAGGAGAGAGAAATACTAAAAATGATTCAAGGAAGTTATGGGTATACTTCATGAAGGAAAAAAGTGATGTGTTTGAGCACTTCAAATCTTTTAAGGCAGCTGTTGAAACAGAAACGTACTTAAAAGTAAAGTTCTTGAGATCAGATGGAGGGGGAGAGTACCTCTCTAATGAGTTCAGTGGCTTCTTGAGGACTCATGGGATAAAGAGGCAATTTACTTGCAGTTATACCCCATAGCAGAATGGTGTTGCAAAAAGAAAAAGCAGGCATATTGTAGAAGTTGAATGGGGATTAATGGTTGAAAAGAATATGCCCAAACATTTTTGGTCTGAGGCTTTCCATACTACTGTCTACATTATGAGCAGAACTCCCATAGCTTAGTTCATGGGATGATTCTTAAAGAATGCTTTACTGGCAAGAAGCCTGATGTATCGCACTTGAAGGTATTTGGCTGTGTTGCATATGTTCATGTGCCAGATGAGCTACAGAAGAAGCTTGATCCAAAGGCAGAAAGATGTGTTTTTATTGGATACTCTTTAGAGCAGAAAGGGTATCGCTGTTATAACCCTGTCATCACAGGTGAGTTCAGAGTGAGCAGGGATGTTATCTTTGATGAGATGGAAAGTTGGTATACACCCGCTGGTGATGTTTTGGATGATGATAATGATCATGAGAGCTATGTGCAGAAAGATAAACAAGAATCATGGAGTCTTAATGGACTAGAAACATCATCTGGTACTACACCTACAGTGAGCCCTTGGTATGGGAGACTAAGGAGTTGTCCCACATCTTCAGGTGGATCTATAAGTGTTGCAGGGAAGGACAAAGGAAAGAAGAAGGTGCTAGATGGTAATGATGCATCTACCAGTCATTTGGGATTTGATAGATATTCTAGTGGTTCGGAGAGTTTGGATGATGAGAGCTTGGCATTCCTTCAGTCATGACACCAGGTGTACAGAGAGCTCATAGTAATGCAAAGGCTCCATTGAGTGATCCGGTGGTACGCAGATCTAGTAGGGTCAGATATCCTATTAAAAGATTTGGTTTTGAAGGTTATGCAGCTCACCATTATGCTTATATGGTGAAACTAGTTGAGGATGTTGAGCCCACCTGTTTTGAGGATGCTATTGGTCATGCTCATTGGGATGTAGCAATGGATGAGGAGATGGATGCATTGGAAGCCAATAAGACTTGGGATTTGGTACCCTTACCTAAGGGTAAGAAAGCTATTGGCTGTAAGTGGGTTTACAAAGTTAAGCATAATGTAGATGGTTCAGTTAGCAGGTATAAGGCTAGGCTGGTTGCAAAAGGCTATGCACAAATATATGGCATAGATTATGACGAGACATTCAGTCCAGTTGCTAGGATGGCAACTGCTAGGTGTGTGATTGCCTTGGCAGCAACCAAAGGTTGGAGTTTGCAGCAAATGGATGTTAAGAATGTCTTCTTGCATGGTCAATTGCAAGAAGAAGTGTATATGGAGCAACCAGCAGGTTATGAGGATTTAGAGCATCCCACATATGTGTGCAGGTTAAAGAAGGCACTCTATGGGCTGAAGCAAGCACCTAGAGCATGGTCTGACAAGATTGGAGAGTTTCTTGTCAATATTGGATTTTGTATTTCTGATGATGATCGCTCACTTTATGTGAGAAAGGGAGATGCAGGGTTGGTCATCATAGTCATCTATGTGGATGACTTGTTTATTACAGGTGACAGTGACAATGGGATTGCTGAAGTTAAGGACTTCTTGAAGAAGAAGTTTGAGATGAAAGATTTGGGTGAGCTGAGATACTTTCGTGGTATTGAGGTGATCAGATGTGATGATGGTATACGGCTGTCCCAAAGGCAGTATTTCTTGGATATGTTATCCAAGTATGGTATGACAGCATGTAAGCCTCTTTCAGTACCATTGGAGTAAAATGTGAAGTTGAGTACCGACGTTGGGGATGAGATAGAAGACCCTACTATGTTCAGGAGGATAGTAGGGAGTTTGATTTACATGACTATCATAAGGCCAGACTTGAGCTATGCTGTTGACCTTGTCAATCAGTTTATGCAGATGCCTAGAAAGCCTCATTTGGATGCAGTTAGACGTATATTGAGGTATGTGAAGTCCACTTTACATTATGGAATTTTTTATGAGGCAGGTAAGGATGTACAGGTCTATGGATACACAGATGCAGATTGGGCTGGTAGCATGTCAGACAGAAGATCTACAAGTGGATTCATGTTTTCCCTTGGTAGTGTAGCAGTTACATGGAGCAGCAAAAAGCAACCTACAGTTGCTTTATCGAGTACAGAGGCTGAGTACAGAGGTGCTGCTATGGCAGCATGTGAGGTGGTATGGTTGCAAAAGTTATTAGGTGATTTGGATGTGCAGGGAGATGGTCCAGTTGTCATTCATTGTGACAACATGAGCAGCATAAAGTTAGCTAGGAATCCAGTGTTCCATGCTAGGACAAAAACATTGAGGTGCACTACCACTTTGTGAGAGAGAAGGTACTTGTAGGAGAGATTGACTTGGTATACGTCAGCACACACAGGATCAGATAGCTGACATTTTTACAAAGGCATTGGGTGCAAAGAAGCTTCGAAAGTACCAAAGCTTACTTGGAGTTGCAGAGATAGAATTGAGCTTGAGGGGGAGTGTTGAGATGGCAAGCTCAACATGTGCAGACATTGATGATGGACCGCCTAGCTAGACGAGTCCGCACATCTACACTTAGCACGTTGGTGATCATTATGATGCTCACATGTCCACTGACTTATCACTTATTATATTTAGTTTTTTACACCTACCTACAACTGGCAAAGACATAGTGCCAGTCGATTAGTGTAGTCGGTTATGCATTGTTTGACTTAGTAGGCCACTTTCCTTTATGTTGTATCTTATCTATACTTCGTGTACATTGTATAGTGTGTGGAAGAAGAAGAAAAAACTAGCAAGAAAACGTTTTGGCCTCCATATCTCTTCTTGTGTTCTTGAGTGAGCTTTCTCTTGTGTATGCAGTGTGTGTTTGGCGCAGTAGCTCAAGCACATCCCCCCATCACGCGATTCTTGACACGATTTATTCCTATCTTGATTGTTTTATTCATTGGTTGCTCTAATACCAACTGCAACATGCCCGCCTAACGGCTATCTAAGCACGTTTTTAGCAGTCCATCGAGAAACAAATCTAAGCATCGCTACCCAGTACTCCCATGGAATGTTTCAAAGTTTGTCGTCTAGGGTTTCCCAAGTCCGCCTCACAACGGAACATTTACGGCCGAATCCACTAGGATCGACCTGAAATCTGGGTTCCTAGTGGCCAAGGTCTCCTAACAAAATTCTAGCATCGGATCCTGGACATCCTACTTTACGCAGAGATACCCAAGCCGAAGCAGATCCATGCCGCAGTTGGTTCAAAGAGAATGGAAAATGAGAGGGATGCACCGCTCAACCTCTCTGCCCGTAGGGCATAGTCCCATTCCGATCCCCTAAAATGGTATGAATCAGATTCTAGCTTACTATTGTCTAAATATCGTACAACTGTAGAACCTTGTGAGAAGTCTCCCAGTCTTCTGGGACCACCCTTCCGTAGGACGGACCCGTCGGGGGTTCCCCCCACCCGCTTCCCTCAATAGGCCTTCTTTAGTTATCTAATTAGGTCCTATCACATTTTTATGTGACATTTAAAATCAAATTCCTTAATTAAGCCTTTTAGGGAGTAGGGTTCGTTCACGTAACTTACGACACTGACATGAAAAAAGTTCAAACAGTCTCCTTGGAAGCAAACTTTATATTAACATTTTAACTAAGATACAATTCTTGTCCAAAAAGGACATTTCTTGCAATCCATGAGGATGCGTATTATTTCTTCAAAATTTTTTCCCTTGCACTAGTAATAGGGCCTCGAGAATCTATCTCAAGTCACGTAGATTATTTGAGTAGGATCTAGAGGCAGGGAATTTACAGCCAGGGCCCCCCTGGTATCGAAGCATCCTCCTACGTTCAAACTAACCCACGGAGAGACCTCTCGTGACGGGTTTGGTCCAGGTTCCTGTCATGGTTATTTAGAACCCCCTTGGTTAGGGTTGGCGGCTAGCTGGGGGTGGCTTGGCACTTTCTTCATGAATTCAACCTAATTCATTAGTCAAGTGAGCTTGGGTCATATATTCCTTTCAAAGACATTGAATCTAGTGCTACAAGCACAAACAACAACGAAGGCAAGTGCTCAGACATCTGCTAAGGTGGAGTTCCCATCTTTGAACGCCTAGCATTGCCCTTCTTGGGTCTTCTTGCATGGGTGTCAATTCCCATTATCCTCTAAGGGATAGAGAATACCCTCTTTTCGACTTCACTGCTATGTAATAGGGGTGAGCAATTACGTCATAGTTTCGGATGGTAGCTTCCCTAAGTTACTAACCTTTGGTTCTTATCTTAAGGTCTCGGTCTAGGACTTCAATTGGTCAATTGGTAACCATTTTCCTGCCTTAAAGTTTTTCGGGGTTCTAAGTTTACCCTAGGGTTTCCTTCCCTCAAGATATCAAGAACTTGTGTTAATTCCTCTCGCAAGTCAAGTGCAAACTAAGCCCATTTACAATCCTTGAATAGTTTTGAACATCGAATGTAATGTGGCGAATGGTTGTTCTTCTTGTGGATATGCCATTCGAGTTTACTTGTGTTAGCTTCGAGATGTATCATATTTTGAAAATGATATACCCAAGAGTGTTTTGGACCCATTGGGAATGATTATTGGGATGGAGACCAAAGAGCTTGTTGACTCTTAGTCAAAATATGGTCGTACGGACAACTTGACCTATTTGTGACTAAAGTCCTAGTTGAGTTGAATTAAATCTTGGCTTCACTTATCATGCAGGATTTCATTTACCAAACTGGCCCTTGCAATTAAGCTTAACATTTTACATGCGCATCTTAAATCTACCTTTTTAGATGCATCCCTATTATGTGGTGCAACTGAGGCTATCCATGATGCCATGCAAATTTGGATGCAAGTCTTTCACGAGTTGATGATATGATGTAGGATCCCCATTCATGAAAATTCCTTTTAGTGCATTTGTGCAATTCATAAGGCATGGCCTAAGTATTTAAATGCAAGTGTACATGAGCTTGTTGTAAATGCAAGTTAATTCACTCCAATGGTCTACATGATGCAAATGACCTATACGGAATATTTATGTACACCCGCAATCTATGATGCATTTGCGAAGGTTTGAACCTAATACTTGACCTAATTACTGCAATAAATCATAGATGCTTAATTTATTCACGACAATTCATGGTTATTAAGCCCTTTCAACTACCTTTCGAGTTATGCAAGCTACACGATGCGAGGTATGACTTCTTCCTAATGATGTCCATGCTTAAATGTTCGATTTCAAGCACTAGATATGGTAGCGGTACCTGGTTTTGGAGTGTAAAATTAGCATTTATGATGGATAACCCATTCATGTTGGTGGTGGCATCTTTACCCAATCCTCCTTTCGTAGTTGCGGCTTTCATAGTTACTTGAGAGAGTTTACATTTTGGGGCCATTTCGGAGCTTGGGATGCATCCTTCACTCCTCTCGGAGGACTCCTTGACGCCGGAGTTCCTTATGCCTTGTCTTGACTTTCATGATCTTCCTATTAACTAGAGGTAATCGATTGAGAGATCTTGGGAAGTGTCATTGGGGAGAGAGGGTGCTCGAGGCTTTGTCCAGGTAAGGAATTGTCCTTGGGCCTCTTCTCTCTCTCTCTCTCTCTCTCTCTCTCTCTCTCTCTTCCTCTTTTACTTCTAGGTTCACCCTCCCTCTCCTCTCTCTCTCTCTCCTTCACTACATCTCCCTCTCCTTCACTCCTTCACAAGTTGGCAGCAAGGGAAGGGGGAGAAGAATAGCGTGTATGCATAAAGGAGGGGGGGGATTTTATAAGGGAAAGATGGTAATAGTTGGGGAAAAAGAAGAGAATTGTCCTGCCCCCTGAAGGAGGGGGGGATTTTTGTAGGGGAGGAAGAAGGGTATTATTGGGGGGAGAAGGCATCGTGGTAAGGAGTCCTTAGCTCTACTTTACGGCCTTAGTAATCATCGCCATGCACTCTAACAGGAGGGGTTGTGGGGGGGGGGGGGGGGTTTTGGAGGGGCACACGTGTGCCCCTCCCCCCCATCGTTGATATAGTCTATGGCCTATTTGTTTTTTTCATCATCTTCATCGTTACTGTTGCCACCTCAGGTTCTCTGTCGACTCGTAGATGTCTCCTCCCTCACCCTTATTGATTGCGAGCTCACCTCCCTCGTCGACATGTAGTTCAACTTCCCCTCCCTCTGCCAACCGATGGCATTGACAGGGGGGACGTAATAAATTTTTTTGTCTTTTTAATTTGGATATAAAGGGGGGAGAGAAAATCTGATGGTGACAGCGGAATGTAATTAGAATCTTACGGTGACGTATTACATTCTCTTTCCCTTTGTGTAAATCTCCTTTGTCAGCTAAGATCTACGCTACTTCTTGAGACATTGATTCATCCTTTTTCCATAATACCTCCTAAAGGAAAGTCTTAATTTCCCTTCCATGTTCCTCTTGGCTTTGTTTCATTTGGCTTCTAGATTTTGCACTCCTTCCTTAATATTCTTTTTGCAGCTCTTATGGTAATTTGTTGTTCTTCCATTTCTCCTTCTTCTGATTCTCTTAATGAAGATGACAAGTCAAGTTCAATATTTTCTCTTTGTTTTTTCTTACTTTTCTTTAGATCATTGACAAGGTTTGGGTTCTCTACCTCCTCTCTCTATCTCTTTTCCTTTTCTTGTATGCCATACTCTCTTATAATCTCATATGTTGGTTGATGTTGCTAGGCTACAAGTATGGTTGGCATAATACCCTGCAAGGGCATACCCATATTGACGTGATAACTTGCATTAATGCATTACCATAGTTGATAGTGTCATTATGCACCTTTGTATGATTTAGATTTGTTGAGAATCTGCCAACCACACCCTATGTATGCCCCTTTGTATGGAACAACTAGGCTAGGAAGATGCAGTTCATTCTAGGAAGAGAGACAGATCCCATAGGCACAGTGATGTAGTGTGCTACCAAGCAATCCTATATAATGATGTACTTGACTATCACTTTCACATGATGATAATGCAATAGCACTTGTCTCTTTCTGTCAAGTCCCTATGTCATTGTCAGTCCTACACAAGAGTGTGTTTATGAGTTCAAGTCTCAATCTTGAAACCTAATTCACTTGTGTAACAGTTGTCTTCTTTGTCAATGTCAACATGAGTAGTATCTTCATCTTCCATCCTCCATAGCTTCCGCCTCTGCCATGCTCTAGATCCCGCATCTTTAACATGGTATCAGAGTGCAGTTGAGCATGGCTTAGAATGTTTCAGGTCCTCTCTCTGCTCTCTCAGTCTCTCATAATCTCTATCCAGCTCAGCTCAAGTGTTTGACTTCATCTCCAACTCCATTTTCACTCTCTATCCCTTGGCAGCCATAGCCAACCTGCAACCTACCTCTGTTGGAGGAGCTGGATCTCCACTTACAGGGCATATCTTCACTTGCTTCCTTCTGGGAAAGTGTTCGTTGCTTCCATAGCTTCTTTTTGACACATCAATCACTGACTTTGGGCAAGCATAGCTTCAGCATTGTGAAAATTCTCAATCTCTGCCCTGTGTCTGCCATAGCCAGACAGGACCTACCTCACTTGGAGCTTCCATAACTCCTCAACCAGGCCACTTCAGCTCTTGATTCCTTCTAGGGGATTGTTCTCCTGCTCAATGCGCTCCACCCTGGCACATCAATCGACCACATTATTGTGCCCTGACCCTGGCATTACGAAAATTCGTCATCGCTGTCCTGATCTGCGCCGTGTCTGATTGAGCTGTCTGTGCACGCCGTACTGCCCGCAATCTGATCGATTGTTATGGGGCTTTGATAGCCCATGAAGTAAGCTATCTTTCCATAAAAAAAGTTTTGAAAATCATCAAGTATAGCTCCTGCAATCTGAGAAAAACCAGGCCCCTGTCTCAGAAACCCTAATTCCACCATAGCCAAAATCTCCCAAACTCATTTTTCTTTCATTTTCTCTCTCCTGACACTCAGCCCACGCCTCTGTCACTCTGATCCACTGTGTTAATGAAGTTCCCAGTAAGAAAAAGATTCAAGAAGATAAGCATCAACAAAATCAAAGCATCAAGAATCATCATCAAGTTCAACCATAGTATCTTTTGATACTACATAGTGTGTTTTCACACTGCCATTGGTTGTGTCTTCTGACACATTAGATTTCAACTTTGTGCTGGAAAGTTTCAGAAATTTTAAGCTGATACCATCATGGAAATGCCAAGCATGAAGTCTCTTGGGTGGTTACCTGTTATAAAGAGTAACATTACTCTTGTTGCCCATTTACATTGCATGCAAGACTTTGCTATCTTACTTGCAGAAAGACATGGAGCTATCTACATCAAAGTTCAATCAATGAATCCATCAGAAGATTTTGAAGACATTTCCACTACCTCAAAGATGATACCTTTGCTTGAGGGGGACATGGACATGAAGATTAAAGCTGCAAGCAAAGTCAAAGAAGAAGCAGACCAAACAGACAATGAAGAAGAGAAGAAGGACAAGAAGAAGATCAGCCATGAAGACCAAAAGACCACATCATTCAAAGCTGAAGAACCAAAGATGAAAGATAAGAAGATTTTCCATGTTGACAAAGAGAAAGCATATGCTGAAAAAGACCCTTGTCTCTCATTTTCTGTTTTAAAAGCATTGTACCTGCCTTAATGTTCCTTTCATAAGCTTGTAAAAAACTCCTCATGTAGCCTTGTACTACAGCCTCTGTACACTTTGTGAGGCCCCTGTTACAGCCTCTGGATGTCCACCATGTTTATGGTACCCACACTTAGCCTTTTCTGCCAACAGCCTCTGGTGTTTTGCCATGTTTGTGGTATCCCCACACTTTGTAGGTGTTGCTCTCGCTAAAGCCTCTACACACTTTTTACTTTCAGGTTGTGATTGAGGAGGGGTGTTGAGAATCTGCCAATCACACCCTATGTATGCCCCTTTGTATGGAACAACTAGGCTAGGAAGATGCAGTTCATTCTAGGAAGAGAGACAGATCCCATAGGCACAGTGATGTAGTGTGCTACCAAGCAATCCTATATAATGATGTACTTGACTATCACTTTCACATGATGATAATGCAATAGTACTTGTCTCTTTCTGTCAAGTCCCTGTGTCATTGTCAGTCCTACACAAGAGTGTGTTTATGAGTTCAAGTCTCAATCTTGAAACCTAATTCACTTGTGTAACAGTTGTCTTCTTTGTCAATGTCAACATGAGTAGTATCTTCATCTTCCATCCTCCATAGCTTCCGCCTCTGCCATGCTCTAGATCCCGCATCTTTAACAAGATTTTGATTGTAATATTTCATAAGGACTTTATTTGCCTTAGTTAAGGACTTAGATACACATTCCAATAAGAGGAAAATCCTAATTGAGAATATTCTCTATTATGATATCTTCCAACAACCACTTGGGGACTCTAGCTAGGATGGTGGTGGCTTTATTATGTTGAGAAATGTGCAATCACATCTATCATAGCCTCTATGTAAGGAACAAACAAGGCAAAGAAACACATTGCAAATAAAGCCTTAGACTAGGTCATATACGCATGGTTTATTAAAACCACAGTTGGTGAATATCACAATCACTTTCCGCCTTTTCTCACCTACCAGAACCACCTAATGTAAGCCTATAAAAGGCACTCATCCCCACACTCATTCCATCAGTCATTCTCATTAGTTGTACTTGCATATTATGTTTGGATAATATCAGTTGTTCTTCTTTGTCAATGTTTATGTCTCATTATGATTGTTTATTTACTCACCAGTGATCCTCCTTAGCATACATCCTCAATATTTTAACATGGTATCAGAGCAGGTTTCAAGTTAATGAGTCATTAGGCCATTGATTGAGTCATTCTAGTTTGAATTTCTGGCTTCCTTCACTTTCCCATGAATCTCTCGCCTACCTCCAAAGCTACCCACCTTCAGTGGAGGGCTTGAATCTCTCAAACCAGACCATTTCAGATTGGGCTTTCTTATGAGGAGCTCTTATTTGACTCAGGGCGCTCATTCCTATCACTTTATAGTGTAACATTGGTGGCTTTCCTCTCCAGCATTGCGTGGTTTCCCAGTCGCTGTCTATTCGCACCTGTAGTCCATTCGTACAGCCTGAGCAATCCATGCATGCAACATTGCTGACAATTTCCATGGGGATTTTGAAGCCTACTATCTAATCTACCTGAGAGCGGAATTTTGGTGCTGAGAATTGCTTAAAAATAGCTAAAAATTATGAATATCAAGGAAAAAATATCCAATGTCAAAGGTGGCGAGTGTCAAAGTGCTCTAAGGACGCCCGGGCAACACTTGCGGATTTTTAGTAATTCTTCCATGCGCCTGTGGCAGTCAGTAGAGCTGTCAGTCAGTGCGGGATGCTGAGACGAGCTCACAGAAATTTTCAGATCGGGATTCGGACACCGTATGCGAGAGAGACGAGAAAAGGGCCAAAAGGCCGGTCAAAAATTGGGAGGTGCCCAAAAAGGAGAAGGGAAGGGGTGCCTTTGTGAAGGGGCACCCCCCCTTCATGAAAAAACGATTTAGGAGGGGGGCGGCGTGCTGCAGGCGCCGCGAAAAAACCGGCGCCTCCCCCCCCCTAAAATGGAGATACTGGCTCACAAGCAAGCCATGAAACCAATTCTAGCAGGCCACTACACTCATCCTCCGCTCCGCGCGAGGAATGGCAGCCTGTAGAGGGAGAGAGAAAATTAGTCTTTCTCTCTCCTCCCTCTCTCTCCTCTAAGGGGGAATTCATGTGGGAAGAGAAATGAAGAAGAAAGAATGGTAGAGGCTTGTCCGGCATCGATTGGATTGCTTCACGGGTTGGAAATGGTGACGTGTGGTCGTCATGAGCATGAAGTGCTACTGATTTTCAGATTTGCAGGCATGGACATGAAACCCGAGACACGTAAATAAGCGGTAATTCAATTTTTTTAAAAAGGAAATTTGAGATTTCATGGCTTTTGATTGATAAAATGTTATTTATGTGGGCTAAAAATTGTTTATGTTGCTTTTTTCCATGAGTACTTGTTGATCATAATCAGAAAATCAGAAAAACATGCATCTTATGACTCAAAATAATACACTAAAACACGTAAAATATGGAAAATCAAGGAAAAATGATGGTTTTGGGCATAAAACTGGAAGAATAAATAGAAACACCAACTAAATTTTCATTTTTGTTGCAAGAAGGAACTAAGGGCCACAGCCCATAACCTATCTTGAATTTTTAGTAATTAAATAATGCATAAAATAAGGGAAAATACAAGGAAAATAGAGAAAAATCACTAAAAATAGGGAAAAAAAATGCATTTTGGGTGCGGAAAATTAATGAAAATTAAGAACAATGTTGGTGAATGTTTGTGGGGACTGAAGCATGAGGATTTGCCTCAGTTCACCCCACCTTCTTGTTCTAGTGCGTCTTTTTTCGCTTTTTACACATAAAATGATTGCAAAATGCCTTATAAATCTATACAACGATGCAACATTTGATCGATGGGAGGGTAGAGTGGTTAAAATGTGTCTAAATGCGGAGTAAAATGATGAAAAGATTGTTGGTTTTTGTTTGCATGCCATATAGGTCGGTGAATAATTATAGAATGAGAGCCTAGTAGTACGGGGGTTTCCTCGGTGCTAGGTTCGTGCAACGCCGCATAAGAACGATAGTTGAAAATCATTGAAAGGATGTTTTCCACATGTGCACAATATTGATTTTATAATTGTTTGAGCACTTAGCATCCACAATATGCATAAATCATGGAAATATTTAAAGGTATCAGAAATCCTGGATGCACAGCAATTGCTTTCATTAGGACCTTAACCCACGTTGAGTGAGAGACAGAACACTCTAAGCCATAGGCTAGTCGTGGGGTTTAGGGGAAAGAGAAGTAAGGACAGTGGTACATTCCTGTATACGATTAAATGGTACCTTGAGTGGATTTTGTGCGAAATGTCTATATGTTGAGCGACGCACCGAGGGGCCAATCCCCAAAGTGTAGGAGAGTCGCAGAGGGGTGGCGGCACTCAGTCGTTGGAGGACCCCCTATGTTTGTGCTTCGTGCCATTAGGCAATGTGTAAGGGACTCCCTCTGAGGAGTAGTGGGTGAGAGAAGAGTGGACTACAAATGACGTAATACAAACGCAAGATATTTAGGAAGGCAATGTATGTGTCATACGCTCCTGGCCGCGAGGCCGTGGGGTTGTTGAGCGCGTGAGATAGAGGTCCGGCTAGTGCACGAGCCAGTGTCGGCCCGTTCTAGGTTCCATCACTACCTCCCCATCAAATCTCTTGCAATATAATCACATGTACATGCTGCAATCAACAAAAAATTAGTCGCCTGTCAAAACCCTAAAGAGGGTAGCCATAGCCATTAAATGTCAAAGCTCAAAATTTATTTCATTTTCCTACTTCCTTTGGCTCAATAATGTCATTGACTCTCTGATCTGCTACAACACTGAGTTCTCAGCTAATCTACCACTTCAAATCAGCCCAAGAAAAAGATTCAACATCAAGATCTGTCAAGAATCGCGTGGTGGGGGGAGTTGCTCAAGATGCTGCACCGAACACACACAGAATGCACAAGGAGAAGCTCACTCAAGAGACAAGAAGAGAGATGGAGGCCAAAACGTTTTCTTGCTGGTTTCTTCTTCTTCTATCACACTCTTTACAATGTACACAAAGTATAGATAAGATGCAACATAAAGGAAAGTGGCCTACTAAGTCAAACAATGCATAACCGACTACACTAGTCGACTGGCGCTATAACTATGCCAGCTGTAAATAGGTGTAACAACCTGAATATAATAAGTAATGAGTCAGTGGCCATGTGTGAGTCATAATGACCACCGACGTGCTAAGTGTAGATATGTGGACCCATCTAACTAGGCGGTCCATCACCAATGTCCGCATGTGTTGAGCTTGTCATCTCAACACTCCCCCTCAAGCTCAACAGCATCTCTACAACTCCAAGTAAGCTTCGAAACTTTTGAAGCTTCTCTGTACCCAATGCCTTTGTGAAGATGTCAGCTATCTGATCTTGTGTGTTGATATACACCAAGTCAATCTCACCTACTAGTACCTTCTCTCTCACAAAGTGGTAGTGTACCTCAATATGTTTTGTCCTGGCATGGAACATAGGGTTTCTAGCCAACTGTATACTACTCATGTTGTCACAATAAATGACAACTGGACCTTCCACCTGCACATCCAAATCAGCCAATAACTTTTGCAGCCATACTACCTCACATGCTGCAACAGCAGCACCTCTATACTCAGCCTCTGTACTCGACAAAGCAACTGTAGATTGCTTTTTGCTGCTCTAAGCAACTACTGCACTACCAAGAGAGAACATGTATCTGCTGGTAGATCTTCTATTAGACATACTACCAGCCCAATCTGCATCTGTGTATCCAAACACCTGTACATCTGTACCTGCCTCATAGAAAAGTCCATAATGTAATGTGGACTTCACATATCTCAATATGCGTCTGATTGCATCCAAATGTGGCTTTCTAGGTACTTGCATAAACTGACTCACAAGACCAACAGCGTAGCTCAAGTCTGGCCTTGTAATGGTCATGTAGATCAAACTCCCCACTATCCTCCTGAACATAGTAGGGTCTTCTATCTCATCCCCAACATCAACACTCAACTTTACATTCTGCTCCAATGGGACTGAAAGTGGTTTGCATGCTGTCATACCATACTTGGACAACATATCCAAGCCATACTGTCTTTGGGTCAGCCATATACCATCATCACATCTGATCACCTCAATGCCAAGGAAGTATCTTAGCTCACCTAAATCCTTCATCTCAAACTTCTTCTTCAAAGAATCCTTGACTTCAGCAATCCCACTATCACTATCACATGTAATAATCAAGTCATCCACATAGATGACTATGATGACCAAACCTGCATCTCCCTTTCTCACATAAAGTGAGTGATCAACATCAGAAACATAAAAGCCAATATTGACAAGATACTCTCTGATCTTGTCAGACCATGCTCTAGGTGCTTGCTTGAGCCCATAGAGCGCCTTCTTCAACCTGCACACATACGTGGGATGCTCAAAATCTTCATAACTTGCTGGCTGATTCATATACACTTCTTCTTGCAAATCACCATGCAAGAAGGCATTCTTCACATCCATTTGCTGCAACCTCCAACCTTTGGCTGCTGCCAAAGCAATCACACATCTGACAGTTGCCATCCTAGCAACTGGATTGAAGGTTTCATCATAATCTATGCCATATGTCTGGGCATAGCCTTTTGCAACCAGCCTAGCTTTGTACCTGCTAATAGAGCCATCTGCATTGTGCTTAATCTTATAAACCCATTTATATCCAATGGCTTTCTTGCCCTTCGGCAATGATACTAGATCCTAAGTCTTATTGGCCTCTAATGCAGCCATCTCCTCATCCATTGCTGCATCCCAATGAGCATGACCAACAGCCTCCTCAAAATATGTGGGCTCAACATCCTCAACTACTTTCACCATATAAGCATAATGGTGAGCTGCATAACCTTCAAAACCAAATCTTTTAACAGGGTATTTGACCCTGCTAGATCTGCATGTCATTGGATCACTCAATGGAGTCTTTGCATTAACGCGTGCTCTCTGCACACCTGGAGTCCTCACTGAAGGAATGCCAAGCACATCATCCAAGCTCTCTGAGCCACTGGAATCTCCATCAAGAACTGCATCAATGCCTTCTAACACTTTATTCTTTCCTTTGTCTTTACTTGTAGTGCTACTAGATGCACTCGAAGATGTAGAGGTACTCCTTAGTCTCCCAGACCAAGGACTACTAGATGATGTCTCTAGTCCACTAAGAGTCCGTGATTCTTGCTTTTCACCCTGCACATGAGTGTCATGATCATCATCATCATCCAATGCATCACCACTAGATGCATACCAATTGCTTATTTCATCAAATATGACATCCCTACTTACTCTGAACTTACATGTGGCAGGGTTATAACAGCGATACCCTTTCTGCTCTAAAGAGTATCCAATAAAGACACACTTTTCAGCCTTTGGATCCAGTTTCTTTCGCAACTCATCTGGCACATGAACATACGCAATGTAGCGAAACACTTTCAAGTGTGAAACATCAGGCTTCTTACCTGTAAAACATTCTTCGGGGGTCATACCATGAACTGCAGCTGTGGGAGTTCTGTTCATAATATAAACAGCAGTATGAATAGCCTCAGACCAAAAATGCTTAGGCATATTCTTTTCAGCCATCAAGGCACGTGCAACTTCTGCAATATGCTTGTTTTTCCTTTCTGCAACCCCATTTTGCTGTGGGTTGTACCTGCATGTGAACTGTCTCTTTATCCTATGAGACCTCATAAAATCACTGAACTCATTTGAGAGGTACTCTCCCCCTCCATCTGACCTCAAGCACTTTACTTTCAAGCCTGTTTCTCTTTCAACTGTAGCCTTGAAGGTTCTAAAGTGCTCAAACGCTTCACTCTTTTCCTTCATAAAATACACCCACAGCTTTCTAGAACAATCATCAATGAATGTGAGAAAGTATGAACTGCCTCCAAGAGATACATTTTGTGTAGGCCCCCAAATGTCCGTATGCACAACGTCAAGGATATTTCTGCTTACATCTCTGTCATGTGAAAAGAGTTGTCTTGCCTGCTTACCAAACTGACATGCTTCGCATAACTTATGAAAATTTGCACAACTTTAAATGTAGGCAAACCTGTAACCAACCCTTTGGACTGCATTAATTTCAGCCTTTATACATTTGCATGTCCAATGTGTTTGTGCCAAATTTCAATGTCTGCAACAATACCTTTTCCTTTGGTATACATAGCAGCATTCATAGTAGGAATTCCAGCATCCAGAGTAAACATACGTCCAACTCTACTTCCCTTTGCTACCAACCTACACTTGTCATTGAAGTCTTCTACAAAGCAGTCCTTTGCATTAAATCTGACTTGCAGCCCTTGCTCTACCATTTGACCGACTGACACCAAGTTCTTTGTAATAGATGGCACATGTAATACATTTGAAAGACTCTTTGTCTTACCATCATGCAAGGACAAGAGAACTTTTCCAATGTGTGAAATTGGGTGGCATGAGTCATCACTCGTCTGCACATAACCTGCATTCTGCAAATCCTACATCTCTCCAAACCATTCTGCATGGCTGGTCATATGATTGGATGCACCTGAATCAGCATACCAAACATCTTCATGTGTTCCCCTTCTTGTAATAGCATTCAGCATATGTTGCATAACGAACAAACGTTCATTTTTGTCTTCATTCTGTTGTGACGATGATGCATAGTTTCCTTGCTGCAACTTACCACTGTGGATATCATCTTTCTTAGCATAACATTGGACTGGAATATGACCTGTTTTGCCATAGTAGTGGCACACAATACCAGAGTTGTTAGAACCTCTGTTCTGCTATCCACCTCTTCCTCTAAAGCTCCCCCTGCCTCTAAAGTTACCACGACCTTCTGAAACCTGCATATCGCCAAATTGCTGATTCAATCTGTTTTGCTGGTTGTCACTACCACGTCCTGTACCACGGCCTCTTGAAGAGAACCTGCCACGTCCCCTTCCTGAATTGGAGTAGAAAGCCTGGACCTGTTCACCACTTCTTTCAGATGTCTCACTCTGCATGTTGATTTCTTCAGTGATCATTAGAGAGACCAACTCATCGAAATCTGGGAATGGCTTTCTAACATATACGGAAGTTACAAAAGACTTCCAAGCCTTTTTATTGTTAAGTCCACCCAAGGTTGACAACACCAAATCATCATCATCGGGCATTGCATCAATCACTGCCAATGCATCTGCAATGCTTCTTACCTTGAATGCATACTCATTGATAGACATCTTCCCTTTCTTCAATGTATTCAACTCTTGCTTGAGTTGAATCTTTCGTGCCTTTGTATTTACAGAAAACATACTTTCAAGTATGGTCCAAGCTGCATATGCATTCTCTGCATTTCTAATGTGTCCTAGCATATTATTGTCAATTACTGCAGACAACCAATACATGACCTTCTTGTCTTTTGCATTCCATTCCTTTCGTGCCTTTGTCTCTTCTGCAGTTGGAGGATCACTCACCTCCGGCTCCTTTTCTTCACCTGAAACAAACTCGTAGAGGCCTTTTCCATTAAGGAAGTTTGTGACACAAAACTTCCATGATGGGTAGTTGTTCTTGTCGAGCTTCTCAATGATGGGGCTTCCACTATTCTCTGCCATTATCACAAAATTAATAACAACAACAAGTAAATCTTCTGCAACCCTCGACCTGTAGTGCACAGCAATACACCAGATAGCCTTTTTCACTGTTTGCTCAACAATACATGCAATCTGCAACCTGTTTGTAGATAAACCTTGTGTTTACTCACTGGTAAACACCTTTGAACTTACAGATTTGAAATCTGTAACCTACGCACCCATGTTCGGTCAATACAGTCGAAGTCACAATGTACCCTGAAACTGCTATCCGCAACCTTGTGGTCTTTATGCACACCAAATCTCATTGCAATCTGATATTTTTGCTCTGCCCTGCTTCTAGTGCCTCCACAGGCACTATCCAAGAGAAGGAGTGGAAGAATGGGAGAGATTCTTACCCCTGGCTTACTTGCTCGAACCTTGCTTCTTCTCCTTCACTTCAACCTTCGAAATCAGCCTCTCTCAGTGGCGCGGCTTTGATACCATTTCAAGAATCGCGTGGTGGGGGGAGTTGCTCAAGATGCTGCGCTGAACACACACATAATGCACAAGGAGAAGCTCACTCAAGAGACAAGAAGAGAGATGGAGGCCAAAACGTTTTCTTGCTGGTTTTTTCTTCTTCTATCACACTCTTTACAATATACACAAAGTATAGATAAGATGCAACATAAAGGAAAGTGGCCTACTAAGTCAAACAATGCATAACTGACTACACTAGTCGACTGGCGCTATAGCTATGCCAGCTGTAAATATGTGTAACAACCTGAATATAATAAGTAATGAGTCAGTGGCCATGTGTGAGTCATAATGACCACTGACGTGCTAAGTGTAGACGTGTGGATCCATCTAACCACACGGTCCATCACCAATGTCCGCATGTGTTGAGCTTGTCATCTCAACAAGATCAACATCAAAGTGCTTCAAGTACATAGTATATCTTGATACTACCTAGTGTTGATTAACACTAATCCTCTTGTGTCCTTTGACACACTCAAACTCAACTCTTCTGCTGGACTATTCTCAGTTGTTTGTTGCTACTCCTACGAACAAATGGGAAAAGATTCACCCTCATGTCGATTCAATGGTGTTGGATTCCATACATGGCAAACAAACTGATCCTGATGAAGAAAATCTTGTGGTCAATCACAAGTGGTCAAGAGAAGAAACCAAGGGAAGCTGCACTTTCAATCATATGGGATAAAAATGATGATAAAGCTCAAGCCATTATCAAGCTCAAACTTGATGATAGCTACATTCATTATGTTGATGATTGTGTAACCTCTTATGCGACATGAGATCGATTAGAAACCCTATTTGGAGCTCATTCAAAATCCTCCAAATATGGCTAACTAATTGAAATTTTTAGGCTTGACATGTAAAGGAATACCTCTTGCAACTCATTTGAATTATATGGAAAGCTTATTAACACAACTTGCAGGAATCAACTTGGATGAAGACATTTGCATTAGAGTGCTTCTCAAAAGTCTTCAATTTGAGTTTGATAATGTGTCTACCACATTAATCAACATGCCAGAAGCCGAAGCTTGTGGATATCAAAGCCTCTCTCTTGGAAGAGGAAAAGAAGATCAAGAATAAGGGAGAAAAAATCATCCCAAGAGGAGACCAGCAACTCCTCTATGTGAAAGGGAGAAACAAGCATCCCAAGAGGAGACCAACAACTTCTCTATGTGAAAGGGAAGAAGAGCATAGTCTGTGACTTTTGTAAGAAAAATGGGCATATTGAGAAATTTTACTATGCTAAGAAAAGGTCTCAAAGAGTATATCTTGCTACATTCAAAGAAGTTGAAGACAACAATGAAGAAAAAGAAGAAGAAAAACCCCAAGAACAAAAGGATAGGACTCACCGGTCCCTCTTTTGTAGCTCATTTTCTGATAGAATTTTTTAAGCTTCCAATGTGGACTTGCCTAATGTTCCCACCATAAGCTCCTACATTACTCATGTAACCTCTACACATTACAGCCTCTACACACTTAGCGAGGCCTTGTAACAACCTCTAGCTTTGTATGGTTGGTTCTTTCCATGTCTACACTTAGCAAGGTTCTACTCATGACAGCCTCTGTATACTCAGTGTCTTTCTTGGTTGTGATTGAGGAGGGGTGTTGAGAAATGTACAATCATATCCATCATAGCCTCTGTGTAAGGAACAAAAAAGTCAAATAAACACATTGCAAATAAAGCCTTAGACTAGGTCATGTATGCATGGTATCAAGAATCGCGTGGTGGGGGGACTTGCTCAAGATGTTGCACCGAACACACATAGAATGCACAAAGAGATGCTCACTCAAGAGACAAGAAGAGAGATGGAGGCCAAAACGTTTTCTTGCTGGTTTCTTCTTCTTCTTCCACACACTTTTCAATGTACACAAAGTATAGATAAGATACAACATAAAGGAAAGTGGCCTACTAAGTCAAACAATGCATAACCGACTACACTAGTCGACTGGTGCTATAACTATGCCAGCTGTAAATAGGTGTAACAACCTGAATATAATAAGTAATGAGTCAGTGGCCATGTGAGAGTCATAATGACCACCAACGTGCTAAGTGTAGACGTGTGGACCCATCTAACCAGGCGGTCCATCATCAATGTTCGCATGTGTTGAGCTTGTCATCTCAACACATAGTTTATTAAAACCAAAATTGGTGAATACCACAATCACTTTTCATGTTTTCTCACCTACCAAAACCACCTACTGTAAGCCTATAAAAGGCACTCATCCCCACACTCATTCCATCAGTCATTCTCATTAGTTGTACTTGCATTATGTTTGGATAATATTAGTTGTTCTTCTTTGTCAATGTTTATGTCTCATTATGATTGTCTATTTTCTCATCAGTGATCCTCCTTAGCATGCATCCTCAATATTTTAACATATTATAGGTGAAAAAGTGATGGAGCACCTGTACTGTGACTTGAGATCCTCATTTGCAATGGCTTGTAACAACATCTCTTCACTGTTTATGATGGTGTCATACCACCTTTGTGCAAGTTGTGGTGTTTTTTGTGTCCTAGTGTACTTGCCAAAATTAGCTTTTATGTCTAGAGTTTCTTCTATCAATTATGGATTCAGCTTGAAATTCATTGTTCTCTCCACATACATGTTACCTTGTTTTACAACATGAATTTATTGGATTTAGTGTATGGATGATAGTTTTTGATGAGAGCCAAGCATGCCATAAAATGAACATTGGTGGATCTTGCCAAAATTTTCAGGAGTCGAAGCCATATTAGTTCTACTCTCCACATTCTTACTTGTAGGTTGAAATCCATATTTTCTTGTGTAGTGAACATCAATTTGTCTTCATTGAGGGGGGTCTTTGATTAGTACTGGGTGGAAAATCAGCAACATAGGAGCAAGGGGCCATGCTAGGCTACCATCTACAACAAAATCTACGTTCATTATAGTATTATTTGAAAACAAAAAAAATTAAGTACAATACTTGTATTTTACTTGACTAACCATTTTATCACAAAAATTGATTATAGATTGATTGCTTGATGGTGAGTTCCTGGTCAGGAGGAGTTGGTTCAATGCATGCATTGTTTTTTGAGTTATTTTTTAGTCAATGGTTGTAGTTTTATTAGTATGTATATCAAGAATTCTTTTTATTTATTTATAGAGGGGCTTTGAGAATCCACCAATCATAAAACTCTACATTACAAGTGAGCTCACCACAAGTGCATCCAAGTTAGTTGGTTGAACCATAAGGATGTAGAGGTACAAATGAGATCCTAGAGCATTAAGGGTTGAAGAAATTGGTGATGTTAAGCTCTTCTTCGGCCAGGATCTTATCCAGTAGCAACAAGTGATAAGCAACTCTTTAGGTGCATCAAGTTTGTAGGCCTCAAGGATCAAGGATGTTGAATCACATTAGGTTGGGTCATTATCCAACAAATTGGATGCACGATGTTCAACCAATGTAAAAAGTTGGCTACCTTTAGTGGCCATTTTGAGGTATTGTTGGTACCAATTCCATGCAAAATGACTAGATAAGGTACATTACAGTTTGAGTTCTTCTACCTTGGTGGGATCTTGAAGTCTTGTAGCTACTATGTGGATGGAAAGAACATGGCATTTTTGGAGTTGACTTATGGGAAGCTCACAAGAGAGTTGCTCTTGGTTATTAGAAATGCTCTTGTGAAATATGTACTCATGCTCTTCCCATGTGGGGTGCCATCATTGAGATGTTAGGGTGGCCATACCACCAACCACTAGATCTAGATCTATCATAGGTACTCGAGCTCTTCCCATGTACGGGGTGCCATCGGGATGATAGGGTAGCCTTATTAGCATCATCTAGATGCAGATCTATCATAGCGAAAAGCTTGGCAAATGTACCAAAGGTAAAATCTAATTGTAAAAAATATTTGATCAGACTATGCTGGGTTTGTTGGGTCAATTCTTTCTCCATTTCATAGATGGAGTGAGAGTGCATGCTCTTCTTTAGATGGCCAGGGGGAAGTGGCTTGTAATCACTGACTTTGAAGGGCGTTGCATTGATTTTGTGCATGAGAGATGATGGAGCTGAATCGGAGGTTTTGTGTGAGGTGGTCGAGGCTCATAGTTTCTCATGCCACTAATGTTTTTAGGTAGCCCAAGGGGGTTTCTATAAATTGGTTGGATTGATAAACCATGGTGGTCCTAGCATTCTTTTGGGCATCAAAAGTAATGGTTGGTGGTCTAAATGTGGTCTAGCATGATGGGTTCTACGACTTTGTTGGTAAGGTAGTGTCAACGAGTTGTAGCAATGGCATGAGGCTACCATTGTCGAAGTGTTTGGGGTCAAAAGTCTAGCGCGGGGGTAAGAGAAATTAGAGAGAAGGAAGATTTAAGGAGAGGAGTAGATGGAAGAGAAAGGGTTGAAAGAAATAGGAGACGTAGAAGAATACTCATAGAGGTGAAGCTTGTCAATTTGTTTCTGCATTATGAGAAGATAAATCTCTTGTAGATAAAAAAAGTGCGCATAAAACAATACCTTCCTCGATGCTACTCAAATTGCCAATCTAATGCTTCCATTGGCTCCAAAAGGGGGGTAAAACACCAGGACACCTAACCAGAATTTTGCCAGATCACTCTTTCTTTATCCCCTAGTTCAAAGTGTTGTTCACTGCCTAAAAACAGTGATCGCACATTGCGTGATTTTGCCAATTCTTCTTTTTACATAAAATCCTCCCAAAATGGCTAAAAGCTATGTGCTTTCTTTTATATGTCATCCTATTCTAGAAGTTGTCTATAGTTTTTGGATTTTCACAAGAGATAATATCTAAAATATCAAAAATTGTCTAAACTTGTCGAAAAATCTAGTATTTTTGGACCATCCACACTACGAACACTAACATTAATGACTAAAGTGACATTGGCTCTCTAGATCATTAAAAAAGACACACTTTAGAGTTTTTTACACTGTGTGCACATAGTGGCATGACATCCACCCCCTCCTAACTTGCACATCCTCTGGCATTGTGCCAAAGTCTTACGGATCTGCAGTGTTAGAAGAAGTATCCTCTACCATGTCAATGTCTTCATCTTCTACCTCTTCTTCTTCCATATTCTCATATTCATGCTCAACAAACTCTTGAAGACTTCATACATCTCTTTTTCTGCCTTGTTTTCAACATTAATTGCTGCTGAAATTTCAACCACTATATCAACATCAATCAGCTCTGAAAACATCCCTGAAATACCTTCATTTCACAGCCATCAAACCATATGTCTTCATCTCTTTTTCAGCCCATCTAACATATTTCTTTTTAGCCGTGCACATGGATGAAATATTCTTAAAACTGCCAAGACTACATGCTGTCCATTCTTACAATCCAAATACAAACACAGTTTCCCCCTTTCTTGGAGGCATAATTATCTTCCTAGAGGAACTACCATAGCCTCCACTTATAGTAGTGCTATCTAAAAACCCATAAACTCTTGTGCATTAAGTGGCATGGGATTATCCCACAGCCTATCCCGATTGCAGGGATGATTCACATAAATAGCAAGAAACTATACCGCCTTTGTATTGTCTTTTCTTTGAACTCGAGCATATGAAGAACCATCATCCAAGGCTTTTCTTTCCAGCCTTGATTCCAAAATATAGGGCTGCCCCAAAATCATTGGATAACTACACAAATCTTGCACAAAAAAATGATATTTATCCCTAACATGTCCAATAGCCACGAGTACATTCGGACAAGCTACATAAATATCCCCTGATGAATTGTTTGCTGCCTGCATGTGCCATCCCGGCCCTCCATTCTCATACAAACTAAGTTTCATAACATTGATTTCGAAACCATGATCCAAGAGAGCTATGCAAGGCGCCTCTCTTCCTCCCACTTTAACAATTGTCTATGTTGTAGCACATGCCAAATGCGTTCATGAATAATGGCTGCTTGGAATAAAATAAGAATCTTCTTCTTCATGTGCTTGTTGATGGACATTCCCATTATATATAGTCTTCTTTCTTTGCTTATTGCTGCCCATAAGACCAATTTTAGCCACAAGCTTGTTGTCTACACTCCCATTCAACCCATTTTCAACATCAACCTGCTCCAAATCAGGATCATATTCCCTATGAAGTTGTTTCTCTATGTCTTTGTCAACGTGGATCAATGCTTGCAAAACTTCACCATCGAACCGTCTTTTTCATTTCAACATATCATGATTGCATCATGAAATTCATGCTTCACGATTCCAAGAACTTCACCAAGTGTGAATTCCACTCTACTGCCAAGGATGCGATCTTCCAAGACCTTTCTTAAGGTTTGTGGTAGTCTCAAGATCCGATTGCAACTTGTAGCTAGGGGGCTTGCCCCTTTTCTTCCCTTGTTTCTTCTCTTGAGATGCATCCACCATAACATGCTCAGGTATGGCTTTTTCAGCCTCTTTCTATTGCTCCATTTTACTTTGTGTTATCCATTTAGATGGGCCTAAAGGGGAAGGACCAGTAATGTCCTCATCTCTTCTTCTCTTTTCTTCCACAAGGGCTTCTTGATTATGAACCTCAGCCAAATAAGCATAGGCTGAAAATGAATGAAGTGATTCACTCCATCCTGTTCTCCCTCGTATACTTTGACTTGCATTAGCCAATTCAAACTTTGTTGTTTTGCCTTTTTCCATGCAATCTAATGCTTGCATCCAAATGCAAGATTTTGCTTTAGTCATGCCTCCTTTATGAGCTTCATCAACCCTTTCAATTCTCAACCCATATGTGGCTGCATCTATGGCAACAAATGCTGTCCTTGCAGCCATCTCTTCCAACCTCTTTTGCATGCCACCATTTCCGAAATTTGGCTCTATTGGAAGATCAATTTCTATTGCACGTATTTTACCATCTTTCCAAAAGACTAACCTTTTTGCTATCACTTCATGGTAGGATGTACAATCTCTCTTTTCATGCTGTAAATTGTCATATCAAATACATCTCCTCTTGTATCCTTCTTTGTATGGTCTTTGGCCTATTTCCCGAGCCTTCTCTTCTACCTTAACATCCAACTTTTCCACCTTTGCATAGATTTTTGTCAAATTCAACCTCAAATCATGCATGCCTTTGATTAATTCATCCACAGCATCACCTTTAAGAGCCGGACCAATAGGTATAGCCAGTTGTTCGACCATAGCCATAGGCCCCTTGGCTGCAATGTCAATCCCCCTTCTAAGCACTGGCATGTGTGGTGCCTATACCTTATCTTAATTTCATCCACTCTCTCTTTATCAACATATGCACTGACTTGGTTACATTAACCCAATCTGATTTTAGCCCTGTTTCAGAAGAGGCATCTTCTAAATGATCAATCAGCTTCTCCTGCAAGATAGGATCTGTAGCCTTCAGAAACAAATCGATTTTCTGACTCTCCAATGATTGCTGCTCATTGGCATCCAAGTGCGCATACTGACTTTCAAATTCCCGGAGCAAAGCTGTAGCAGCCAACCCTTTATTGGGCTTTTCAATCCAATCTGTAAATGTATTTTTAGTTACCAATCATGCATCTTCTAAGAAAAACTCTTCTCTCAAGGATTTCTTAAAAGCTACCCAATTAGCATCTCTTCTATGTAACTCATCAATCTGATCATCCAATGTATGTATGACCAAACGAGAGAAATACCGACTCCATGCATACTGTGGTACCCCATGAAACGTCAATCCTTCTTTTTACATACAATCCTCCCAAAATGGCTAAAAGCTGTCTACCTTCTTTTACATGTCATCTTATTCTAGAAGTTGTCTACAGTTTTTGGATTTTTACAAGAGATAATATCTAAAATATCAAAAATTGACTACACTTGTCCAAAAATCTAGTATTTTTGGACCATCCACACTACGAACACTAACATTAATGACTAAAATGGCATTGGCTCTCTAGATCAATAAGAAAGCTGCACTCTAGTGTTTTTCACATTGTGTGCGGGTAGCGGCATGACATCGTGTTTTTGCGATTCCCATGGGTGAGTGTGTGGGGGTATACTTAGGATAAGGCAATGGCTTCTGATAATGCAATCACATTGGTGTGCTTTTCTTGGGAAGGAAGAGGTATGCGTAGCCTTGATAATATCTCTATGTGCTTAGAAGAGCCTTGGGAACTCCCGGGTAAGTTACTCATGAATATATGTGTGCACACGTGGGTTCAAAATAAGGTATTTTTAAAATATCATTTTTATATATATTTTTACATATAAAAGGGTGTAATATAAATGGGTTATTTATAGATTGAATAGAAAAGGGTTACGTTTTATTTAGGAAAAAATCACCGATAAGGATATTTATAAATAGGCCTTGAACGTACGTGATGTAGAGTATATACATATAGTAACTTCCTCGAGGGGAAGCCAGTGCATTGTTATTTGAGGTTTGTGATGGTTAAGATAGTACTTATTGCATGTTTATCTAGAATGAGCAATGGCTCATGAAGGTTAGAATCTTGTGTAAGAAGTGGATTGGGGTTCTTGGTGTGGTCAAGGTGGCTAACCATTGATGCTCATATGTCATTGGTTTTGAGACTACATGATTAACAACTTTGACAGAAGGGCCTTTTTAATTGTGAGGGTGTTTTGTTGAGTTTGTGTTGTAGAAGTTCTTTTTGGAGTGGGTTGTAAAATCAGTCCCCTAGGGCTAAAAGTTGAGATGACTCTTGCACTTGGAAATTTCAGATGTATATACTTGTCCATGTAGCTAACATGGCATTGTGTGATGAATTTAAATGAGCATCCTAATAGGATTTCAATTCCATCTCCTTCTTTGCTTTTTAAAACATAAAAGGTGACAAGAATGCTATTTTTTTCCACTTTCAGTTGTACTTTACACTTACCTAATAGTGATATGGAGTTGTAGCTTTATATCAATATGTTGCAACATTGGTTGGTCTAATTCTAGCCAGTAATAGTATGGAAGGGTATTGCAGTCAGTACATTCATCCATGAATGCATCAATTGTGATCTCCTTGGCAGCAAATCAATCGGATTCAAAGGTAAGCAGTTGGAATTATAATTTCATCCTCCATTCCTAGGTTATTGATAGTGGTGGCAGCTTATATATTGAAGTTTCTAGGAAGAAGACTAGTTGTGGGTTGGTGGGTGAGTTGGTTGTGTTGATCCATTTGTTCATATGATGTTTTCTTGATCACCATGATGGTTCATACGGGAACATCAAGCTCCTTTATGGGTAGCTCATGCAAATAATGTGCTAGAGGGTAGTGCATTTGATGACCAAGTCCATCATTTCTAACTCTACATTGCCTATCTTGCTGATGACATAGATGTGGTAGGGACTTGAAACTTAAGTGTGCTTATGGCTTGTAATTGAATATAATAGCATGAGATCACCCTTCTCAAAGGATTGCTACTTGATGTGTTTATCAAACCAAGCCTTTTGTCGAGGCCTTTTCAATTAGCAAGACGTGAGTTGTGAATAGTCATGTTTCAATCAAGCATTCAAGTTCTATAAGGCATTTGGTCCAAGCTTTTGTAGCTAGCCAAAAACCTTGAACTACAATATGAAGACTTGGAATAAGGAATTTGACTAGCATAATTGTGTCAATCTTGTAAGCCAACCTAAATGTTGTTTGGATGATGGCCATTTTTTAGATTGTTCGATAAGCCCACAGTGCAACCCATGAGCTTATTATCCTAGTTTGACTTAGAGGCTGAGATATTCTTTGTTAAAACATTAATCAAGAATTTGTTTATTTATTTTGCTTGGTGGTTTGCTTGTGGATAGTAGGGATTAGACTTTCAATGTAAGACTAGGAATATTGTCAAAATATGTTCAATAACTTCATTCATGAAATGAGTTTCTTGGTCACTAACAATCTTGAAGAGGAAAACTTATCTATGTGATAAACAACAATAGACTTGAAGATCCCTTAATAAAAGGATAGCTAATCTCTTTCTGTGTGTGTGTGTGTGTGTGTGTGTTGCAACAAAGTAAGATAAAACATATTGGGCTAGAGACCAATGGCCTATATAGGTAGGTGGACACTTCTTGTATAAGTACACGCTATCCACTTATATTAATTTTGTACCTATGTAACTCTCTTGTGCTCTTTCTCAACCCTCTTACACTCCATAGCTTCTACCTTGCATCCCACCATTGCTTTCCTCTCAACTAGTATCAGAGCAGCATTTGGTGTCTAGGGGAGCTCGTAGTTGGAGCAAGGAGTATAAGAAGTGAATCTTTCTTGCAAAAGTCAAGGATTTGAGCTTCTTCTTCAACAATGATTCTTGCTACCAACATATTGATAGAGGTACTATTCTTATTATTGAGATCTAGAACTAAGTCAAAAGCCATTAAGGCTCGATTTGGGGTGAAAACAACCCATTTTAGCATTGATTTGGGCAACCATTAGTGGTTAGGATGAAAGAAAAATAGCTTGACTTTTCACATCATGAACTTAATTACAATTTTAAAGATTGTCATGCTTTTGTAAATGTTGCATCAAAAGGAAGTGGAGATCTTGCTACAATAAGGATTATATTAAATGGGAACATATTAATGCAATACACATTACCCATAAACTAAAGTTAGGAAACGACATACCAACATATGAAGCCCCAATTAACTATGTTATATTTGAAGAGGGAGAAGATCTGATTAATGTTAACTACAAAATAGAACATGCAACAAACAAATAGAAAGCCACAAACAATAATAGTGAATAAAGACAAAAAAGACAACAAAGGCTCCCTTGCCTTTCCAAGGAATTTGACTACTAGATCAGATTAGAAGAGATAGGAAACATCAATTATGAAAAGCAAACTTTTTGATAGTAGAAAGGCAGTTTGTGATTTTATTACTGGAGTAGATTATAATAGATAGGAAACGACTATTTTGGAAAAATCCTTAATAAAAAAAATCTCTCAAGTTTTTTGTAGGCAAAGATTTGAATTGATTTGGCTGATGATTGCTATGGAGGATTCTTTATTTATAATGCTTAACCAATTGGAACACAATATCAATTATATTGGGGAAGAGATTAGAGAAAAAGTTTGGCTCATGTCACTAGATTAGTTCTCTGGATAAAATCGCTAATGGGTTGCATTTTAAAAACTCACTCGAGTGCTAGGAACATTCAAATGGGAGAAAGACCCTTCAAGAAAAAGTTCATAGTGAAAATGGATATTTTTCAATTAAAATATTTAAAGAGATTGAATGCATATTGAGAGGAAAAGGAATGTTGGAATGACTCATTTGTTAATGATCCCACTATCAAAATGTTGCTAGAAGGAATATTAGTGATGGGCCATTAAAGAGAGCACCATTTAGAGTAGAGAGAGAGAAAGGACTTTACATCAATTAAATGCATAGCCACTTGGCCCTTTCTGACAAAAGGATAAGCTACTTGGATTCAAATGCTTAGATGCTAGCATTTGGACCATGAAATTTAAATGCCAACATTTGCATGACCACTATTAACACCTAAGAGTAGACCACTCAAAACCAATTCAAATCTACCCATTTGAATTGGGATTCAATCTTGCATTTAAATGCACACATTTGAATTTGGTGACCCATTTGGATCCAAGTCCATTCTTATTCAAGTCAAATTGAGAAAGGGTTTCTAACCATAGAGAGAGAAACATACAAAAGTAGAGAGATAGGCCCTGAGATAAAGAGAGGAGGAGCACTTAAAGCCCTTCTATCTCCTATGAGACCAAGGCGAAGAGAAAATAACAGGAAATCAACCACAGCTGAAGCAAATAGCTTAATAACATTTACTAGGGAAAACATCCCTTTTGTTTCCATGGCAATCAGTCATCTCAGACCTAGCCATGCAATCATCAATCACAAACAACTTGGATTAGCATCCAAAACTACATCAAGCAATCACCTTGCTTATGATCCACCTATCCTTAGTAAGATTCTTTCCTCTTACCAACACAACCAGTTGACATTCACTTGGAGACACCCTTTTCAAACAACCAAGCATAACTTGGGTCAACAATTCATCTATAACAAGATTAACCTTCGTTAAAACCATTTCAACAGTTCCAAGCAACATGCTTAGAAATAAATCAACTACCATAAAGTCCGCTCTCTCCCCCTTGGGTTAGGGCTTTGCAAGGTCAATTTAACAAATTCCTTCTAGATCCTTTAAATGATCTAAGTGATTTCACCTTGACCTTTATTAATCATGGCTACCTATTTAGGGTAGAAGATCAACCCATCCCAAGCCCTTTAATGGCGAATACATGCAATTCTACCTCTATTTAAGAGTTCAAGATGCGTGAGAAGAATCTAAATCTTAGTACAACCTGGATATGAGCTATAGTTTTGCTAGAGGGTTGGTGGTATTCATGTCTCCGCTTGCATTGGATATGTTCGTAGCCCCGTTTGCAACTTCAGCACTTGTGCTCCTTGTAACTCGTCTCTTGGGTGCCATCCTTGTGTGTTCTTGGTCTTGCAAACCTTGAGGTAAATTGACTGCTCTTGCCTTGGTTGAAGGAAGTGGTATGCGGGTTCACAAGGAATCTAAGGCCAAACAATGTGACTTCAACATGAATAATTTATCTTCTTCTTTCACCCTCTCCCCAATTTGTTTTCCTTCTTTCTCTCCCTTCCTCTTCTTCTTCTTCTTCTTCTTCTTCTTCTTCTCTTCTCTCTTCCTCTTCTTCTCCTTCTCTCTCTCCCTCTTCTCCCTCTTCTTCTTCTTCTCCTCTCTCTCCCTCTTCCTCTTCTTCTTCTCCTCCTTCTTCTCTTCTTCTCTCCCTCTCCCTCTCTTCTCTCCTTCTTTCTCTCCCTTCTTCTCTTCTCTCTCTCTCTCTCTCTTCTTCTCATTCCCTCTCTCCCTTCTTCTTCCCCTTCTTCGTCTTCTTCTCTTCTTCTTCTCCTTCTTTCTCTCCCTCCTTCTCTTCTTCTCTCTCTCTTCTTCTCCTTACCTCTCTCCCTTCTTCTTCCCCTTCTTCTTCTTCTCTTCTTCTTCTCCTCCTTCTCCTTCTCCTCTCTCTCCCTCTTCCTCTTCTTCTCCTCCTCCTGCTTCTCTTCTTCTCTCCCTTTGCCTCTCTTCTCTCCTTCTTTCTCTCCATTCTTCTCTTCTCTGTCTCTCTCTCTTCTTCTCCTTCCCTTTCTCTCTTCTTCTTCTCCTTCTTCTTCTTCTTCTTCTCTTCTTCTTCTCTTCTTCTTCTCCTTCTTTCTCTCCCTCATTCTCTTCTTCTCTCTCTCTCTTCTTCTCTTTCACTCTCCCCCTTCTTCTTCCCCTTCTTCTTCTTCTTCTCTTCTTCTTCTCCTTCTCCTATTTTCTTCTCTCTCTCCTTCTGTCCTTCTCTCCCTCTCCTCTTCCTCTTCTCTATCTCATTCTCTTCTTTTCTGCTCATGGGGGCCCGCAGCTGACTAGAGATCGAGGAGGGGGGGTGGCTTCAGTTGGAAGCCCCAAGGGGGAGCTGTCACCACCGAACGGGGGGGAGCTTGCCGTTGCAACGGAGGGGGAAAGATGATGAGGCACGAGGGCGCTGTGTACTCCAGGGGGGGTGCTCTCTGAACGCCAGGGAGGAGGGGGCCGCTCTGTCCTTGATGCAGGGAGGGGGAGCCTCCCTTTTATAGGAGGGGGAGGAGGGTGGCATGGCCGCCACCCCTCCCACGTGGGGGGTTGCATGGCTCCCATTACTATCACATCACTCCCTCTCTCTTTCTCCTCAACGTGCTGTTGGCGGGGAGAGAGAGGGGGATAAAAAAATTTGAACTAAACTTAATAATTTGTTTTTCAATTAAGGGGGGGGGGGAAGTTCCTATGGGGGGGAGGCATGGGGGTCACGGGGTGGGGGGGGGGGAGATGTTACATCCTCTCCCCCTTAGAGGAATCAATATGTCCTCATCTCAGGAGAAACTGGGGAAGACAAGCACTAATGGGGCTTATGACCTGTGGGTTAAGACCCATCACGCTTTCGCTGCGCAACTCTGATGATGTAGCACACTCCTTAGCTTACGTAGTTGTGCTCTGATACCAACTGTAACGTGCCCGCCCCTCAAATTGTGGGACACGTCTTAGCAGCCCATTGAGAGATCAATCTAGAAGATGCCGCCTGGCACTCACAAGGAATGACACGGGGTTTGCCAACTAGGGTCTCTCGAGTCCGCCTCGCAACGGAACTTATCCGGCCGTTTCCACTAGGATCGACCTGAAGTCCGGGTTCCTAGCAGTCGAGTCTTCTTAACAGCCTTCTAGCATTGGTCGACAGCCGCTCCAAAGCAGACTCATACCGCACTTGGTTCAAAGAGAATGGGAAATGAGAGGGATGCATCACTCGACCTCTCTGCTCTCGTAGGGCATAGTCCCATTCCGGTCCCCTAAAATAGTATGAACCAGGGTTCTAACCAACATTGTCTAAGGTCATCGTTCAACTTTTCCTAATATTCCTCGTTAACATTTCCTTTGAGGAAAGCTCTCGGCTAACCGAGACCACCCTTCTGTAGGATAGACCCATTGGTCACATCCACCACGCTTCCCTCGGGGGTTGTTTTAGTTATCTAATTACCTACCATATTATGTTTGACACATAAAAGCAGCTTCCTTAATTAACCTGTTAATCATAGGTTCCTTTACGTAATTTAGGGCACAGACATGAAGACAAGATAAAAGAAGATCAAACACTTCCTTAACTTATCTTCGAATTAATGTTTGTCTCGTGTCCGTACATGAGAATTAAGTGTTCCTTTCTGCCTCCACAGAAAAATCCTTCCGTCTCCCAGCAATAAAAACCGAAGGTTTATCCTACCAAGATTCCGCCTTGTAACTAGTATCAAGGCCTCAAGATCCCATCTTGAGTCACGTAGAACACTTGTGTAGGGTTTGGAAGCATTGGGATTTACGGCCAGAGCACCCATTGGCACCCAAGAGTCCTCCTATGCCAAGTAATTTCCACGAAGAGACCTCTCGCGACGGGTTCGGTCCACGTTCTCGGCGTGGATTCATAATCCCCTTGGTTAGGGTTAGGTGGTTCACGGGGGGTAGCTAGCGCCATCCTTCCTTAATTATCCCTTTAGGAAATCAACCACAGCTGAAGCAACCAATTTAATAACATTTACTAGGGAGAACATCCCTTTTGTTTCCATGGCAATTAGTCATCTCAGACTCGGTCATGCAATCATCAATCACAAACAACTTGGATTAGCATCCAAAACCACATTAAGCAATCACCTTGCTTATGATCCACCTATCCTTAGTAAGATTCTTTCCTCTTGCCAACACAACCAGTCGACATTCACTTGGAGATACCCTTTTCAAACAACCAAGCATAACTTGGGTCAACAATTCATCTATAACAAGATCAACCTTTGTTAAAACCATTTCAACAGTTCCAAGCAACATGCTTAGCATAAATCAACTACCATAAAGTTTGCTCTCCCCCTTGGGTTAGGGCTTCGCAAGGTCGATTTAACAAATTCCTTCTAGATCCTTTAAATGATCTAAGTGATTTCACCTTGACCTTTATAATCATGGCTACCTATTTAGGGTAGAAGATCAACCCATCCCAAGCCCTTTAATGGCGAATACATGCAATTCTACCTCTATTTAAGAGTTCAAGATGTGTGAGAAGTATCTAAATCTTGGTACAACCTAGATATGAGCTATAGTTGCTGGAGGGTTGGTGGTATTCATATCTCTGCTTGCATTGGATATGTTCCTAGACCCGTTTGCAACTTCAACACTTGTGCTCCTTGTAACTCCTCTCTTGGGTGCCATCCTTGTGCAATCCTGGTCTTGCAAACCTTGAGGTAAATTGACCGCTCTTGCCTTGGCAGAAGGAAGTGGTACGCGGGTTCACAAGGAATCTAAGGCCAAACAATGTAACTTCAACATGCATAACTTATCTTCTTCTTTCACCCTCTCCCCAATTTGTTTTCCTTCTTTCTCTCCCTTCCTCCTCCTCTTCTTCTTCTTCTTCTTCTTCTTCTCTCTCTCCCTCTTCTCCTTCTTCTTCTCCTCTCTCTCCCTCTCCCTCTTCTTCTTCTCCTCCTTCTTCTCTTCTTCTCTCCCTCTCCCTCTCCCTCTCTTCTCTCCTTCTTTCTCTCCCTTCTTCTCTTCTCTCTCTCTCTCTCTTCTTCTCCTTCCCTCTCTCCCTTCTTCTTCCCCTTCTTCTTCTTCTTCTCTTCTTCTTCTCCTTCTTTCTCTCCCTCCTCTTCTTCTCTCTCTCTCTGCTTCTCCTTCCCTCTCTCCCTTCTTCTTCCCCTTCTTCTTCTTCTTCTTCTTCTTCTTCTTCTTCTTCTTCTTCTTCTTCTTCTTCTTCTCCCTCTTCCTCTTCTTCTTCTCCTCCTTCTCTTCTTCTCTCCCTCTCCCTCTCCCTCTCTTCTCTCCTTCTCTCTCTCTCTCTCTCTCTCTCTCTCTCTCTCTCTCTCTCTCTCTCTCTCTCTCTCTCTCTCTCTCTCTCTCTCTCTCTCTCTCTCCTTCTCCTTCCCTCTCTCCTTCTCCTTCCCTCTCTCCCTTCTTCTTCCCCTCCTTCTTCTTCTCCTTCTTTCCCTCCCTCCTTCTCTTCTTCTCCTTCCCTCTCTCCCTTCTTCTTCCCCTTCTTCTTCTTCTTCTTCTTCTTCTCTTCTTCTTCTCCTTCTCCTATTCTCTTCTCTCACTCCTTCTCTTCTTCTCTCCCTCTCCTCCCTCTTCTCTCTCTCCTTCTCTTCTTTTCTGCTCACAGGGGCTCACTGACTGGCGATCGAGGAGGGGGTGGCTTTAGTCTCGGAAGCCTGAGGGGCGCTGTGACTACCGAATGGAGGGGAGGGAGCTTGTGGCTACAAAATGGAGGGGGGAAGCTGACGAGACACAGGGGCGCTGTGTACTCCAGGGGGGGCACTATCTGAACGCCAGGGAGGAGGGGCCGCTCTATCCTTGATGCAGGGAAGGGGAGCCTCCCTTTTATAGGAGGGGGAGGAGGGTGGCATGGCTGCCACCCCTCCTACGTGGGGGGCTGCATGCCCCCCATTACTATCACATCACTCCCTCTCTCTCTCTCTCCCCGACGTGCTATCGACGGGGAGAGAGAGGGGGATAAAAAAAAATTGAACTAAACTTAATAATTTTTTTTTCAATTAAGGGGGGGGGGGGGAAGTTCCTATGGGGGGAGGCATAGGGGTCACGGGGGGGGGGGGGGGGAGATGTTACATTCATGGATCATTGCCAATTGGCATGGAGATCCAAATGGACACATAAGACCAATAAAGCAGAGGATTTTTGAACCATCGACTTCCAGTAGATCCATATCATCCAACACAAAGGAATCACTCACCACATCAAAATAGTTGATGAAGAATTATATGCTTCACCTAAACCTTGTACAATACCTGCATGTACAAAAAAACACCTGCATGAATCCCTTTTAACAAAAATACTTGCATGAATCCCTTTTATCAAAAAATATCTAGATAACTGCATGAATAGAAGCAATACAAAACAAGGCCAATTTACCTATAAGATGATTTGGTGAAGATAAGATTGAATCATTGCTAATCAAAACCCATTGCAAATGATGGACATAAGAAAACATCAATCCCATCAAATATAAAAGTCACTAATTAAATGAATAAATTTTGGCACCACAAAATATGGTAGATTTACCTGTAAATTGAGCTACAGAATCTCTGCTCTACCTTGTGTTAAGTGTTACAATAACAATTGATCCTTAAGTTAGAACTAGCATCAAACCCTATTGTAAAGATAGTAGGAAAGGGATAATGCAGAGAGGAAGAAAGAGAGAGTTTGTGTGAGTGTGCGGGAGAGAGAAAGAAATGAGCACCTATCGAATCTTGCCCAAATTGATCTCTACAAAAGAAAATTTTGCAAGAGTTAGTATTTACATGAAGGTATACTAAAAAAATAGTAGAAAAGAGGAAACATAGACAGAGAAAGAGAGAGGGAGAGAGAGATAAGCACTTATGCAATGTCACCCAAAATGATCTCTGCAACAAAACAACAACAAGGGTTAGAACTAACATTGTGTTGTATTGACAAGATATCAGCAAAAAAAAAAAACCAAACAGAGAGAGAGATTAACACCTTTGCCTCTTGCTCCAAATAAACTCTGCAAGAAAACAACAATTAGAACCAACATCAAATTCTATTAAAAACACAACATAAAAGAGAAACAACACATAGAGAGAGGGGGGAAAGAAAGGAGAGAGAGATGAGCACCTCTGTCGCCTGCCCTAAACAAACTCTGCAATAAAACAACAACAACAGTAAGAAACGACATCAAACCCTATTGAAAAAATAGCAAACAAGAGAAAATGCAAAGAGAGATGGGCACCTGTGTTTTGCCCAAAATCTGGAGTTGTGTGGAGAAGAAAGTGCAGAGGTAAGCAGAACGCTCAAAACCCTAATTACTCTCAGTAGGGAGCTTCAATGGAGACAAAAATTCACGAGTATAGAGAAGAGAGGGAAATTTGTCTGTTGCTCAACTTTTGGGTCAAACTGATTTCTTGAGAGGGAAAATAATTGAAATTGAAAATTCTCCACAAAAGGGGAGAAATATGAGGTGAGAGAAACTCAAATTTTATGTACTATTCATTCTCCCTTTTTTTAATCCCCCACTATCCCTTTTTTTAATAGAAAACCCAAGATTTAGAGAGAGAAGATTCACCCTCCATGGATGTCAACATCTAGCCTTCCTATTGGACAATCCAAAAGGCCCACATCTTAAACTATATTATTTTTAAGGGCCCATTTGTGAGTTCATTTTTTTCCTAATGGTGATGACACTACCGAGATGGGTGACCTCCCCAAGAATATTTTTCTACAAGCTAGTGGGAGCTTCTCGCGCGTAGCCAACGGTGCCAATGAAGCCTTCGTAACTCGTTGCCAAGTATGCCAAGGCCAAGATGCCAAGGTCTATGCCTCGGTCACCACCTTGGTCACTACCTTGGAGTGATGGCCGCTCGACCATTGGAGCTCCCTCTCTGATGTCATCAATGATGTCATCAAAAGCACTAAAAGAAACTATTCTCTCTTCGATGATGTCATTGAAAAACGCTAAAAAACAAGTGTCCTCTCTTTTAGCCCCCTGCAAAACTATAAATTGAGGGCTTGGGGATGACCAGGAAGGGGAACAAGAGCAATCTTGACGAGGATGAGATGCTGATCGAGAAGGAGGAGACTCTATTCTGTGAGACGAAGAGACATCATTTCATGCAACCCAAGAAAGGGGATACACAAAAGGTCTCTCATCCTCTTCTAGTCTAATCCAAAAGGAGAAGACATTAAAGAACTTTATCCTATTCTATCAATCCGGTTAGAAGTTATACCTCTACTCTCGTCCCTATTCCATCTACTAGAAAGAGAGAAGTATTGCTCTCCACCACGAGGCAAGAAGAACCATCTGCGAGGCCTACATCATTGAATCCCACAATAACCATCATCATCATTGAGAGTCTTACACCCTTCCCAACCAATATTACTATCATGTTCTTCTTCTTCTACAAATCATATTTCCGTCATGGCCCCGAAGAAAAAGAATACAAAAGTAGAAATCGTGAATGACCCTACTAACGCGAATGCAACACAGTTGAGTTGCGAGCATGGGAGTCACTAATGGAGTCATGGGAGCGGATAACAACCCTTTACCAATTGCAATACCATATGTTTTTCTAAAAATTTCTAACTGAATTCAATAGAAATAAGATAAGTCTCTTGAGAAATACTGCGATCTTAGAGTATTCACTTTGGTAAATTATTAGAACATCTTATAGGCTAGAAACTGTTAGGGGAATTATGAAAACCTAGAACTCAAGAGAAATCATGAGGAATTTTAATGTTAACCCCATAGAAAAGAAGATTAGTGAATTCAAGACAAATTTACTAAGAACGAAACCCAGAAGAAACTAGACAAGATATAGTTTTAATCTAGAAGCTCTGATAGAAGATTAAAAAAACCAGAAATAACTCTAAGTTAAAGAAACTGACTTAAGGCCAAGAAACTTGGTTACAAGAATAAGCCTTAAACTGAGAAGTTAGAGACCCCAAAATCTAGATACCCTTAGTTAAATTCCAAGGGAAAGAGTTCATTATGTGAAATTCAAGTATCAATTGCTACTAGATTAATCATCACTTGAAAGTTACATGATAGATTAAAGCCATAACTACTTGAATACATCAATCTTGTTTGTGATTTTCTAGATTAGATCCTGATTGAATTAAGTATTGGAACATATAAAAATTGAGGAGCCCTATATCTCCCCCAAGGATAGGTGGTGAATCCCCCATACCAAGAGGGGATGTTTTTACCATCGCGTAAGCATGGACCGCCCAGCTCCGATGGCGAGAGGTCTCCCAACAGGGATCATATTAAGTAGGAGGTGGATAGGGTGCCAGGGGGGCTTTGGCTAGTAAATCCTTTACACACCTAGGAACTCCTTGGCCTCTTGTATGGCCCAAGTTTTACTTGGGACACCTAAAAACGCTAGCTATAGGTGGATTTGATCTTGGTGACGTGTAGATGCACTAGATGAGGCAGCACATAAAATTGTAAATTTTCTCCTGTATGGGTGAGAGAACACACATTATGGAACATAATCAATGAATTTGTTTTATTCTGATTGTATGTCTGTGAGTAAATTACACAAATGAACAACTGTGCACAAAAGGATTCTTTTTCATTAATGAAGCTATTTTTATATGTTTCACGTAATGTGGTAGGTAATTAGATAACTAAGAACTTCCATAGAGGGAAGCGGGTAGATGGATTCCCAAAGAATCCAATCCTATGGTAGAGTGGCCTCAATTAGCGGAGAGGGTTTCCCAAAAACAAATGCTAGGAAGAAACTCTAGGAAGGGCCGATTCATTGACTTACCTAGGGTTTGGTCTCAGAACCCAAATTGTAAATTATCTTAGGGGAAAGCTATGGCGATTGTGCCAAAGCACTGCGAGGGATTTCATAAATCCTTAGTCTATTACTAGAAAAAGGTGTTGTACTCCATGAATTAAGGATAATGGCAGTTGCTCCTTCCAGAAAAGAAGCCTCTTGAAGGACACCTCCGGATGTGAGCTAGTTGTTGATAGGTGTCTCTTAGGTCAATTAGGAACCTTTAGGTTGGTCCTCTGTGGGTAACGGCAGGACGCTTCCCCTTCGAGGTAGACCTAGGGTTATAGAGCTAGAAAAAATCTTGATCATTCCGGTTAGAGTATAGATAGCGAGTGTCTGGAAGGTAAACTCTAGGCAACTACTAAAATGTTCCTTGTCACATAATAAAGGCGGGTATGTTACATGCAATATGCTCTCTATCCACTCAAAATGGATAGAATGGTTGTTTCTCAACTTAATAACACTCAACATGGTTGAATTAAGTTGTAGGAGGCTCCTCGACAAGCCAATGTGAAATACGCGGGATTTAGAGCATGGTAGATGCGGAAGCTATGGAGGTTGAAAGAGGAAAAAGAAACTCATGAAGACATTGACTCTAACTAGGACAAATTGTTACACAAGTGAATTAGGTTCCAAGATTGAGACTTGGACTCATAAATACAATCTTGTGTATTGACAGTGACATGACACTTTACTGGAAAGAAAAGAGTACTATCATTGCATTAGAAAAAGAGTTCAAGTACAATTCTTTATAGGATTTGAGTGGTGGTACTTTCTCCTATTGTGCATATGGGATTTTGGTCCTGAGCCCTCACTTTTTCTCACAAAGGGACTGAAGTATGTGTGATTGCAAATATCTCAACACCCCTCCTCAATCACAACCAAAAGTACAAAGTGTGTAGAGGCTTTAGTGAAAGCAACACCTGCAAAGTGTGGGCACACCATAAACATGGCAAAACACCGGAGGCTGTCGCAAAAAAGGCTAAGTATGGGTACCACAAACATGATGGACATCCACAGGCTGTAGCAGGGACCTCACAAAGTGTACAGAGGCTGTAGTACAAGGATAACTAAGGAGTTTACAAGTTTATGTCTGAGGCATTAGGGCTAGGAAATACATAGCTAAAAAAGCCTGTCTGAATAGAAGGACTGATGAGGTTTGTGTCCTCCTCCTGGTGGTCTTCTTCTTCTTCTTCCTTTTCTATGTTTTCTTCTTCTTCTTTGACTGCAACTAGATAGGCCTTTTGGGACCTCTTTCTGGTGTGGAAAAACTTCTTGGTGTGTCCGGTCCTTCTGCAGAAATCACAAAAGAGCTGATCTTTCTTGCCTTTGTACCTGTTGCCAACATATAATGCATGCTAATCTCTAGAGGTACTTGGTTCTTAGTTTTTAGCTTCTTTTCCTCCTCTAATAGTGATGCCTGGATATCAACAAGTTCAGGGTTTGGCATATTAATTAGAGTTGTTGATACATTATTATATTCAAGAGGCAAAATCTTAAGTAGAACATCGATGCAAACATCTTCTTCCATTTTAATGTCGATTCTTGCAAGTTGGGTTAGAAGTCATTCCATGTAATTTAGATGTGTGGTAATTGATGTGCTGGACTTCATTTCAAGCCTAAAAAACTCAATCAGGAGACCATACTTTGATGATTTAGACCTCTCATCATTTTCTCTCTTTTGCCACTAGAACAACCCACTGCCACTCAGATATGAAGGTTCCAACATCAAATCAAGAAGGGGAAGATCTGGATCTGAAATAACTTGAAAGATTTTTGCAGGTTTGAAAGACTTAGGGAAGAAACATAGTGTCTATTGACACTCATTTTTAGTGATCTAAACACTTGTGTCTCTTGACACATCTCAACCAACTCTTCTACTGCTTAAATTTGATAAGTCTGAAGTTGATTTGCTGATGGTCTCTCAAGTCGAACATGGGCAAAGATTCTCCAACTACCCGTTTCAAAGGAGTCAGGTTCCATACCTGGCAGACCCGCATCAAATTGATCCTGATGAAGAAGGGCCTCTGGGCCATTACCATTGGAAAAGAAAAGAAGCATCGTGATGCGGATCTTGATATCACTTGGCAAAAGAACGATGATAAGGCTCTCGGCCATTATCAAACTGGAGCTAGACGAAAGCTATATCCACCATGTGGATAACTGTGAGACTTCACATGATACATGGAAGAGACTTGACACTTTGTTCAGTGCATAGTCTAAATCATCATAGTATGGTCTCCTGATTGAGTTTTTCAGGCTTGAAATGAAGTCCAACACATCACTTGCCACACATCTAAATTACATGGAAGGACTTCTAACCCAACTTGCAGGAATCAACATTAAAATGGAAGAAGATGTTGTGTTCTACTTAAGAGTTTTCCTCCTAAATATAATAATGTATCAACAACTCTAATTACTGAACTTGTTGATACATTATTATATTCAGGAGGCAAACTCTTAAGTAGAACACCGATGCAAACATCTTCTTCCATTTTAATGTTGATTCCTGCAAGTTGGGTTAGAAGTCCTTCCATGTAATTTAGATGTGTGGCAAGTGATGTGCTGGACTTCATTTCAAGCCTGTAAAACTCAATTAGGAGAACATACTTTGATGATTTAGACTGTGCACTAAACAAAGTGTCAAATCTCTTCCATGTATCATGTGAAGTCTCACAGTTATCCACATGGTGGATATAGCTGTCGTCTAGCTCGAGTTTAATAATGTCATGATCCCTCACTGATCCTCACAAAGGGACTGAAGTAGGTGTGATTGCAAATATCTCAACAGCCAAGAGTAAGCTAGGACAAGATTAGAGAAGGAAAGACTCAATGCATACCTCAAGAGGAAGAAGCAATAGCTGCCATGAAACCTTGAGCTAAAGCTTTGAATCCAAGATGAAGGAAAGGTTGAAGAAGCTGCTCAAATGGTTGGCTCTGATTCTAGTTGACAGGTAGAGCCCAAGTGGAAGCACATAAGTAGAAGCAAAAGCAAAGTATGAGCTATGGTGGATAGAGCAAAAGAGCAAGAGAGAAAGACATCGAATGTGAGAACTCCAACAGTCAAATATATAACTAGACTTCCCTTATTCAATAATCACTAAAAGAATAAAAATAAAGTGGCTGTGATGGGTGCCCACAACCTACACTGTACAGGTCTATGGTCATAATATGTGTAGTAAATATAGGGTGGTGTAGACACATGTACATTTACCCGTAACACCTACTTGAGTCCCTCACATGCTCACCTTAGATATCTTTTGTTACACCCTAGCTTACAGAACTAGGATCTCATGCATCACAAAGCCATTGGGTGTAGTTAGACTAATCCCAAGTAGGTGCATTTGTATTAGGGTCATCACATCAACACAACACCCTTTGACCTAGGATGTTAGTATCACATTCCATTGTTGAGAAATCAAGCAACACACTTTGAGGGAAAGAAACATTTAATCAAGAGACCACAAACATCATATGTAAGTGATTACATTATCTCAAGTACACATCCAATAGAATAGTAAGACTAAGAGACTAAGCAACAAGCCTGTGACAAATCAGAGTTGGAAGTCCAAGAGTGTGCACAAGAGGGAGAGAGAGAGCTCAAGTATAAGAAGAAGATCTTGCTTAGTAAGTTGCTCAAAGGTACAACTAGTACACTCTCCTCACCTGTGAGTGTGTACTTTAGGCTATTTATATAGCCGAGTCTGGAGAAGTTAGGGTTAGGTTTCCCCTGTCTCCCTGTCCTCTAGTCCATTTACACCTAGTTACCCTTATCCTCTCCAGTATAAGGAGAGTTTCCATGCTTACTTCTCAACACCCCCCTCAATGCCAAGTGGCATTGGATAAAGCATGATAGGATGCCCTTAATCCACAATGAGATGCCTTTATAAATCAGGCTACAAAAGAAGGTTATAGGTAGAGAGTGTTACAAGACTCAAAAGAGCCAATCATTTGTGGATTGGGAGGCAAAGTTGGCCTCCAATTCCTTAGGTACTTCGGAAACACTGGGACACTTACTGGTGATATGCCCAGTCTTTTTGCATTTATTACACTTCATTTTGTTGGGATATTTCTTCCAATAATTGCTTACAATATGCCCTTTTTTATGACAGAAGGAGCACTTTGTAGAAGCTGTATGGACTAACACTTGCTCACGAGAAGTAAATGCTGAAGTCCCTTCATTATGGTTCCTGTTCTCTTCATCCAGGCATGACTAGATGGTACTTGCCAAGGTTGGGTTTGGGATATTAGTTTGGGTAGTCACAAGGGTTGGAAAGACCTTCACAGACTTTACAAGGATGGCAATGGCAACTTCATCATGAATTGGTGCTTGAACAGAGGCCAATTGTACCATGAGCCCCTTCATATGTGAAATAAACTTACTTAGATCTTCTCCCTGTTTATACTCCAAGCTAAAAAATTTAATCTTTAGAAAGATCTTTGAGTTCTTCCTTGTACTGCCTTCGAGCTTTTCAAGTTCATCCCACTTCTCCTTGGTAGTGGAGAGTTGGTCAATATGATGAATTAAAGATTCATCTAAATGAAGCATGATGATGGCATGAGCTCTTTCATTATCTTCTACATCAAGGGGATTGGATGGGTCAATAACTTTGGTCCCTTTTATGAAGGGCCAGTAGCCTCGTTCCATCATTTTATATTTTATCAGGACTTGCCACCTAGGGATGGATATCTTTTCCATTGAACTTGTGAATTTGAGGCCTTACATTTGCATAGGCCATGGACATTATAGGAAGGTCTTACCTATTTCCTTAAGCAATGGCAGTGTTTAGTCCTTTACAGGTGGCCAAGTACAAACCAAATAGTAGAGTTGATAGCCTTACAAATGATAGCCGACTTTAAAGTTGTAATGATAAAAAAGATTGGAAATAATACATGTGTAATATCTCAAGATAAGATTTTGGAGGTCTTGTTCTTCAAACAACCCTTGATTTAATTTTTATTATTTTCCTAGGTTTCAATGAGGTGAACTTTGACTGGACTTCTGGCTCTTCCCCTCCTTATGGCTTAGTATACAAGCAGTTGGTTGAGCAAGGTCGATTAATGACCTCGACACTTGATGAAGAGTCTGAGGAGATTTCAATCGCATCAGTATTCATAGGGTAGTAGTACTGATGTCATTAAATACTTTTTCAATGCTTAGAAGCACTCATCTCAAGATTGAGATGTTTAGGTATTACACTGTCAAGCTTGGTGAGGCACTTGGCTTATTACTGGTATTGAAGTCGCTCTTGTCGGTGAACTTAAATGTCCCCCAAGTGTTGAAGCTACTCATAGACCAGGAACACACTTCAAAGCATATGCTTTAGTGATTAGAATCACTGTTAATGATTACAGATTGAAAAAATTGAAAAATGGAAAAGCTTGAAGCTTTTTTGCTATGGCTACCAGAAACCTACAGTTAGGGTTTTTCTCATAGCAACCAGCACAAGAGGAATTTCTCCAAACTCTCTTAGATGGAGATGATCCATTGGGGGGGCTAATTAAGCCGCATGATAGCTGCCTCAATCATTCCCTCTACTGATCATGGTCCAGCTCAAATTAGGCTACCTACAGATCTACACCGATTTCTACATTTTCTTCAATGTTGTTCTCCACGATGTCCAATGTCAGCATTTTTTGTGCAATGCTGTTGCGCCTTGTGCTGGGAAAGAAGTATTCAATAGAAGCCAAGAGTTGAAATGCTCTCCTTTGCTCTCCCCAGGTCCTCCAACAGAGGTGGGTCAAGTCGGCTATGGTGGAAATGAGAGTAAATGAGAAGACAAGATTTCTTCTTGTGCACTTAGGTGTGTAGAGAGGCTAAGGGAAGCTGAGGGATCAGAGATGGCTTTGATACCATGTGACAAATCAGAGTTGGAAGCCCAAGAGTGTGCACAAAAGGGAGAGAGAAAGCTCAAGTACAAGAAGAAGATCTTTCTTAGTAAGTTGCTCAAAGGTACAACTAATACACTCTCCTCAATTGTGAGTGTGTACTTTGAGAGAGTTTCCATGCTTACTTTTCAACAAAGCCAAGACCAAGGAGACCTCAAAGCACGAGCTTGAGAATAAACTAAACATGCAAACAAGGGCCAAGAACATTCAGGTATAAGGGAACCCCACACCCCAAATGTAGAGAAGAAATAGAGACCATAGAACCTTAGAGGCCCTCACTAGAAATCAAGGCCAATAGGCCATGCAAGAATACCTGCACAAGTTATTTGAACTATTCACAATTAGAACAAGCCTTGATACTTCCACTGAAAAGAAGTGGAAACAAGGAAAGACAACACCCTTGACCTTGAATTCTCTATGAGAAACATTGCAAAAATGAGCCATGCTTGCAATAGACAAACTACATTCAATATGTATCCAGTGAAGTGGGAGCTCATGCTCAACCCCAAGACCCACGATGGATCACTTATTGTTTCAAGAGAGTGACTAATAGCTATCTCTCACCTAGTTGTACACACTCTTTATCCTACGAGTGTAGTAAGCTTACCTTGATGCTCAATTGATTAGCCTCCTCCCTCAAGCACTTTGGTAGCTCCACGATCCAAGATGCGAGCTCAAGCAAGCTCAATCCTCTACCTTCAAGCTCCATCCTCCATAGGCATGCATGCAAGATAAGAGAAGAGAAGAGAAGAAGATGGAGAGCTTCTCCACCACAGCCCCTTACACTCACACAGTCACTCCCTCGCACTCCCTCTCTCAAACACAAGTACAAGTAAGAAAGAAGAAGAAGAAGAGAGCCACTTTAGCCACACACCAAGAATGAGCTCTTTCATTCAATTTTTGGGTTTTATACATGTCCTTATCCCTTTGGGCACCTATCACCTTTTTACATGACCAGGCATCTTGCCAAGGTCCTCTTTTCCTATTCCCTTCTATTTACATTATTCCTTCACCTATGCCCATCTACTCTTTACAATTTACACAAGAGGGAGCTTGGTGCTCTTTTACAAAAATTGGGGGTGCCTTTGCATTTTAAAATGTGCCTTTCCCCTTTGCCTTCTTTGAGGTTTCCTTTGCACCTTTTGCCTTTTCTTCTCTTGTTTTCTCTATCAGCTTCACATTTTTGAATTTTCTTATTTATTTTTTCTTTCTTTTTCCTTGTCTTGCATTGGGGTTAACATTACTCCCCGCCTGTTAGAATATGCGGGATCTAGAGCATGGAAAATGCGGAAGCTACGGAGGTTGAAAGAGAAAAAAGGAACTCATGAAGACATTGAGCTTGACAAGGACAAATTGTTACACAAGTGAATTAGGTTCCAAGATTGAGACTTGGACTCATAAACACAATCTTTTGTATTGACAGTGACATGACACTTTACTGGAAAGAAAAGAGTATTATCATTGCATTAGAAAAAGAGTGCAAGTACAATGCTTTATAGGATTTGAGTGGTGGTACTTTCTCTTACTGTGCATATGGGATTCTAGTCCTAAGCCCTCACTGCTTCTCACAAAGGGACTGAAGTAGGTGTGATTGCAAATATCTCAACACCTCCTAGTCAAGTGCCAGTACCATGGCACTTGTGAGTCTTTGTTGGTGAGGGCTCGATGATTGAAGGGTTTTCATGTGGTTGATGATGGGAATCTTGCGGGGATTTGACATGGAAGAGAAGCACGTCAGAACGGTCGAGGCTTTGGAGACCGAGGGTATATTGAGTGGTTGATAGGGGCTTCCATGGTTGGTGGTTGGTCACACTTGTATTTACTTGAAAAGGAAAAGAAAAGTACACTGCCTATTAGGGGGTGTGTCTATCTTACCATGCGGTGCATTGTGTTTGTGCTAGAGGAACTGGGAGCTAGATCAAAATACATGCAAGCCTGGGGTATTGTCCCACACTTGAGGACCCAGTTCATGGATAGGGGAGGTGCAGTGGTGTAGCTCAGGGAGACAAGTCTAAATGAGTGTGAACTCTCTAGGTATGTCCTGCCCTTGATGTGCCCTAAGTGTGAAGTGGGGAACATAAGGGGCTAGGGGGATTAGATACGGAGCCAACTAACCGAGGCCATCGGACATGCCTAACTTGAGGACTCCTAGGTGTAGTGATTGTGACGCTCAACAAAATGAGATATATTATTTTCTTTCATTTTTGATTTTCTTTTATGCTCTTTTGCATTTTCTTTTTGTCTTTTCCTTCTCCTTTCTTTTTTCTTTTTAAAAAAAATAATAAGTATGTGGAGAGGTGATCCTCATGATCATGGTCGTGGTTGTGGGAGGAGGAGGCTCGCATCATTAATCATTAACATAGCCATGGCACAACTATCTATGCTAGCATTTGGATCGAAAAATAGGGGCGAGAGGCGGTATTCTAATGGTGTAGGGTTCTGTTTAAGTAGTACTTTAAGCAGCCTAAGATAGTTATAGGTTGTGATGAAGGCGAGATCTGGGCAATAAGAAAACTCACTAAGAAAATGGGCAATCGATGTCCATAAGTCATCCTCGGAAAAGGTAAGGGCTTCCTCCGGCCTAGTGGCATTTACATTGTATATTTTAGGAAAATCATAATGGCCATGGATGTCGAGGTTGAAGTCCACTCCTACCCTTCTTGGATATGATATGTATGTTGGGTTGTTTCTCTTGAAGGGTAGGGTGTTACAAAATGATATCCATGTGTCCATGTTCTCATCCCAGATTCTTCTCCTCCACTTCGGCTGGGACTCCTACCCCTTCACAGTCCTGGGCACCTCCATAACTTTATTTTCCTAGTAATCATGCACTTCCGTCCCCCACAACATTAGATTCTTTTCTCTCTCTTGGTTCCATCGCGTTTCTAGTCTTCTACCCATACTGATCACTTCCTCCACCACTTTGGTTAATAGCACTCTACTTAGTGTAGAGGGGAATCAGAAAGTGAAGTTGAAAGGTTGGTGGTTTTTCTCTTTCTGCTCCCACACTGCAAGCTCCGCATTCTAATTCATTGGTAAACAATCTTCTCTTTGTGGAATGGGCACTTTTGGGGCTACTATTGGTTGACCTCTCAACCTTCTCCATGCTTACTCCAACATCCTCATTCTCTTATTTTTGACCTCCGCTTTTCTTTTAGTAGTTGTGTCCACCTCCTGCTCTTGTGCTTCTGGTCATGGAGAGGGAGGTTGTGGGACCTACTCCTTTTCTTGTTGCCCCATCTCGAAATCTAGCGTTGCTTCTAAAAGTGGCACATGTTGCTCTCTTTCCCTCATGGGCTCTTGTGGTCCTTGTCCCTCTTTAAAGCCTAACATCTTCACCTCTTAGTTTCTCACCCATGCTCTTAACAAATACTCTCGTTTCGCCTATTGGCTTAGGTTGGTTCCCGCTCCTTGTGGTTGGACACACAATACATGCCTTATGACTCTATAGGCAATCTCTAGCTTCCTCTTTAGAGTTTCAATGGCCTCCTCCTCTTCTAATTGTGTGACATCCAATATGATACCTATGAAGACACGCAGTTGGGCTTCCAATCTCGTGTTCGTAGCCTCTGGCCTACTTTTGCTAATAATTTGTCACCTTCTACATGGGCTAGATGGCTCGCCAAGTCTTTTACTCTTCCTTCACTCTGGGTCACCCATGCTTTGGTCTTCTGTTTCATCTCCTCTAGGCTCTCACTTTGCCTTTGGGCTAAGGCCGCTATCATTGGCTCTTGGTCTCTCCATTTTTGGGCCACTTTTTTCTTCTCCTTCTCCAAGTACTCGATTTCTCTTTCCAACCTTCCTTGGTCTTCTATCTCCATTAGCAGTCTATACCTAATTTCCTCCATCTTTCTTTGATTCTCTTCTCCTACCTCAGCTTTGTCTGCTTCTCCTATTGTGAGCTGATCCATGGCTTCTTGAACTCTTGTCATCTACGATGTCATGTCTTCGTATTGCACGATTAGTAGCTTGTACTATCTTTGTAAGCCAATTAGCTCTTGGTTTCTTCTGCGAGCCTTTCTTGCCACCTATCTTCATCTATTTATTTGGCCTTGAGCTCACTTATCTCTTTTTGATAATCGGCCACGTAGTGAGTCCTCTCCAGCTGAAAGGTTGCTAATGTTTCTCTTTCAGCTTCCAACTTGACCATTGCTATTTTCTTTTCTTCCTTAGCCCTCTCTAGTTGTGAAAGGAGCTCTTTGACATACTCATCATAGCCCATGGATGGTGGCACTGCTGTAGGGATGGATGTTGTGGATGCCTTTTTTTTGCTTCTTTAGGTATTGTCTTGATTGGACATCTACAACTACTGGTCTCTTTGTTCCAATTGTTGGGGCTCCTCCACTTGAATCTAGAGCTACCTCTTGCAGTTTATTTACTAGGTATTGCACCCAAGCCATGAGATTGCTCGTATCCACCATGGTTGAGGTGCCTTGGATGGGTGTGGTAGCTAGGTAGTAGGCACGAGAACATATTGAATTGAATGTAACGGGCTCTTGCCCTTGGCTTCTATTACTGGTGGGGTTGCAGTTTGTGGCACTTGGGCACTAGTGCTTGGGCCTTCTTCTCCTTGCAGGCTCATGGCAGCCAATTCCTCTTGCTTACTTGGAGGGTTGCTCTACCGACATGCGTAATGCTTGAGCCATGACTTCATCTTCCTTTCTGCATAGCTCTTATGCCTCTTATTCTGCTCTCCTCTTTCTTTCCTCTTCGTCTCTCTTAGACTCCTCTTGTATCCTTTGCAATTTGGCTTCTTCTTTCCTTTGTCTCTCTTCTTCAACCTTCTTTGACTCTTTTTGTGCCTTTTGCAAGTCGGCCTTCTCTTTTTTCATCATTCTCTCCTCGACTTCTTGCTGTTGTTGCTTCTAGAGAGTCTAATTCTTTGGCTTTTTAAGCCCTCCTTGACTGGATTGTGTCTCCTATTTATCTCCCTTACTTACTATTCTTTCACTAGATCATTTTCTCCACAAGAAGACAAACGGATCACAACACAAATTTCACTTCAAGGAATTCATTTATTCCAAGCAAGCATTTTCTCCTTATTTTTTAAAGTATAAAATCACTTTTCTCTTCTTTCCACTTTTAGGTTTCAGTGTTGAGGTTTTCTTATTGTTTCTTTTTCCTTTTCGTACTTGTTTTGTTTGCTTTTTGGTGTTTGATTTCCACCTTATCTCCTCCCCCCCAAGTGATGACACCCAAAGAAGCATAAAAACAAGGCACAAAAATGTCCATGCATATATCATAATTTCATCTTTTATAAAGGGGATAACATTTACATTGTTCCAAAATCACTAAAATACACACTTACATGAGGGGGCCACATCCACATCCACATCCACATCCACATCCACATCCATAAATAAACGGTATACACAAAATTGTTACGTGCATGCATTTGTAAAGGGTAGGAATACTCAAAATTAAAGGCCAAAGGCCTTATAATATCAAATGTATAAAAAAAAATTCAAAGAAATAATAAAATACGAAGCGGTATGATTTTTGGGGAAGAGGTGGGGTGGAGTGCATGAGTGGTTATGTGCCTCTTTCCTTTCCCTCTCTCTTCTCCAATCGCATATTCTCCCTTTTTGGTGGTGCCAAAAATTTGTTCTCTCTCCTCTCTCCTCTCTCCTCTGTCTTTTGTGCAAAAATTTCTCTTTTCGCTTTTGTTCTTGCATAATGATTGAAGCTATGGATGAAGATGACAAATTGCTTCATTATTAAAAAAAGAGATTTATGGCTTCTTTTCACTTTTGAGATTAATGGCAAAGCCATACACATAGATTTTGTGTGCTTTGTCCCTGGTTTTATGGTTGATTATGTTCGTGGGAGGGTTGCTGTCTTTTTGGTGCGCAGTCGGATCTCAACAATCCAAGGTGTTTTAGATCCTTTTAGAATCTATATGTTGTAGAGCACTTACTGAAAACTCAAGAAGAAGGGGATTTTGGAATATACAGACTTATAAGTGAGAAAGGAATTAGCAAAAGATGAACAAGGATGAGAAGAGAGAGATTTCTTCCAAGATAAGATTCAATAGTCATTGATGGCCTCTATCTTTATCTTAGAGATCAAGGTGGTGGATTGTTGGAAAATGTCCACAAGGTCATAATCTGAGATACTTCTCTATTTCAATTGTACCTCGGCACCCCTCATCTCTCATGTGTAAAGATGCACTCCCAAGTTCTGTGAAGAGGGCAAAAGGGATGACTTGTTACAATTGGAAAATGTTTAGATGCTTTGAGAGTTCAAGGGCTAATACCTATACACTATCTGTATAGAATTAATAGATGGAAGGAATCTGTTAATTGCAGTGATAGGTGTAGAGATTGCTAAAGGGATTGATTGTAATGGATTATAATAGAATAAGAGCCTACAATTGGATGTGGCCAAACTATTAGTGGGTTGTGGTTATGGTGAGCAAAAGCGGATGAAAGGTGAGGCAAGGCTTCATAGGAGCAGGTTGGGCCCCTCAGAGCAAGGGGAGTGTAAATGCGCAGAGAGAGAGAGAGAGAGAGAGAGAGAGAGAGAGAGAGAGAGAGAGAGAGAGAGAGAGAGAGAGAGAGAGAGAGAGAGAGAGAGAGAGAGAGAGAGAGAGAGGGAGAGAGAGGGAGAGAGAGGGAGAGAGAGGGAGAGAGAGAGGGAGAGAGAGAGGGAGAGAGAGAGAGAGAGAGAGAGAGAGAGAGAGAGAGAGAGAGAGAGAGAGAGAGAGAGAGAGAGAGAGAGAGCATCAATCCAAATCTTCAAAGTTGCGTTATCGATAGAGCGAATCAACTACTTCAAAGTCTTGACCTTCAAAATCCATGGGGGATACCTGGAAGCCATCGTCAGTGGCTATCAATCAGATGAGGAGGATGCGGAAGGGCCATAAGCAGAAGAACAAAGATGAGAGGAAGAAGAAGAAGGGAGGTTCTTGCACAGAGGATAGGGATAAGATAGGGATACAATGAAGAAGAAGAAGATAGAATTTTTGTGAAGATGAAGAAGAAGAAGTAGGAGGAGGATGCAGATATCTTGTGAAAAAGAAGAAGACAAGACAAGAGAAATAGAATCTGTGGTAGCAGTACAGGGTTTTGCTCCTAATTATACATGATTCATCTACTTCCACCCCCTTTCCCTTTGCCATGGCAGAGGAGAGCAGATCTGCGCTAGTGCCGTTTGTCCCTACAAGAAGAAAAAGAAAAGGAAGAACATTTTCATCTTCTTCTGGTGACTGGACATTTTCCTCTTGAGCAAATACACCAGGTTGAGATCCCAATGTCCTGTGGAGCAGTGCTTATCCAAAAGCCCTGCAACAGGAAGAGATAATGGAAATAATAACATGCCAACCAACCCTAGAAATAATCTTTATGTGAGACTAGGCTATCCACATGAGTTGATGAGAAGGATCTAGAGGATCATTTTTCAAGAGAAGGGTAGGGTTCTGATAGAAGAAGAGGAGGAGCAAGTTGTGATGAAGATCACAGGCAAAGAAGAAAGGCGAGATGAACAGAAGGAGCAGGAGGAGGTCTTATCATTATCATCTTCATCCTCATCCTCCTGCTCTCACCCTTCGCACCATATTTCTCTTCTACTTCCTCAACTTTGCTATCCATTTCTCAAGAAAAAAAAATCTCAAAACCCCAAGAAGAAGAAACATAAGAAGAGGATACAATGTCAAAGGAAGAAGAAGCCACACCTTTTGGCTGTGATGAAGAAGTTACCTAAGGAGAAGAGGTCACGCCTTCCACATAGACAGGCAAAGAGAGAGAGAGAGAGAGAGAGAGAGAGAGAGAGAGAGAGAGAGAGAGAGAGAGAGAGAGAGAGAGAGAGAGAGAGAGAGAGAGAGAGAGAGAGAGAGAGAGAGAGAGAGAGAGAGAGAGAGAGAGAGGCCATCATCATCCTTCTAGCTCTCATCAAGCAGGGAAGGGAGACTGGCGTAGTAATGAAGACGGAGGCATGGATAGTTATGAGGATGGAGGCATGCACATTGCAATGATGTTGACTTTTCTGGCATCAACAAATGGATTTTGACTCCTATGTGATGTGAATGAGGAGTTGGAGCTGCACATTGACGTGTGGCTAGGAGGAGGAAACATTTGGAAGTGGGCACAAACCCAAGGGCCAAGAAGATGCATAAATGCATCGATTAGAGGTGTGAGAAAGATAGAGAGAGAGAGAGAGGTTTCAATTGCATCTCCCTCTCTTTCATGCCACCCTGACTCACCTCACGTAGTCCAATTTCTCATTCTGTCTTGGCCCTAATCTTGCAGCGACCCCCATATCTGCAAAAAGCGACATCATTGGTTTCTTCTTCTTTGCTTATCCGAAACCTCTAACCTTTTTATTTTAAAAGAAAACATATAAACATTGAATTTAATCAATCATCCTTTCCATTAAAGCTTGTTCCCATGCTATTTTATTTTCCTTATACAACAAAATAAAAGTCCCACAAAGTACATCTTCATTGCTTTCACTTCCTTAACACAGACTCCCATCCATATTTTTTCTCAATATGATCATTTCCTACACGGTCCCAACTAGACAAACTTTAGAAAAACAACAAAAGCGTACAACTATAGAAATATATCTTTGAAGATATAAAGGAACCATAAAAAAAAAGAAGAAACCAAGACAAGATAAAATCTCAACACATAAACTAAAGGTTCATAAACCTCATATCCTTGACATATAGACTCAAAGCCCTTTGTCAAGTTATAATCCTGTATTAATATCCCATCCTCATACCTCACAACACCAATAATCCTACTCCTTTGAAGAATAGTGAAGACTTTTCTACAATCCAAATCCTTTTCCCTTTAAGTCCCTTTGGAGCTACATGATGGAGGAAATCATTCTTCTTTCTCCATTGGACGGAGAAGTTGTGCTTGTAATTCCTTGTGGAAGATTGAACCCTATCTTTTGAAGGCTAGTAAAGTTTTTCAGTGTGGGAGTATAATGGAGGCAGGAGTTCCCTTACTCTGGTGGTCATGGATTTGGAGTCCCATACCCTACCATGGCTAGGCCTTGGGATCGAAGTTTTTTTACTAACAACTTTGGAAATGTTTTGTGTTAGACAGTGGTTCTTCTTTGACAAGGTTCGCAAGGATGCTTCACATTTCAGTGTGGGAGGAATATGATGACACCCAAAGAAGCATAAAAACAAGGCACAAAAATGTCCATGCATATATCATAATTTCATCTTTTGTAAAGGGGATAATATTTACATTGTTCCAAAATCACTAAAATACACACTTACATGAGGAGTCCACATCCACATTCACCATCATAAATAAATGGTATACACAAAAGTGTTATGTGCATGCATTTGTAAAGGGTAGGAATACTCAAAATTAAAGGCCAAAGGCCTTATAATATCAAATGTATAAAAAAAATTCAAAGAAATAATAAAATACGAAGGGGTATGATTTTTGGGGAAGAGGTGGGGTGGAGTGCATGAGTGGTTATGTGCCTCTTTCCCTTCCCTCTCTCTTCTCCAATCACATATTCTCCCTTTTTGGTGGTGCCCAAAATTTGTTCTCTCTCCTCTCTCCTCTCTCCTCTCTCCTCTGTCTTTTGTGTAGAAATTTCCCTTTTCCTTTTTGCTCTTACATAATGATTGAAGCTATGGATGAAGATGAAAAATTAGTTCATTATTGAAAAAGAGATTTATGGTTTCTTTTCAGTTTCGAGATTAATGGCAAAGCCATACATATAGATATTGTGTGCTTTGTCCCTGGTTTTGTGGTTGATTATGTTTGTGGGAGGGTTGTTGTCACCAAGGATGATGTGAATCCTTCCAAGGAGTATAGGTTGAAGGGTTAAGGGCATTTAGCGCATGCTTAGGGTGCTTTACTTCCACATGAGCCAAGAGTAGAAGTGCGGATTGAACTCCAGTTAGCATAGTAGTCCATGTCGAAAGGTCGGATGCCTATGTGTTTAATGTAGGTGAGGACATCCATTAGGAAAACACCAGAGTTCATTCTACTGACAATGTGTAGCTTCATCAATAAGAATGCAATCTAAATAGGGGTGGGCCATGACATGCTCTTCTAGAGATTGGTGTTGCAAGTAATGGCTAATACCCTATACGAGGTGGGAGCTACATAAGTTGGGCCATACTCAGAGATCTTGATTGCATGTCTTTGATCAATGTTGTTCATAATTTTGTAGCCCTCTTACTCCCATTGAAGTCAAAGAGCATACCATTTTTGCAAGAAAGAGGAGTCACTATCAGCTAGGTTTTTTAACTCTTCAATTTCTTGGTTTGTGGGTGGCTGAGATTGTGCTCTTATCATAATATGTGATGAGCCATTGTTTGTATGCTTGCTCGGAAGAAATTTCTTTGGCAATTAACTCTTTAGCTACCGTGGGGGCCTTAACAAACACAAATTTTGATTCCTCCCAGGTGAGGCCATGTATGCACTTCTGTTGCTAAAGGCTCTTTTAAAATACCTAAGTCTAATCACTCATCATAGCTTTTAGCAAGCATGGTAAATGTAGTATCCAAAAGTCGAATGCAAGTGACCAAGTCATCCCCCATATTTTCAACTAAGTCAGAGGTCAAGGCAAGGATGGATCGCCACTCATAAGAGGGTTTAAGGGTGCAGTAGGATGTTGGGGTTTGATGGGTTTGGCTGGACTAGACAGTTCATCCACTGGTGTCTGTGACTTTGGTTGATCTTGAGTGTGCAGTTTAGCCTCTTGTGTGATAGGCGTGGTTTGCAATGCTAATGTTGTGCTGTTAGATGCATGTGATACCCTTTGGGACACTAGTAGTGCTAGGTTGAGGTGGTTTGGAAGCAACAAGTTGTGGTTTCTATCGGTAGACTTGTTGTGGCACTGCAAGCTTAGTGGTTTTTCGGGCTTTATAAGCTTTTGTAATATTTCCATGCAATAAAAGTTAGTTGGTTAGTTCAAAAGTTAGTTAGTCAATTAATAAGTTAGTAAGATTACTAAATAAAGACTAACTAAGGTAAAAACTAACTAACATTAATAACTAATAATTGTTATTTAATTAAAAATATATTTTAAAATAAACCGAGAGTCGTAATCCAACATTTTTCTTGGATTGAAAAGGAACATAGCCATGTTGAGATATCGAGCTCAACTCGTGATATGCCAGGGTGACCGTTGTGCATTTATGTCACCGACTTGTTAGCTGCAGATGCGGTTAGTACACCGCCCATGAATAATAGCTAGATGACAGTTATCCTTATCTACTCTAGTTCTTGGCTCAGTTAGTATGCCACCTTAGTTAGTTGAGTTTGGTTTGAGACCCATATATAGGGTTCTTCTATTTCTTTGTACTAGAGTTCTTTTGGCTTACACAACTAAGAAGAGGAAAACTATTTTCAGCCTCCACCTGTGTGTGTATTCCCCCATTGTGTAAGCAAGAAAGCTATAAGTGAGACTCCTTCCTTCTCTCCCACAATCTTGACATGGTATCAGAGCCTGGTTTGTGGTAAGGAGCTCAAGAAAGCAAACCAAGTTGGCGGTGTTCTGGTAAGAGGACCAGTGTTGCTTTCATTTTTCGAGTTTGGGAGCAAGTCTCTGCAGGTAGCACAGCTGGAAAGTGCAAGAGTGCATTGTCTCAGATTGAGAAACCCTTCGCGGTGTAGCAAGAGGGCAGTATATGCTGCGGGTGAGGGCTTTAGCCCTTGGTTGCCCTGTTTTTTTTGATTCGATGCCATTTCGAGGCCTATTTTGGAGGCGGAAGTTTTTCACACGCACTCAGAAAAAGGCCTTATTTTTTGTTATGCGACCACTATTCTACATGTCGGTGAAAAATTACTGTAGAAATTGCATCGTATGCCTGTGCGCAGAGACATTGGGAGTTACAGAATCATCCTTGTTTCCTGTTGATGCAAAATCGTCACTAGGAAGTGACTGTGTGGTCAAATACCACTTTCGTCAGTTTTGCACATTTGCCCTTGTGAGGCTGAAGCTGTGTTTTTTGCAGTGACAGAATTCTTTGCAGTGTTCTGTAATGGCATCTGATTCTCTTTCACAGATTGTCACTGAAAAGCTTGACAAGAACAACTTCCAAGCATGGAAGTTTAGAATGACGAATTTCCTTATGGGAAAAGGATATTGCGAATTCGTTGCAGGAAATGAAGAAGAACTAGTTCTTCCTGATGTTTCCAATCAACAGCAAATGCAGACATTTAAAGGATGGCATGAGAGAGCCAGAAAAGTTATGTACTGGCTGTCTATCAGCATTTCAGACTCTATGATTGTGCATATTCAGGATGCAAGTACGCCAAAGGAGGCATGGGATACTTTGTCAAAACTGTGTAGCACAAATACGCAAGCCAGGAAAATGCAGCTCAAGCAAGAGTTGCACAATATGCAAAGAGAAAGTATGAGCATCAATGACTACCAACATGAAGGTGAAGAAGATTGCAGATGCACTTGCTTCCATTGAGTCACCAGTGGAAGATGATGATTTAGTTTCTGTGACCTTGAATAGTCTAGGAAAGGATTATGCACAGTTCCGAACATTGTGCAACTCTTGCTTGAGCTGAGTATGCATATTTGTGCTACACAGTTTTGACAAAGTATCCCCATGCCACCCTTTGGTGACACTTGCATCCTGAATATGCTCTTCAGGAGGAACTTCAAAAGAAGCTGTCTCAAATGCTGGAAGAGGTAGAGGCAGAGGTAGAGGAGGCCGATCTGGAGGCCGTGGTAGAAATCAGAATATGCAGCAAATTCAAGGAAACCAGTCCTATGGAGGAGGACGTGGTAACTCTAGAGGCAGGGGGAGCCAAAGAGGTCGTGGTGGATGGCAAAGAGGCCAAAATGCAAACAGCAATGTTGAATGCTACTATTGTGGTAAAATGGGTCATATGGCTAAAGATTGCTATAAAAACCAGAATGACATCATGAATGGAAAATTGCAACAAGGGAATTATGCATCTTCTAGTAGACAGGGTGATGACAGAAATGAGCATTTGTTTATGGTGCAGCACCTGACCAATTCTGTGACAAGTGCAGAAGAAATCAACGATATGTGGTATGTTGACTCAGGTGCATCAAACCACATGACAGGTCATGCAGAATGGATGCATGATGCAAGGAAAATGGAAAAACTAGGATTTGTGGAGACTAGTGATGATACTGCACATCCTATTGTGCAGATGGGAAAAATTCCTTTGTCTATGCAAGATGGGAAAAAGAAATACATGTCAGATGTATTTCATGTCCCGAATATCACGAAGAACCTGGTTTCTGTTGGTCAAATGGTTGAGCAGGGCTTGCAGGTCAGATTTAATTCTCATCGATGCTTTGTTGAGGATATGAAAAATAAAGGTCGCTTGATAGCAAAAGGAAAGAAGAAGGGCATAATGTTTACGTTGGATCTCATGGATGCTTTGTTGAGGATATGAAAAATAAAGGTCGCTTGATAGCAAAAGGAAAGAAGAAGGGCAGAATGTTTACATTGGATGCAGACATGCCTGAATTGAGTGCATCAATGTTTGCACATGGGACCGGTGTAGTTGCAGATATTGATATCTGGCATAAATGCATTGGTCATGTTAATGTACAGTGACTTAAATCAATGCAATCCTAAAATATTGTTGCAAGATTGCCTAAATTCAAGGTTGTAGAAATGCATAAGGTATGTGAAGCCTGTGAATTTCGAAAACAGGCAAGGAAACCATTTCCTAGACATGTTCAAGAGAGTAAGAAGCCATTGGAATTAATCCACTCTGATGTGTGGACTACTAAAGCTGCATCTATTGGAGGCTGTCATTATTTTGTCACTTTTATTGATGACTATAGCAGAAAAGTTTGGGTGTATTTTATGAAAAAGAAAAGTAAAGTTTTTGGGCATTTCAAAACTCTTAAAGCTATGGTTGAAAAAGAAACAGGCTTGCAAATAAAATGCCTAAGGTCAGATGGAGGGGGAGAGTACCTCTCAAATGATTTTGCAAGGTTCTTGCAGGAGCATGGCATAAAGCAGCAATATTCATGTAGTCATATCCCACAGCAAAATGGAATTGCAGAAAGAAAAAATAGGCATATTGGAGAGGTATCTCA